>NC_080414.1:7668333-8000277 GCF_030265065.1 Corythoichthys intestinalis | reverse complement strand
AATCCTCAAGATGGCATTTACATTAACATTCTTTCTGTGAGAGGGATCCACCGATAGAAAGACTTGTGACTTTGTATATTGTGACTAAATATTGCCATCTAGTGTATTTGTTGAGCTTTCAGTAAATGATACTGTAGCCATGCCCAAATGCATGATGGGAAGTGGAACCATGACTGCGTAGTGCTACCAATTGATATATCTTCTCTGCGTTGGGAAATAACATAAGGTGTTAAGAAAAAGATCAATTGCTACCTTGCTTCCCCACATTGCTTCCCATGATATTTCTAATCGTAGGGAGAGGGATTGTAAGGCTTTAGCAAATTGAAAAAAGGCTCCAAAGGCTGCCAAAATTCACTACTCATTTTACGCTGCCTTTTATCTGTCTATATAGGTAATATGGCGCCATTACAGATTGAGCACGACAATACGTGAGTGGGTCGTGCAGCGCATTCATTAATTGCGTTAAATATTTTAACGTGATACATTTTTTTAAAAAAGGAATTACTGACGTTATCGGGATAAATTTGATAACTCTACCTTAAGCCTAAAGACTCTGGATGAGTGTAACATATTATGTCTGTAACGTTAAATACAATTAGAAAACAATTTAAAAATGTATATACTGTATATTAAAAAAAGGCATGGCCGATACTTTTTTGCCGATTCCGATACTTTGAAAATGACGTGATCGGACTCGGGACATCTCTATTTTATAGCATTTAAGGTAGCTGACTTTTTCTATGTAAGTTAGTAAGTTAGCCGATTGTTCTTTTGTTGTACATAGATACTCATTAAAAAAAAAAAAAAAAAAACGTTTGAGGCTCAGCTCAGGTATTTTAATTTTCATGTTCTTTATCCGATTACTCGATTATTCGAACTAACTAGTCTATCGATTAATCGACTTCTAAAATATTCGATAGCTGCAGCTCTAGAGTTTTTATTCATCTCCTAAATTTGGCGTTTTGCCAAAAAAAGGGGCAAACTTTGGCAACCCGCCCAGGTCAGGCTAATGAATAAAAACTCACCATTATATACAACTTATGTCTCATGAACAGTTTCGCCAGTTTTGAGGAGGAATTCTCCCAAGGGATAAAGTTTATTGAATTGAATTGAACTCCCTAGGTGCCAATGTGTCTGATATGCTACCTGTAACTCGATATAAATTTCACATTCAATCTAAAATACCCAGTTTCCTGTTGGGTTTGGAATATGGGTGCAAGAGACTTTTGCACAAGATATCGACTCCACAAATTTCATCGCTTAATGTTGAAAAAACCTAATCAAACATGTTAAGGCCTGCTAATTGGCCAATTTCATTTGCCATGAAAAAATAATATCATTTGCATTACAATCGGGCTCTCACACCACTTAGTGCTCAGGTCCTTAAAAAAAAAAAAAAAAAAAAAAAAAAAAGGCATCTCAGTGCTTATTTAAGTTTCGGTTTATTTAGCCGGCAAGGTTTTTTATTTTTTTGTTTTTAATTTTGGGTGGGAGGCATTTGACATCCCAGCTAAATTGGAAAAAATAAATCACAAGTCACCATGTGCTACTATGTGACAACCCCTGGGAAAATAGTTTCTTAATAACTAATTTTATGGTGAGTAGATTTTTTTTTCCCTGACTGCTCCGCCCTCTCAAGGTGCTGAGGATAAGAAGGTTGAAGTGAGGAGGGAGGTGCTGCAACACTCCCATTTAAAGATGAATTAAATCACTGCCAAGCAGAATAAAGTGTGCGGTTAGGATCTAATAATGTCATACATAAAAGATGAACGTGGTTGCCGGGGCGGTGTCGCTGGGGTCACGTCTTGCTGGCAGGGTGAGAACTATTACGATTCACCTCTTCTGGCCATTTCTCATCTCAACCTTTAAGAATGAAAAACGACTTTTCCTATTGGAATGCAAAGCCATTAATAACATGGCCTGTAGTTATTAATCCTGATCACCTGCTGTTTTGGTGTGTTGTACAGTCATGCTCACTGTGAGTGAATCCATCACAACAGTTTTCTTTGTCTTCTCCTGCAACAGAACCAAATTTTGTGTCATCCTACGATATCGGAAACTTCACTTATTTCTTCTTTCGGGAGTACGCGGTGGAGCACGACTGCGGTCGCACGGTCTTCTCCCGGGCTGGGCGCGTGTGTAAGAACGATATCGGCGGACGCTTTCTCCTGGAGGATACTTGGACGACCTTCATGAAGGCCCGGCTCAACTGTTCCCGGCCAGGAGAAATTCCCTTTAACTACAACGAGCTGCAGGGCACCTTCTACTTGCCTGAGCTGGAGCTGCTCTATGGGATCTTTACTACCAATGTGTGAGTATTGCCTAAATGGAGTATCTAGATCAAATACCTATTACCGTATTGGCCCGAATATAAGACGATCCTGATTATAAAACGACCCCCTTTTTCAAGACTCAAGTTTGAACAAAGACTTTTTGAACACCAAATTAATTATTCAGAAAATAATTACAGTACAACTGAAACAAATGATTATAACAATATATTTGAGAGAAAAAGCATGTTATTTTGCCTCATTCAAATCTTAATATCTGAACTTTTAAATATGTCAACTAAAGTGCAATCAAATTCGTAAATGAATGGCTTCTGTTTTTTTAAATGTACGGTGGGGTAAATAAGTATTTAGTCAACGACTAATTGTGCAAGTTCTCCCACTTGAAGATATTAGTGAGACCTGTAATTGTCAACATGGGTAAATCTCAACCATGAGCGACAGAATGTGGAAAAAAAAAAAAGAAAATCACATTGTTTGATTTTTAAAGACTTTATTTGCAAATCATGGTGGAAAATAAGAATTCGGTCAATACCAAAAGTTCATCTCAATACTTTGTTATGTACCCTTTGTTGGCAATAACGGAGGCCAAACGTTTTCTGTAACTCTTCACAAGCTTTTCACACACTGTTGCTGGTATTTTAGCCCATTCCTCCATGCAGATCTCCTCTAGAGCAGTGATGTTTTGGACTGTCATTGGATAACACGGACTTTCAACTCCCTCCGCAGATTTTCTATGGGGTTGAGATCTGGAGACTGGCTAGGCCACTCCAGGACCTTGAAACCACTCCTTTGTTGCCCTGGCTTTGTGTTTGGGATCATTGTCATGCCCTTGCTGATGGAAGGAGATTTTCACTCAAAATCTCTCGATACATGACCCCATTCATTCTTTCCTTTACACAGATCAGTCGTCCTGGTCCCTTTGCAGAAAAAACAGCCCCAAAGCATGTTTCCACCCCCATGCTTCACAGTGGGTATGGTGCAATTCAGTATTCTTTTTCCTCCAAACAAGAGAACCTGTGTTTCTACCAAAAAGTTCTGTTTTGGTTTCATCTGACCATAACACATTCTCCCAGTCCTCGTCTGCATCATCCAAATGCTTTCTAGCGAACCGCAGACGGGCCTGGACATGTACTTCTTCAGCAGGGGTACACGCCTGGCAGTGCAGGATTTGAATCCCTGGCGGTGCCATGTGTTACTGATAGTAGCCTTTGTTACTGTGGTCCCAGCTCTCTGTAGGTCATTCACTAGGTCCCCCAGTGTGGTTCTGGGATTTTTGCTCACCGTTCTTGTTATCATTTTGACTCCACGGAGTGAGATCTTGCATGGAGCCCCAGATCGAGGGAGATTATCAGTGGTCTTGTATGTCTTTTATTTTCTAATAATTGCTCCCACCGTTGATTTCTTTACACCAAGTGTTTTACCTATTGCAGATTCAGTCTTCCCTGCCTGGTGCAGGTCTACAATTTTGTCTCTGGTGTCCTTCGACAGCTGTTTGGTCTTGGCCATAGGGGAGTTTGGAGTGTGACTGACTGAGCTTGTGGACAGGTGTCTTTTATACCGATAATGAGTTAAAACAGGTGCCATTAATACAAGTAACGAGTGGAGCCTCGTTAGACCTCGTTAGAAGAAGACCGCTGACAGCCAGAAATCTTGCTTGTTTGTAGATGACCAAATACTTATTTTCCACTATGATTTGCAAATAAATTCTTTCAAAATCAAACAATATGATTTTCTGTTTTCACATTCTGTCTCTCATGGTTGAGGTTTACTGTTGAGTTAATTATCAAGGGTTGATTGAATATTTGCTTGATTGATTGAATATTTGTTTGTGCTCATACATACCTAATACATACATAATACATATTGCCGTATTTTTTCTTATTGATATGACCAATAAATGATTATTGCTTGCTATACTAGGTTGAAGTATAATGTTTAAGTTTTACAAATAGTAAAGAGGGTCGGGATTACAACTGCCTTGCTTCATGGCCGCATCATTGCGTAACTAGACCTTCCGGGACATCTTCAGCACCTGGCGTCTAGACTTTCGTCTAGACCTTCGAGGACAATTTTCCATGGCCGCAGCGTTGCATAACTGAAGTGTCTGGGTCATTCTGACCAATTTACCTGTGCCCTTGCTTACACACGTGTATTTAGTTAGTTCCACCTACATGCTCACACATAGCCAACCAAAATCACATGTGTGTATCCAGCTTGCTTTCCCCCTCCCTTCAGGGCGGCACCCTTCTGTGTTAGGACAAACTCCTAATAAAAAGAGCAAGGAGGTTTTTTTCCTTAGATCAATTTTGGTGACTATACAGCGTAATCTAGCATTTCTGTGTCTCGTCCCTCTTTGCTCTCCTTGGCCAAGAAAACTGAGTGTCTTCTCTCCTTATTTTTGGGTAATTTTACAAATGTCTACCTAAGGGTCTATTTTTGAACTTGACATTTATCCATGTTGACAATTACAGGCCTCTCTAATCTTTTCAAGTAAGAGAACTTGCACAATTGGTGTTTGACAAAATACTTATTTGCCCCACTGTATATCTGCGCTAACAGGCTGTTTCGGCGGACAAATACACACAAATCCCGGCCAACGAAACTTTGATAAATGCGCTTTTTTAAAGTTTTGCAAACTCTGGGACACTTGAAAAATGACTACCTCTTCTAGCTAAGCTAAATGGTACCTCGCTGTGTGTTCATGGGGAAATGTAGTTCACGTACAACAACAAAAAACTGCACCTTCTCACCAAAACTAGTAAAACTCTTTACACGGCTATTATAATGCCTTCTACTCCTTGAAATAGGGAAAGTCACTATTTTCTTGTGCAACAATGAAAAATAAATGCATTGGTGCTTGGGACTATAGTAGTGCTGCAACGATTAATCGATTAACTCGAGTGTTCGTTTAGAAAAAAAATATTCGAATTAACTTTTGCTGCCTCGAGTATTCGTTTAATTAAAGTTTTATTGATTTGGGTGGATATGCTGCCCTCTAGTTTGCCTCATTTCACAAGGCTGAATCCAGCTGATCCCTGTTAAGACCAACATAAGCTAAGTTTTTGTAAATGTTAATGTAATGTTTTTTTTAAATGCATTCGTAATTTAGTTTAAAGGTATATTTAGCCATTTTTTTGTGGGAATATCTGTTTGAACTATTTGTTAAGAGCCTTGTAAAAAAAAAAAAAATAAACGTTGGCATTTTATAGCATTTAACCCTTTAACACCTAAGCCTATTTTGGCCAAATTTGCATGCCTTTGATGTTGCCTTTATATTTCAAAGAAAAATCTGTTCACAAAGGCCAAGTTGGGTCCCTTTTTTCAGGATACCTTGAACTTCATGTCCAAACTGTTGTTTTCTTCACTGACTGACTTTAATCCACATTTTGGACCCAAAAAGACAAAAAAGTCTCAAAATCTTTTTTCAAAATTTGTAATGTTGAAGTCCCACTGACAACCAAACATGCTCGACCAATCATTTTGAAGCTTGATAATATTTATTTAACTTGCTAGGATAAACATTCAATAGAAAAAAATAAGATTGAATTGTTTTATGTTTGACAATTCAACACAAACAGCAGTTATGGTCATAGGCGTTTTTGGCCTTCACACATACTATGGTCAAAACATGTTATATACAGTGCAAAATAGTGAGAATTTTTTTTTTATATATATTATCCAAAACAAAAAGGGTTTGGAGGATATCTCTTTGTGAAGTTAGGTATTGTACCCATCACCTTATCAAAGGTATATATGTACATGCAATCAAGCTTCTCGAACACATATCTATATAAAAATTGAAAAGATTCATCGTGAAGAAAAAATAACAAACATTGAAAAAAAAGTATTTTCAAAAATATTGACAAGTAGTTTAGCTCAATTCAATTTTTTTAGGCATGCGACCCAATAAAGTTTTTTTTCTTTTTCTTTTTTGCGCACTCAATAAAGTTTGTTTTTGAACATGTCACTAAGCTGCGTCACATACAATGTCACACAGCCTACTCATCCGCCACGACCGCCGTGCGGTTTGCGCACTGCTGTCACTTCAACTCGCCGAGACGGCGACTGATCCGAGGAAAACAATGACAAATACAGCTCATCCTATTCGCTAAATTTAGTTTTCGCTCGCTAAATCCAACCGGCTGTTGCTTGCTACGTGTGTCTCCTTTCCCTTAGTTGGCGCCTCGCTCTTCAATTTATTAAAAATGTTCACATTAGGTTCGTCCTTCTTGACATCACAACGGCTCTTGGGATGTGGAGTCTTTTCTGCTGCTTTCCGTTTTGAAAAAAGGACAAGAAATGATGGAAATATGGAGATAAACACATGGTCCATGCAGCGTTTTAATGCATATTTATGAGTGCAATAAAACTAAAACTCAAATGACATTATCTCCCGTTTTACTTGGTCGATTGACTTCAAATAAAAACTGGTGTGGACATCAACTTCCGTACTTTCAAACGAGAGCAACCAGGGGCACGTGGGTGACGTAATTACAGCGTTACGAGGCTTCAAAGGTGATATGCGTAAACGTGTCGCATCCGACACGTTCGATGTTAAAGGGTTAAACTAGCGGACTTTTGCCATGTAAATTAGTTAATTGTTCTTTTGTTGTACATATATCCTCCTTTATTTTTTCATTCCGTTTGAGGTTCAGGTCGGGTATTTTAATTTTTTAGATTCCTTATCCGATTACTCGATTATTCGAACTAACTAGTTCATCAATTAATCGACTACTAAAATAATCGATAGCTGCAGGCCTAGACTATAGTAAATACAGTCATGTGAAAAAATTAGGACACCCCTTTAAATATTCAGTCCTTTATTTTATTTCTTTATTACCCTTATTACTGAGGGAAAAAAAGAAATTTTAAGAGGTATTTGGGGGGGGGGTTCAGGTACTAACTTTAATAAACAGCCACGTCAGATCCTAATTGAAGTCTGAGTGTAGAATGAAAACGGTGCTCTTAATCTTTTCTTCCACTGTAGCGGAACGACATTTGGACATGTTGAAAGTGACAGCTCGAAAAGTCGAAGCTGTAATTCACAACAGAGATGCGTGCAGTTAATCAGACAAGCCAAACAGTTTAATTGTGTCCTCTTCTTGAATTTACGAGGCCATATTGGCCATCACTAACAACAGGATTTACTTCCCGGATATGTTTTTAATGTGTGTTACTGGCACACTGAGATGCTAAATACAGAGTTAAAAATAAATAAGAGAACAGTTTGTAGCTTTGTGTGAGCTAATGCTTGTTTTTCTCTTTCATCCATCATCCCCGCTGTCCTCCCTTCCTTTTCTTCCCACACTTTCAGAAATAGCATTGCTGCATCTGCTGTGTGTGCCTTCAATCTTAGTGCCATATCACAGGTATTCAACGGACCCTTCAAGTACCAGGAGAACTCACGTTCAGCATGGCTACCCTTTCCTAACCCCAATCCTGACTTTCAGGTAAATGCCGTGTTTAAGTGCAAACAAACAAAATACCTCCATGCCAGGGGTGCCAAACATCTTTGTCACAGGCAGTGATGTTAATCTTACTTTAAAAAACTCATTAATTACAGTTACAAATTACTTCTCCCAAAAAGTAATTGAATTACTAACTCAGTTACCTCAATGTAAAAGTAATTAGTTACTTGGCAAAGTAACTGGCGTAACTTTTAGAACTTGCACAATTAGTGGTTGACTAAATACTTATTTGCCCCACTGTATATACATTTGAAATCTACCGTCGTATCACGTGGGCTTAGTTTGTAGCAACGTGGGTGTAGTTAGGCTGTCGTTTGCAGTCAGGTATTATTGGAGCCACCTAGCATCGCGTTTACAACTCCCTTCCCTCCTCCCCACTCCCTCTATGCCTTCTCCGTGTATCTCAAAATTCAACCAAATTGCAGTACCACACTAACGCACAACTCTGTACCGGCAACGGCCATGCAAAGATGAGAAAAGTAATTAATTAGATTATTCACGACTGAAAAAAATAATGGCATTAATAACGCCGTTATACTCTAACGCCGTTATTAGCAACACTCATTGCAGGCTGAGAGACATTTTGTTCACCAGCAAGGGCTGCCACAATTTATCGCCGATTATGATCGATGAGCAAATGAATTGGAAACAATTGGCGATTAATTGTTAAGAGACATTGTTGACCTCAAAATTGGACAAATTCTCTTTTTTAGTCTATTAAAGCAAATATTTTCTTAGTTTTGTTTCATTATTTATACATATCTATCATATACAGCGATCCCTCATTTTTCGTGGTTAATGGGGACCAGAACCCACCACGATAAGCGAAAAACTGCAAAGTTTTGGGTGTTTAATGTATTTATTCAGATTTAGCATTGGAAAAATGCATATAAGACATGTTTTTTCCCTTTTTTTCCCCAAAGTATAATTTAAAAAATGTATATGTCAAGGGTGTAACGGTACATGTATTTGTATTGAACCGTTTCGGTATGTGGTCCTCGGTTCGGTAAGGGGGCGTACCGAACGAGTTTCGGACGTAATGTAAAGTGCTGTCAAATTTAGCACGTTAACGGGCGGTAATTAATTTTTTGAATTACTCACGTTAAAATATTTGACTAATTTAACGCAAGCGCGGAATGCCCGCTCATGCTTCCCATAATCCCACTGTTACGTCCCACGGACGGCTGCTAAGGGTGTAACATCAAACGAGCCACGCACACAAGTTGCAAGTGGACACAAATTTATTCACACAAGTCGAACTCGCAATGAACAAAATATACAAAATGTGGAAGAAGCTGGCTTCAGCGTAAGCCCAGGCCAAAACAACAAACAAAATGAAACTACACTTGAACCCCACCCGCTAAGTAAACCTTGATCGTAAAAAAGAAAAAAACAATACAGCCACTACCCTGGCTTCTACACTAAACAAAACGGGTTGAACGAAAACGGCAGTTTACCTCTACTGCTGCGGTGCTCTTATTTACAGTGGTGAACAAAAACGATCCAACAATGAATGAACACAAAATACCTCACCGAAAAAGCGGGAGTGTAACAAAATAGCGATCAAATGCACAGGTGAATGAATTGCGAGCAAACAGCTGGCGAGGAGGTACGCGGCACGTATGCTGTCAAATGCGAAGTTGCGAACTCTGAAAATTGACTGTAAAACGACGAGCGGTCAGATGACTTTTGTTAACGCTGCCTTTATTTGGTTAACAAGACTCAGGCACAATACAACACACACACGGGTATGCAAGCTCAAACAACGGCCTAAAAGTATTACCCAGAGCCGTATTACCGTGTATCGGATTAGCTGCCGTAAAGCAAGTGTCGTTATTGCCGCAAATGTAAACAAAGCGCTGCATAATGGATACATGTCAGACAGCAGCTAGTTCGGGTGTCCCGTCAACAGCGGTGACGTCGTCTGCCCGTCCGGCGTCAATCAGAGTACGCCACGTCGGGAGGGGAGGCAGCCAGCTGGCGGACGCGGCGATCAGATGACTGACAGTCTCAAAAAAGATAACAATTAAACGGCCAGGGCCGTCGCACCACTCAGAAGTGCAGTGAGCAGCGTGGGTAACAGTTAATGTTAACATGAAAGATGGTTGGCCCTCTGGGTGGGGAATTCAAATTAAAAAAGAATATACAGTAGATGGAACAACTCTTCACTTCAGTGTTGCAACTGTTCAGTTTTGCACATCAGATATTTATTTTAAAGAAAAAGTCTTAGCCAAAGTTATTTTTATTTTGTTTTTCAAAATATCTACATTTCAGAATATTGCATTTTCTATTTTTGAGCAGAATTCTAGCTTTGTGTAGGCTAATTTTCCTATTGTTGAAAGCACAAAAGTGTGTAATAAACAACTAGCACATTTATATTTTGCATTTTGTTTTCTTACTGTACCGAAAATTAACCGAACCGTGACCTCAAAACCGAGGTACGTACCGAACCGAGATTTTTGTGTACCGTTACACCCCTGGTATATGTATATTAAGCCTGAACGATATATCATATTTAAACATCGCCATCGCGATGTGCGCGTGCGCGATAGTTTTTATTTTTTTCTTAATCCACATAAGCCTTGCTTTCTGCTCTGTGCACAGCCTCACACCCTCCCTCTCCCAGCCCTTTGTTCCCACAGTCACTGCAGCACTTGCTTAATAAAGTTAACAATGCCGTCGTCTTTGATCTTGCCAAAGAAGCGGACATCAAAGCGGAGCAATGTGTCAATCATTTGTTTAACTTGTTAAACAGTTTCTGCATGGAAGCCGTGCTGGAATGAATGTGTGTGTGGAGACGTTGGAGACATATAAAATAAATGCCAGAAGTGATCATGAGGAATTTGAAATTTCTACATGTCACTCCAAGAGTCACAGCTAAGGTAGATAAACAGAAGCATTTAATAAACCCAAGCATTTTTCTACGACTGTACTTTATTCTTGTTCAAAAATGATCTGGTTGGACAGTTATGTTTAAACTGATCATAATCAGCGGGTTCTGGTCCCCATTAACAGCGAAAAACGAGGGATCACTGTACACTGTGGTGATGGTGAGTCATCCAAAGTCTTTCCAAAAAGCTATTCAAGTCATCTAGTGATAATTTCTTTAAAAAAAAAATATATATATATATATATATTTTTTTTTTTAATATCGCAATATAATATCGCAATATATCGCAAACCCCCAAAAAATCGCAACAATATTTTCCAATATTGTTCAGGCCTAATGTATATTTTAATAAATGTATTTTAGACACTTCAAATGTAATAATTATGATAAGTTTTAAACCTCTTACTGTCCCACGAATTATTTTTGAACAAGAATAAAGTAGTAGAAAATGCTTGGCTTTAATAAATACTTCATTGAGTGAGTCCACTCAAATCCGCTCAAGCTGCTCACTTACACACAATGAGTTGCCACAACAACTGTTTGACAAGTCAAACGATGATCGACCCATGCGGCGCTTTTGAAGTTTGTGACTCTGGCAAGCTCAAGCACAAACATCTGTCAATCATCGTTAACTTTAATAAGCAACTCCAGTACACGTGCACTGCCTGACGAACAAAGAGCAGGGAGAGGGAGCGAGAGTGAAACTACGCGATTGGCTCGGGACAGCTCATCTGTATTTTTTTTATTTTGTTTTTATTGACAAAAAAAATCAAAATGAACTGGGGGAAATTTGAAGCGGGCGAAATTTGAAGTGCGAAATAGCGAGGGATCATATAGGGGGTATATATTTATACATAATCAAGTTTGTATATATTGTAAAAAAAAAAAAAAAAAAAAAAAATTCTCTTTTTTAATTAAAATCTGAAACCAGTAAATATCTTTTTAGATACTTTTTTTTTTTTTTTTACAAAAATGCAAATCTGTTGTTTTTCTGGTTTAAAAAAAAAAAGGTAATTAATTTTTATTTTACAATTTTAAAATGTCTTAATATTTTTAAAAAATGATAAAAACTGTAAATATTCCGATTTATGTAGTCCTTGACGTCTAGGACTGCAAAAATTATACATACAGTGATGGGTTTTTTTTTCTTTAAAAAAAATGTAAGCATTTCTAAATAAATCATAAAAATATATTTGAATTTTATTTTAGCTAAAAACATGAAGCCACTGCAAAATGATGTATTGGCCTTGAGTTTGACGCCTGTTCTTCTACGCAAATACTCTTTTCGAATAAAGAAATTGCGCCATAATTCATGAAAAAACATCTCCCATCTTCCTTTTGGACTCCCATTAACCGACGGTGTTCTACACAAGCGGTGCGAAGGCACTTTATCCTCATGACTGATTATTCAGAGGAGGAGGTGAATGTTTTATTAGCAGAAGTGGCTCTTACGAGTAGAGATTAACAGATAATCCTCACTGCTCTCCATAGAGGATTGAAATCCCTTCAAGGCCTAACTGCCAGTCGATGAGAACTAGAGGTAGGAATCTCCGGTTACCATACGATACGATTTGCGATACAAGGTTAACGATAACGGTTATCACACGATATGGTGATAATTATCAATGCATGGGTCACGAAATCCTTCTAGGATATACCGTAATTTTTGGACTATAAAACCGTAATTTTTCCCTCATTTGGAATCCTGCGGCCAGTGTGGCTTATTTGTTGATTTCTTAGGGTTAATAGGTAACACTTTATTTGACAGCGGCGTCATAAGACTGTCATAACTATGACACGACAATATCATGGGCATTATTAAATGCTTATGACGGATGTTGTTAAGTGTCATCCAGCAAATTATATCACTACTCCATTTATGTCCAGCTTGGATCATTTACATCCATTCAAAAGTGAGATCATTTCCTGGATAACACTAAATGGCATGTTACAAGTAGGGCTGCAGCTATCGATTATTTTAGTAGTCGATTAACCAATGAACTAGTTAGTCCGAATAATCTGATAAGGACCATGAAAAATTAAAATACTTGAGCTGAGCCTCAAACGGTATTAACAAAAAAATAAAATAAAAATTGAAGATCTACGTACAACAAAAGAACAATTGGCTAACTTACATAGCAAAAGTCCACTAGGTTAAATGCTATAAAATGCTAACGTTTTTTTTTTTAGGGTTGTCAAAATTATCGCGTTAACGGGCGCAAATTTTAAAAAATTGATCACGTTAAAATATTTGACGCATTTAACGCACATGCCTCAAACAGATTAAAATGACAGCACAGTCTCATGTACACTTGTTACTTGTGTTTTTGGGTGATTTGTCAGCCTCTGCTGGCGCTTGGGTGCAACTGATTTTATGGGTTTCAGCACCATTGTGTAATTATTGATATCAACAATGGCGAGCTACTGGTTTATTTTTTGATAGGACGTTTTACAAATGTTATTAAAACGAAAACATTAAGAGGGGTTTTAATATCAAATTTCTATAACTTGTACTAACATTTATCTTTTAAGAACTACAAGTCTTTCTATCCATGGATCGCTTTAACAATTGATAATGTTAATGTCATCTTGTTAATTTATTGTTATAATAAACAAATACAGTACTTATGTACAGTATGTTGAATATGTTGAATCCGTCTTGTGTCTTCTTTCCATTCCAACAATGCTCTTAACAAATGGTTCGGACACATTTTCCTACAAATCAGCTAAATATACCTATAAACTAAACTATGAATGCATTAAAAACATTAGCTCAAACAAAAACTTAGCTTACGTTGGTCTTAACAGGGAGCAGTTGGATTCAGCCATGTGAAATGAGGCAGACCAGAGGGCAGTGTATCCACCCTAATCAATAAAACTAAATGCAAACACTTTCAAAACAAACCATTACAATGCCACTTTAATTAAACAAATACTCGAAGCGGTAAAAAGCAGTTTAATTCGAATATTTTTTTTTTCTAATCAAATACTCGAGTTAATCGATTAATCGTTGCAGCACTAGTTATAAGCATTCATGAATGCTCATGACAGTGTCATGTCATAATTGTAATTGTCTAATGGCAGTTTTATGGCGCCACTGTCAAATAAAGTGTTACCAAATACCATAACTAGCAATTATGAAACAACTAGAATGGTTACTGAAGAAATAATTACTATAGAACATGAATTTTGATATTTGCATCTGTAGCACCGCAATGCATGCTAGGAGGCATGTTGGACAACAGGAGTTTTGATAGCAGGTGGCAGCAGAGGTTGACTGCCTCCCCCAAGGGAACAGTGATGTCCAAATCAAGCTTCTTGGTTTATTGGTTTGTGGTGGTTCATTTCGTCTTGTGACAGTCGTATGATGCCGCTGTCAAATAAAGTGTTACCGGTTTATTTCTTTTGGTCTAAATATCCCATAATACAGTGAGGACAGCTGCGGCTTATAGTCCAGTGCGGCTTATCTGTGAACAAATGTGGTTTTCGTGTCAAATTTGGTGGGTGGCAGTTTATAGTCAGGTCCTAGTTTGAATACTGAATACAGTAGTTCCTTCATAGTAGACAGGCCGGTTCAGGTTCGGCCCAAAATGTCAATTATTATGTTCGGGTCAGGCCAGGCTTCTCTCTTGCTAACTTTTTTTTAAAGATCCAGAGCATACCCTGCGCACGTGAGCGCCGTGGCCAGTCTTTTTAATCTTCCCTTCCATATTTTATATTATATGCATATATATATATATATATATATATATATATATATATATATATATATATATATACAGTATAATATATATAATATGTGTGGCAGAAAACACTCCGGTGACTTGAAGTTCCGCTCTGAGACCCCAATTTGGCCAACTTTCAAAATTGTCCAATATACATGTGTGATACTTCACTGGAAAGCTTAAAATCTCCATTTTCTGGGGGAAGAAAAATTTCTTACAGGAGGGCATTTTTTTTTTTTTTTTTAAATGTTTTTTAAACAGCAATACCCTATCTGGAGATGAGAACACACGAGAGCGGAATTACAGACGCCACGACTTTAACGAGATGTTTTTGCATACTTACCTTGTTTCGAGCCAAAAACTCCATGTAGCATATAACACTGAATGTCAAGACACAGCTGTGAATGGACACAGCTGGATTTTGGGGGGATTTAATGGGTGAAACACGGTAATACAACAAGGGTCGCGATGCCGAAATCACAGACATCAAGGAGTGGTTGAGATTTTCTTTTTCATATATTTACCCTTTTAAACGTTTTTTTTTTTTTTTTTTCCTGAATTTTTCTTTGTTTGGATCGATTATTTATCATCTAACATAACAGAGAAAATACGACAGTAACAAAAAAATACAATTAAGCGATAGTTGCAATGTAGATATCCGTGACTTTTTTACAGACGCCATTTTTTTCATTGTGACATAATTTGTTAAAAGTTCAAAATATGTGAGTGGATAATTTTTTTAAGTTTTTTTTTTTTTTTTTTTAAACAAAATACAAGACAACAATTAATGATTCTAAGCTAAAAACGACAAGCATTTTGAATAATAAATATAATGAATTACCTTTGTTTTATGGCTGGGTTGAAACAAAAGCAGTTGCGCGACGTCTGTAAACGGGGGTTTTCAGGGTAAGACGGACAAATTAAAAATAGTTTGGGGGCTCCATGTGCCATGAATCTGCTATGACAGCATATAGACGTATTGTTCTATCAAACACAAGAGTTGTTTCGGCTTAAAATACAGCAATATCTTTTAAAGAGGAGTGCAAGAGCAGAAACTGCTTTTTCAGTCTTGTCTGTGTTTTCCTCTATATATATATATATATATATAGATACACTAGGACTGTCAAAATGATCACGTTAACGGGCGTTAATTAATTTTTTTAATTAATCATGTTAAAATATTTGACGCAATTAACGCACTCCCCCCGCTCAAGACAGATTTAAATGACAGTACAGTGAACTGCTTGTTAATTGTGTTTTATGGAGTTTTTCCGCCCTCTGCTGGCGCTTGGGTGCGACTGATTTTATAGGCTTCAGCACCCATGAGCATTGTGTAATTATTATTGACATCAACAATGGCGGGCTACTAGTTTATTTTTTGATTGAAAATTTTACAAATTTTATTAAAACGAAAACATTAAGAGGGGTTTTAATTTAAAATTTCTATAACTTGTACTAACATTTTTTCTTTTAAGAACTACAAGTCTTTCTATCCATGGATCGCTTTAACAGAATGTTAATAATGGTAATGCCATCTTGTTGATTTATTGTTATAATAAACAAATAGTTCTTATGTACTGTATTTTGAATGTATATATCCATCTTGTGTCTTATCTTTCCATTCCAACAATAATTTACAGGAAAAATATGGCATATTTTATAGATGGTTTGAATTGCAATTAATTGCGATTAATTACAATTAATTTTTAAGCTGCAATTAACTCGATTAAAAATGTTAATAGTTTGACAGCCCTAATATATACACATATTTTTGACCTGGTATTTCAATATGGAGCAGCAAGAAATTAAAAACAAACTAAAGTGCGGAAAGGCTTCAAATTGATTGTTGAAGATGCTACAGAAACCTGTGTCAGCTTCGCAGAATGTAACGAATGCGGCTCTTTGCTCTCACGCAAGAGCAGAAAGACTGGCACCTCGATATTGAGTAGGCATTTACTGGCAGAAATGATGATCGGACGAACATAAAATTTCGGGTTGGTTTCGGGCTCGGGCTTGCAAACCCTGTGAATTGATGGTGCTCGGGCCGGGTCAAGCTGGATTTTTTAGGCCCGATCTTACCTCTACTTCAAAGTTACTACTATGAAATTAAAAGGATCATATCTCCGGCTTTCCGTGGTCAATCAGTGACAAATAAAACTGGGAGAGACGTTTAAATCCGCGCTTTCGAGTCAGGTTGAGGGCAGCGCTCTATATCAAATACTTCATGTTTTTTACGATGCTTTAAAGACGCCACATGATTGAACAGGTTGGCGTTATCATAGAACGGCAAGCTTGTGTCTGATTAGTATAATGGAGTCATGATTATTTGTGCGACATCTCATTTGTGAAATTAGCAGTGCTAATCTTGGCAATGGCATCGCTTGCAAAAGATAAAAATAATACGTCAAATAAAAAGGAAAAATGTAACGACTCTTCTGTAGCCCAAAATAGCGGAGTAGGAGGAGTGTTTTTTTCTTCACAAATCTACTCAAGTAAAAATAAAAAGTATGGCTTAGCAAAACTACTTAGAAGTACATTTTTTTCCAAAAATACTCAAGTAAATGTAATGAAGTACAGGTAACACATTACTACCTACCTCTGCCTTTAAATGCCCGTAAACAAACAAGAAGGAACCTATAAACGCCTCCAAAACAGGGAAGACTGGCTGTGAATGCTGTTTCAGCGCCATTGACGGCTCTAGTCGTCCAATCTGTCTCTGACACTCCCAGTCAAAATGCAATGGACGTCTATTGCTGTCAGTGGCAGCCAATTAGCTAATACAGACACTATTGTAGTGGAAGATTTTGGTAGCAACCTGTTTTGATCCTTATTTTTTCGAACAGTGACACCTTTTTTGAAATGATATGTCGTTTCTGGGCAGAAGCGTGTCGATACATCACCATTTCGATATATTGTCACAGCTCCAGTGAGAACGTCCCTTTACCTACCACACATGTTCCAGCCTGCACATTTCCTGTGAGGTAAAGCAGTCCCACGATGATGTTCATGGAAAACCCAAAAACTCAGCGACCTGGAAAGCCACTCAGTGTAGTCACGTCTGCAAACAAGCTATTTGATTGAAAGTCATTTCCCTTCTAGAAACCCAATTTTCATTCTGCTCAAGATTGGAAACATTCCTCTTTCTTAGCATCCACACCCCAGAGAGCTACTTTTAAAAGTTTCTCCCGCATTGTCGTCTCCCCTCAAATGTGTCCACAAAAGCTGCTACTCACCACCGGGCCGACACGCACTTTATCTCAGTTTCAGTGACATGTTCATCAATTTGCCAATGCTCCGGAATTAGATTTATGAGTGCAGAATTTATGGTCTGACTATTTTATTACTCCTATCCCTTTGTGCACGTGCAGACATACCCATCTTTAAAACCAAGCTTACTCTATTTTGCATGAAAATAACAGGTTATAGACTGCAGCCAAAGAGAGATAATTAAGAGTCCGTGAACTCATTATTCAGCTCACACATGCTGATCATTGAGTTAGTGCCTAACAACCTATCGGTCTGCCGAGAAAATCCCCCAGTCTGTTTATTGACTGTACATTGATCTTGGGATTTTGTCTGTGAGTCATTGTCATTCCGTCTGTGCTTTAAAGGGATTTTTCTCTCTTATTTGTTATAAAGATGGCTTTTTTTAAACATAAATATGTTTTTATATTTTGCAAAATGTCAGAAAATAATGTTTGATTCAATATGGCATCTATTTCTAGTATCCTTCCTTAATCGATCCCATTTTTTTTCTTCGTATTTTGGCGTCCGAGTCCGAATCACCTGATTTTGAGAATCTGCCGATAAGGAGTCCCGATCTGTTCACGGAAAAAAAAGTATGCACGAAATCAATGCTGGGGGTGATACGGTTGGGCTGGACTTGGAGAATGGTTGTGCTAGCTAGCAAGCGAAGCTAGTATGATTACTGGCATGATATTGTCACATTCTACTGTTGGTCAGATTGTTTTGTTACAGAGCTGTGGGATGAGTTCCCAATGTGGTACCTGCATCCAATTCCAGCTCAGCAATGTCTTTAAAACGATCCTAGGCGGCTTGCCGAGAATTGACTTGCTGTTATTTGACAGTTTGTAGATCCCTTATTCACTAGTTGCATCATTGCCTTGTTTTCTTCATTTGTCTCTCACTGCGGTTTTCCCTTTTTTTTTTTTTTTTAATTGATCCTGACATACTGTCACGGACCCATTTTGTGTCTCCCTTTTCGCAATCATGTTTTTTTTTTTGTGTGTGTGTGTTCAATAAAGAGTTTTAAATACAGTCGGGCAAATATGTATTTAGTCAACCACCAATTGTGCAAGTTCTCCTACTTGAAAAGATTAGAGAGGCTTGTAATTGTCAACATAGGTAAACCTCAACTATGAGATACGGAATGTGGAAAAAAAAAAAAAAAAAAAAACAGAAAATCACATTGTTTGATTTTTAAAGAATTTATTTCCAAATTAGAGTGGAAAATAAGTAGTTGGTCACCTACAAACAAGCAAGATTTCTGGCTGTCAAAGAGGTCTAACTTCTTCTAACGAGTCTCCACTCGTTACCTGTGTTAATGGCACCTGTTTTAACTCATTATCGGTATAAAAGACACCTGTCCAAAACTTCAGTCAGTCACACTCCAAACTCCACTATGGCTAAGACCAAACAGCTTCGAAGGACACCAGAGACAAAATTGTAGAGCTGCACCGGGCTGGGAAGACTGAATTTGCAATAGGTAAAATGCTTGGTGTAAAGAAATCAACTGGGAGTAATTAAGAAAATGGAAGACATACAAGACCACTGATCTCCCTTGATCTGGTCCATGCAAGATCTCACCCCGTGGGGTCAAAATGATAACAAGAACGTTGACCAAAAATCCCAGAACCACACGGTGGGACCTATTGAATGACGTACAGAGAGCTGGGACAAAGTAGCAAAGGCTGCTATCAGTAACACAATGCGCCGCCAGGGACTCAAATCCTGCCCTGCCAGACGTGTCCCCCTGCTGAAGAAAGTACACGTCCAGGCCCGTCTGCGGTTCGTTAGAGAGCATTTGGAGGATCCAGAAGAGGACTGGGAGGATGTGTTATGGTCAGATGAAACCAAAATAGAACTTTTTGGTAGAAACACAGGTTCTCGTTTTTGGAGGAGAAAGAATACTGAATTGCATCCAAAGAACACCATACCCACTTTGAAGCATGGGGGTGAAAACATCACGTTTGGTGCTGTTTTTCTACAAAGGGACCAGGACGACTGATCTGTGTAAAGGAAAGAACGAATGGGGCCATCTATCGAGAGATTTTGAGTGAAAATCTCCTTCCATCAGCAAGGGCATTGAAGATGAGACGTGGCTGGGTCTTTCAGCATGACAATGATCCCAAACACACAGCCAGGGCAACAAAGGAGTGGCTTCGTAAGAAGCATTTCAAGGTCCGGGAGTGGCCTAGCCAATCTCCAGATCTCAACCCCATAGAAAATCTGTGGAGGGAGTTGAAAGTCCGTGTTGCCCAACGACAGCCCCAAAACAACACTACTCTAAAGGAGATCTGCATGGAGGAATGGGCCAAAATACCAGCAACAGTGTGAAAAGCTTTTGAAGAGTTACAGAAAACGTTTGGCCTCCGTTATTGCCAACAAAGGGTACATAACCAAGTATTGAGATGAACTTTTGGCATTGACCAAATACTTATTTTCCACCAAGATTTGCAAATAAATTCTTTAAAAATCAAACAATGTGATTTTCTGTTTTTTTTTTTTCACATTCTGTCTCATGGTTGACAGAATGCTTTAAAGTACCTTCATACTGTTCTGATTTATGCTAGTCATAATTTTGCAAACCTTAACTGCTGCCTTTGTGTAAATATTTTTGGGTTCTATATTTGCATTTTTATTTTTTTCAATCTTACTTTAAAACTCTATCTTGTATCCCTAAATAATTGGAGTTGCACATTCAATTTCGTTGTCAAGGCAATGAAAAATAAGACTTTTCTATTCTATTCAAATATGTCCTGCTCTAGCTGAAAAGCCAAGCCCTTATGTAGCCTGCGCTTTTCCCAGTGCTATTACTCAATGGCTCTTGCAATCTTAGCAGAGGACATAAGGTGAGATGGACACACTTGTACACTCTCAGCCAAATGATGGTTCTGTCCCTCACCTCAGCTGGACTGAACAGACAAATTCACACATCCATCTCAGTGTATACGCTCAAAAGTATCATGCGTGCGCCTTGTCACCATGGTAGATATGTAATCATACAGATCCCCATGTGCACAAGGCCAATCTCTCCAAACGATCTTCACTATAGGGAGACGCTATAATACGATGCTTGCTCATACAGTGTGTCTCTTAGCTGGGAGAAAAAAAATAAGCAGCCACGCATATAAAAGCTTCGTGCTGTCCCTTATGACACCCATTTCCCGTCTGCTGAAGTGGTGAGGGGTGACGATCCATTGCCCATCACTGCAAAAGCCACCATGACGCTCATCTGTCAGTCCATGCAAGGCCGGGAATTGATCCGAAAAAAGTGGCTGTGCTGTAGCTAGTCACTTAGAACTAATGTTCGAACCCAGTTAACAGTAACCTGTCCAAGTATGGTTAAGCCTCAAGTAAATCACAATTCATTATACGAGCGCCTATTGGAGTGGAATTACCAAAAACATAACCATAACATTAAGCACACTCTGCACGTACGTTTCCATCAGATGCAGTATAAAAAAGCTCATAATGTTGATGGATATTTGTAATAAATGAAATTCTGCACAAGAAGTGTGAAATATTACAAACGGCTCAGGCTAACGGTGCGGGTGCACGCTACAGCAACCTACAATAATAAAAACGACATTTTCTGTCAAACTCTGTGCTGTTTTTTTTTTTTTTTTTTTAACAGTGCGAATTAAAACCTTTTAAATGAAGAATAAAAGTTTTTTTCAAGGGTTAATGTTACTACAATTTACACTTTACACTCTGAGCATTTTTTGTTTTTTTGAGTTTTGATTTACAGTGGTATGAAAAAGTATCTGAACATTTTGGAATTTCTCACACTTCTGCATAAAATCACCATCAAATGAAATCTGATCTTTGTCAAAATCACACAGATGTAAAAACACTGTTCACTTTAACTACAACGACCCAAACATTTATAGGTTTTCATATTTTAATGAGGATAGCAGACAGACAGGGGAAAAATCAGTGAAGCCTCTACCTAAGAAGAATTAAAGAGCAATTAACACCAATTTTTACCAAACAATTTAAGTCAGGTGTGTGCCCAATCACTGATGGGTGGTTTAAAGCTGCCCTGCCCACTATAAAACACACACCTGGTAAGAACTGTCTTGATGAGAAGCATTGTCTGATGTGCATCATGGCTTGGTCAAAAGAGCTGTATGAAGACCAGAGATCAAGGATTGTTGATTCGTATAAAGCTGGGAAAGGATACAAAACCATCTCTAAAAGTCCGGATGTTCATCAATCGACAGTCAGAGAAGTTGTCTACAAATGGAGAGAGTTTGGCACTGTTGCTTCTCTCCCAAGGAGCTCAGTGCAGAATACTCAGAGAGGTAAAAAAAAGACTACAGAAATCACTGGCACACTCAATATCTCTGTGCACACATCAACTATATGTAAAACTATGGCCAAGAATGGTGTTCATGGGAGGACTCCACGGAGAAAGCCACTGCTGTCTAAAAAAAAAACCCATTGTTGCTCGTTTAATGTTCGCAAAAAGGCACTTGGACACTCCACAAAAGTTTTGGCAAAACATTTTGTGGACTAATGAAAGCAAAGTTGAATTGTTTGGGAGTAACACACAATGTCATGTGTGGAGGTAAAATGGAACAGCTCATCAACACCCCATCCCCACTGTGAAGCATGGTGGAGGGAGCATCCTGATTTGGGGCTGTTTTGCTTCCTGAGGTCCTAGACAACTTGCAATCATTAATGGAAGAATAATTTCAAAAGTTAATCAGGATGTTTTGCAGGAAAACCTAAGGCCTTCTTATAGACAGTTGAAGCTAAAAAGAGGATGGATGCTGCAAACAAGACAATGATCCAAAACACAGAAGTAAATCAACTTCAGAATGGTTTCAGAAGAACAAAATACACGTTCTGGAGTGGCCAAGTCAAAGTCCAGACTTAATCCCCATTGAGATGCTGTGGCATGACCGAAAGACAGAGATTAATGCCAGACATCCCAGGAATCTGACTGAACTACAGCAGTTTGGTAGAGGAAAAATGGGCCAAGATTAGTCCTGATCGATGTGCCAGACTGATCTGCAGCTGCAGTAAGCACCTGGTTGAAGTTATTGCTGCCAAAGGGGGAGCCACAAAATATTAAATGTGATGGTTCACCTCCCTATTTTTCCCCCTTTTGTCATTGTTTGCATACTATCCTCATTAAAATATGAAAACCTATAAATGTTTGGGTGGTTTTATTTAAAGCAGACACTGTGTTTTCATCTGTTTGAGTTTGACAAAGATAAGATCATATTTGATGATTATTTTATGCAGAAATGTGAGAAATTCCAAAAGGTTTAGATACTTTTTTAAGCCACTGTATGTATAAATCAATACACATAGCATTAAGTGCAAATGACCATTTTGACTTACCTACTGCATAGCAAAACGCCAATCTACTATTTTCAACATATCTGCCTACAATACCATGCTAGGCTAATTTCCATTTTGTCCAACTCCACAGTGCGGCACCATCGACTCGGGCTCCTATGTGAACCTAACAGAGAGAAACTTGCAAGACGCCCAGAAGTTTTTGTTAATGCACGAAGTGGTCCAACCTGTGGTTCCCGTTCCCTACTTCATGGAGGACAACGTTCGCTTCAGCCATGTGGCAGTAGATGTGGTGCAGGGCAAAGACATGCTCTTTCATATCATCTATTTAGCCACTGGTAAGTTCACCACGCTTCATGTTTGTGCCTTTTTTTTTTTTTTACATGTCTAAATTGTTGCATGTACAAAGGCCGTTTCACACAGCAGCCTGGTGTGATAGAGTACGCGGCAACCAGAGGTGGGTGGAGTAGACATAAATTTTACTCAAGAGTAGCGTTACTTCAAAATAATTTTACTCAATTTTGACAGCCCTACTACTTTTACTTATCGTGTTAACGGGCGGTAATTAATTTTTTTTATTAATCACTCAGTTAAAATATTTGACGCAATTAACGCACATGTCCCGCTCAGACAGATTTAAATGACAGTAGAGTGAAATGCCCACTGGTTAATTGTGTTTTATGGAGTTTTGCCGCCCTCTGCTGGCGCTTGGGTGCGACTGATTTTATGGGCCTCAGAACCCATGAGCATTGTGTAAGTAATTATTGACATCAACAATGGCGGGCTACTAGTTTATTTTTTGATTGAAAATTTTACAAATTTTATTAAAACAAAAACATTAGGAGGGGTTTTAATATAAAATTTCTATAACTTGTACTAACATTTATCTTTTAAGAACTACAAGTCTTTCTATCCACTGATTGCTTTAACAGAATGTTAATAATGTTAATGCCATCTTGTTGATTTATTGTTATAATAAACAAATACAGTCCTTATGTACCATATGTTGAATGTTTATATCCATCTTGTCTTATCTTTCCATTCCAACATTTTATTTTACAGAATATATGTATAATTTACAGAAAAATATGGCATATTTTATAGATGGTTTGAATTGCGATTAATTGCGATTAATTACGATTAATTAATTTTAAGCTGTAATTAACTCGATTAAAAATTTTAATCGTTCGACAGCCCTAAAAAGTAGTCATTCAAAAAATGTATTTGGTGAAAAGAATCCTCAAGTAATGAGTAACATTATGAGTAACTGCTTAAGATACTTGATTTTTTTTTTTTTAACGGTATTTTTTTCTCAGCACAAACTTATCTATATGAACTGTTATTATTATACTGTACCATAAGTTATTACATAACCACATTAATTTTTTCAGCACAAACTTATCTATATGAACTGTTATTATTATACTGTACCATAAGGTATTACATAACCACATTAAGCCAAGAAAAATACACCCAAAAAAAAACATTGAATTCCGGGGAGAGAAAAAAATCCTACAGAAATTAAGCATTATTTGTCCAAAGATCATGAGTGTCCTCTAGTGGAGAAAACATATTTCCTATTATGAAACTAAAAGGATCATATCTCCGGTTTTCAGTTGTAAATCGGTGCCAAATAAAAACTGGGAGACAGAATAAAATTCAAGCTTTCGAGTCATGTTGCCAAAGACATGATTTTTTTTTACAGTGCTATAAAGACGTCATGTGATTGAACAGGCCGGCGTGTTAATACAGTGTGGCAAATAAGTGTTTAGTCAACCACCAATTGTGCAAGTTCTCCTACTTGAAAAGATTAGAGAGGCCTGTAATTGTCATCATGAGTAAATCTCAACCATGAGAGACAGATTGTGGAAGAAAAAAAAAACGAAAATCACATTGTTTGATTTTTAAAGAATTATTTCCAAATTAGAGTTGAAAATAAGTATTTGGTCACCTACAAACAAGCAAGATTTCTGGCTGTCAAAGAGGTCTAACTTCTAACGAGGTCTCACGAGGCACATGAGGCTCCTGTTCCTTTAACAGATGTTTATTGGTCATCAACACGCCGTAAAATTAAAGTTCAGACATACAAAATAAGGAAACTCATCTTTATTAAACACTCTAAACGTTAGCATTGCTACATTGAGGCTAATGGGGGAAAAAAGATAACCTACTTTAGCCTGCTATAAAACATTGGCAGTCTTCTCCAAAACGCAAATTTGTGGGTAAAAGATGCCTCTTCAAACATGAAAAGTTTGCTAACGAAAAAAATGGGGGGAAAAAGTTGATTACTGACACCACATGCAATGACAAAAGAGCTTTTTTGCCGAGTTTAAAGCTTACGGTTAACGGTTTAGCGAACGTATTTCCGGTGAAAATTTCAAAATAAAAGCATGTCATGTTCGTCATATAAATAACAATTTCTGGAGTTAATCCCACATACTTCAGAATTCAGATTCTACGCTAAGAATAGCTTTAAAATGACACCTTTTATGAAACATCTGATTGGTTTTATCAGTAGAAAGAAAAGGGGGAGTATGATTCGATTAGTCGACTAATCGTAAAAATTGTTGCTGACTAATCAAGAGAAAATTAGTCGTTTGGGACAGCCCTAGTTGTACAGTGTACCGGAACATATTTCCTCCACACCCTTCTCACCTTTTTAACCCCTGACCCATTTTCATGCCTGAAATATGCTTGCTATAGCGTTTTGCGCTTGCACTGGGTGAAGCTAGTGTGAAACAGCCTTTATGGTCTGGTGTTATACTTAAACATTGTTTACCCAAATGTTGATTGATAAGCACTTGATTGCAGTTGTCAGTTGCATAAATGATCTAGTCCTGCATCCAAAAGAACTTGTTCCATTTCAACACTACACTCACATGGGTATTGTTACAACCATGAAATTATTTTGTAGAAAGATTAGAAAAGGAAAACAGTGGGAGGGGAGAAAAAAATCATAAGTCATAAGTGATTATAAAGACATCTCGCACATATTCTCAGTCTCATTGTGTTGTCACCAGCAATCAGCACATTGTCTGATCCCACTAGTGTGACTATGCTTTGACAGCCTGAGTAAAGTGTGGAGCAGCTTATCTGTGTGTTACCACATACTCACCAGGCATCTGCTTTCTGGTCTGGAATAATTTGTTACGCTTACTGTAGCATGGGAAGGGACGAAATGCAGAAAAGTCAACTTTAAATAGTAAGGGAGGTTCCCAAAAAATCGATTATTAGATGCATCGCGATTCGCCACGTGACGATTCGATTATGATTCCTTAAGGTTAAAAAAACGATGATTTTCCCTAATACCGTATTGGCCCGAATATAAGACGGTTCTGATTATAAGACGACCCCCTTTTTCAAGACTCAAGTTTGAAAAAAGACTTTTTGAACACCAAATTAATCTTTATACAGAAAATAATTGCAGTACCTCCAAAACAAATGATTATAACAATATATTTGAGAGAAAAAGCATGTTATTATGCCTCATTCAAATCTTAATATCTGAACATTTAAATATGTAAACTAGAGATGTCCCGATCCGATATTTGGATCGGATTGGACGCTGATATGGGCAAAAAAATGCGCATCGGTATCGGATCGGAACACGGAAAAATTCCAATCCAGACTTCCGAACCAGTTTTTTTTAAATCCGTTTTCCAGCGCACCGATTTACATAATCCATTCCAGTTTTTGCTTCAGTTTCCCTAAAATCCGGTCCGCATTTTACTGCACACCTTCAACACACTACATTTACACTACCGTCTCCCAATTTACCGAGAGACTTTATCGGTAAAAATGTCAGTTGTGTGGAATCGTTTCACCTTAAAGGACGACAAAGACGAAGAGGCAGAGTGCAACATATGCCACAGTAAAGTCAAGCATAGTGGTAAAGCTGCAAGAAGTTTTAATACAACCAACCTAATCAAGCATTTAGCGAAATACCACCAAACAATATGAGGGGTATGTTAAGAAAACCGAAGACTAAAAGAAAGGTCCTACGCAACGAACACTGGCAGAAACCTTTGCTATGCGTGACAAACTGGCACTCGACAGTCCCAAAGCCCAGGGAATAACAAGAGTCATTGCCGAAGAATTCATTCTGGATGACGAGCCATTATCTCTCTTGAGTAAAGACGCACCATCCAACACTTAGAACCACGGTACAACATGTCCAGCCGTCATTACATCCTTGAGTGATTCAGCCGTGGAAGATTCGAGAACGATTCACAAACATCCAAATTCCAATTATTGAAATATGTCAAGTAAAGCGGAACAAATACACAGCGCGGTCTTTGGGACGCAATGAGAAACTGACCGCGTTGCGTCCCGAAAGTAAACATAGTGCTTGTCATAGACCCGGGTAATGCCAATGCTCAACTCACGGCTTTAGCTCAACTCATGCCGCTGGATAAAAAACACAAGAATACCTGACTGCTGCTGACAGCCGCTACAAACTACGTCAACGTCGTTTTACTGGAGATAGTAGATATCATATGTATAGAGAACTAGATGCAAAACGACAGACTCGACTGCGTTGGCAACACTGAAGTATTGAAAACCAGATGCGTTAGTAAACAGCCGCCATCTTAAAGCAGAAGACTTCCCTAGTAGGCTGTTGTGAACCTTCCAAGCGAACCTAATTAACTTTTTATCTAAAATACTCCTAAATCGGCAAAATCTTGACTTGAATCTATCTTCAAAACAGTTTTAAAACTTTCACATGTCGAAAGTAGACAGAAGGGAAATTATCGAATAACGGGTGCAATTTTAACAACTTTTAACAGTTGATTCGCAAAATTAAATGAATTGAATGTAGTTCAAAGCTGCTGATACAGAATGGGGACTTGAGTATTTTATTTACTGTTTTAAAATGTTAACTTGATACTGAAATAGTCGTTTATTTAAACCTGAGAGGCTTTTTATACAATTTTTGTAACTAATGCACGAAACAATAAAAGCATTTAATAGCTTGGAGGATTTGTGGGATTTTCCACTGAGGTTGTTGGTGTGTTTTGCTTTTTTAAGACATTTTACAATATTATTTGTATGTTTTACTGACTAACTATGCCATTTCTGTTTGTTATTTATCATGTTTTGTGTTTGTCACTGAATAAACAGGTCAGTTTCTTGTTACCAACCGTTGTGTGTTATTCAAACTCACCTAATTCAGCTGGCTAGTTGTTATCAAGAGTACTAAAACCTTTTTCAAAATGAGTCTGACAACTAAGTAAGGAGGCTAAATAACTTTAAACTTAAACACATGCTCAGATAGGTCGGTATCGGTATCGGTCGGTATCGGATCGGAAGTGCAAAACAATATCGGTATCGGATCGGAAGTGCAAAAACCTGGATCGGGACATCCCTAATATAAACTAAAGTGCAATCACATTCTTAAATGAATGGCTTCTGGTTTTTGAAATGTAAATAAACCAATCTATTGTAATAAAACAACAAAATTGCCATCACTCCATTAACCATCAAAGTGAAGTCTAACTGTAACTGTAGTCTTGAAACTAATCTGAATAAGGATTGCAATAAAATAATGCAAACTGGTTAAACTTGAGAGTAGCTGAATATAAGACAACCCCCACTTTTTCAGCCTTATTTCAATGCAAAAAAACAGTCTTATATTCGGGCCAATACGGTAACTTTCTGACAGCCGCTCGTAGCGAAACGAAATTCAAGACACATTTGCCGCCCGGACACCTTTAACGGACGCACGCGCGCACAACATTATGATGGATGCTGCTTTTCCTGAGCGAGAGATTTACTCCTTTTCAAAAGAATGGAAAATAAATTTGTGTATGAGACAGGCAGGGACCCGGCAGTCGCGCTTCTGTGCGCAAGTTATTTTTTTAGAGGAGAGGGGAAGAGAGATAGTTCGTTGCTCCTTGTCTGCCAGATGTCTAGCAGTAGTTTCAAGACATGTCAATTGAAAAATGTCCTGACTGTGTTGCTAAGACCCGTGTGCGTCTATAAGAGGTGAGTACATGAACCGTCTTGTACTGTTTAGCCGTTATTGTTGTTGTTACCAGTTAGCGCCAAGCGCTAAGCTAATTAGCTAATTCGCCAACGTGTATTTCATATGCAGAACGTGTAAAACCATGATTAAGTACAGCGGTAACACTACAAACATGCAAATTAGCACAGAAATCTGTGAAAACAAAGTATGTTGGTTAAAAGAAGTCTAATTTCAAAAGACACTTTGTTTCCAGAAAATGTGGAATTCATTTCACCTGTGTAAATTTTATTGTTGACAGAAATAAGTACTGCCTTTAAAATGGTTGTTTTTTGCACTTTCTTGTAAAAAAAAACAATAAATAAATAAGCAGCTTAAGGACAGCTTTTTGTTGTATGGGCATGTTTCCATCGTTCCTGTTGAATCATTAGGATATTTTATATGAATAATGGACATAAATTTGTTTGGCTACTTTATTAATTACTAACGTACAATGCAAGGATAATCGTGATCATCGTGATCATCGTCAATAACGTGATCATCGTTCAGTAATCGAATCGTAGCACCCTGAATCGTAATCGAATCGAATCGTGGGGTGCCTAAGATGGCACACCCCTATTAAATAGCCTTATAGACAAACAACTGTTCACCTCTAATACCATTTTAGAATATTTAATAAATGTAAGAAAGTTGCTTTTGGAATATGGGATATTGAAAAACCCACACAAGCACAGAAAGAACATAGAAGTCGACAAGCCAGGTTCCAAATCTTCAATCTCAGAACTTTGAGGCAGATATGCTAACCACTAGTCTCCCCATGAAGTCAATTCACATTATCTGCAACTAATTACTTTTTTCACTTTGCCCAAAGGGGCTGCATGAGTAATAAATGAGTTTATTCGAGCGCTTCCTAAGGGAGAAAAAAAAACTCCTATAATTTCTTCTCTGGGGAGCAAAGCTCACCTCAATGAAAAGTTTTATTTGCACTGTATTTCTACCCTCTCTTCCCTATTAGAGGACTTCTTAAAGAAAACAGTCTATTTTAGAAGGGTGTTTTAAGTAACGTTTTTTGGTTATTGTTGTTTCACCTCACACTTTAAGACCATTTATACTGTTTAATGATTTTTTTTAACATAACGTGTGTCAGTCTAAATAGTTTGCGTTTAATCTTATATCATTTTTTTCAAACAATAATTTAGGGCTGCAGCTATCGATTATTTTAGTAGTTGATTAATCGATGAACTAGTTAGCTCGAATAATCGAGTGATCGGATAAGGGACATAAAAAAATACCTAACCTGAGGCTCAAATGGTATATAAAATGAATAAATGAGGATATATGTAAACAAAAGAACAATTTGCTAACTTATAGCAAAAGTCCGCTAGCTTAAATGCTATAAAATGCCAACTTTTTTATATATATATACAATGCTCTTAACATATAGTTCAAACACATATTCCCACAAAAAAAATGCTAAATATACCTTTAAACTAAATTACAAATGCATTCAAAAAAAATTAGCTCAAACAAAAACTTAGCTTATGTTGGTCTTAACAGGGAGCAGCTGGATTCAGCCATGTGAAATGAGGCAGACTAGAGGGCAGTGTATCCACCCAAATCAATAAAACTAAATGCAAACACTTTTAAAATAAACCATTACAACGCCACTTTAATTAAAAAATTTTTGCTCCCGATTCAATTCCAATCATTCCCGATAATTTTTCCCGATCATATACATTTTGGCAATGCATTAAGAAAAAAATGAATACAACTCGGACGAATATATACATTCAACATACAGTACATAAGTACTGTATTTGTTTATTATGACAATAAATCCTCGAGATGGCATTTACATGATTAACATTCTTTCTGTGAGAGGGATCCAAGGATAGAAAGACTTGTAATTCTTAAAGGACAAATGTGACTTTGTACATTGTGACTAAATATTGCCATCTAGTGTATTTGTTGCTTTCAGTAAATGATACTGCAGCCATTTAACTTCTGACCAAATGCATGATGGGAAGTGCAACCATGACTGTGCGTAGGGGCACCAATTGATATATCTTCTCTCTCTCTCTCTCTCTCTCTCTCTCTCTCTCTCTATATATATATATATATATATATATATATATATATAAAATATTAGGATTTTTAAGGCTGTCAAACGATTAAAATTTTGAATCGAGTTAATCACAGCTTTAAAATTAATCGCAATTCAAACCATCTATAAAATATGCCATATTTTTGTTTTGTTGGAATGGAAAGATAAGACACAAGACGGATATATACATTCAACATACTGTACATAAGTACTGTATTTGTTTATTATAACAATAAATCAGCACGATGACATTAACATTAATATTCTGTTAAAGCGATCCATGAATATAAAGACTTGTAGCTCTTAAAAGATAAATGTTAGTACTACAAGTTATAGAAATTTTATATTAAAACCCCACTTAATGTTTTCGTTTTAGTAAATGTTGTAAAATTTTCAATCAAAAAATAAACTAGTAGCTCGCCATTGTTGATGTCAATAGTTACACAATGCTCATTGTGCTCAAACCCATAAAATCAGTCGCGTCCAAGCGCCAGCAGAGGGCGACAAAACACAAAAAAACACAAGTAACAAGTAGACATGACACTGCTGTCATTTTAATCTGTTTGAGCGGGGCATGTGCGTTAATTGCGTCAAATATTTTAACGTGATTAATTTTAAAAATTAATTACCGCCCGTTAACGCGATAATTTTGACAGCCCTAATATATAAATATACACTGTATATATATATATATATATATATATATATATATATATATATATATATATATATATATATATATATATATATATATATATACATATACTGTATATATAAAATATGAACTTCCGGTATCAATATCGGATCTGGATCGCATTATTTGACCTTGGTATTACTTGATATCGGATCAAATCCAAAATCACTGGTATCGCCCATCCCTTCTGGGCCCAGGTGCAGTCGCACCCCCACTAAGTCCCGCCCCTGATTCTGAGTATCACTTTTAAAAAACTCTAGAAGTAGAGGGCATGCCTAGAGCACCCTTCTCGCCTTAAGCGCCCTTCTCGCGGGTGTCTCTATGGAAGAAAAACCTAAGTCACCCTCAGTGTAAGTTGTAAATAGTTATCAAAAAGTTTCCTTTCCCCAATTTAAGTGCAACAATGCTTCCATTTGTGACGAAAAACTTTCTCACTCTCTAGATTACGGCACTATCCGAAAAGTGCTCTCCCCTCTGAATCAGTCCACGGGAAACTGCTTATTGGAAGAGATTGAGTTGTTCCCAACCAGGAAGAGGCAGCCCATCCGCAGTCTCCTGATCCTGCACAGCCGAAGCGAGCTCTACGTGGGCGTACGAGACCAGGTCATCAAGATCCCCCTGAAGAGGTGCAGCTACCACAAAAGCAGAGAGTGAGTACATGCGCCAGCAAACATCATTTGTCTCAATGGAAAGCATCCAAAGCAAATGTGCAGTCCTCGGAGAGTTCATCCTCCGTAGGAGGTTCTTATCTGTGAGGGCCAAATCGGTGTAGAGGCTTAGCTGAGAATTTAAAAAGTAAATAAATAAACTTAATGAGGTAGTCGTTCACGGCTGTCCTGTTTTACTGTTGTTTTTTTTCCTCGTAATTGTCATACACATCAGTCATATTAAATTCTTCGGTTAGACTGGCAGTTCGTCAAGTGTAAACCATCATCGCGCACGGTACGAATCGACAACATTCCTTGTCAAGCACACAATAGCCTGTTTTCATGGGAAATAAGGCTGTCATAGCTGTGGCTTTGTGATATCCGCATGCCTTTTTCTCACCTTTTCCCCCCCGTTTTGTTGTTGTCAGGGGAAACGCCATTTGGCGTGCTGCGCGGTACGATTCAATCATGCGTGTTAACGCGTTCTCTCGTTTTCAAGCCCTTTGTTTGAAATGTTTCATAAATTTCCTTCTAATTGCTGAATCAACCTTGTATTTCTTTTTTTCCCTCTGCATTTCCATGACCTTATTCGAAATGTCTGGTAAACAACTTGGATTACATTTCACTGGGGGGTTTCTGTGACTCCAATAGGTCATCATGCTATCACCTTTATGAAGCATATCCGCTGGAATCAAGTCGATACGACTTTGTGAACGTGTTCTTTTATCAGTTGATTGTTGGGCTGATGAACTGTTTGAGCTATACTTGATAAGGTTTGGAGACAGATTTTAATCAGTTAAATCTCAATTAAAACTCTATAGTCCTTCCTTAATCGGGGACGTTTTGTACATTTGTACACGGTACTATTCCAGTATTATGGAGCCCCTAAAGCAGTGGTTCTTAACCTGGGTTCGATCGAACCCCAGGGGTTCGGTGAGTTAGTCTAAGGGGTTCGGCGAAGCTAAAGAAAGGCTGTCAAGTTCAAATATGAATCCCTAGGTCGCTGGTTCAATCCGGCTCGAAGGACAAATTAAATGTCAAGTTCAAATATGAATCCTTAGGTTGACATTTATAAAATTACTCAAAATAAGGAGAGAAGGCACCCAACTTTTGAGAATTTGCGTAAGGAGAACGGGAGGGAACTATACAATTCAATGGCAAACCGCACGCAGGCTATTTTTGGACCGTGACGTCGCATCGTAAAGCCGAAGTGGGACATTATAGACCCGCCCTCCCAGAGACACAACGTAATTAGTGCTACTTTTCTCCGGTAATCTTTCAAAAACGAACATGCCGATCACGCATTGCTTTTTTGGAACTTGTAGAAACGACTCTAGACATTACGACACATGAAGGATGTTTTCTTCATACGTTTCCGGAAACCAAAAACTCGGGAGGAAAAAATGTGAAGACCGAATCAACTTGCGCGGACTTTAACACCAGCTCGGCGAATCCATTCACGTTTCATATGCAGTAAACATTATGTTGGGTTGGCGTGGTCTTTCAGAGGACAAAGAGGTAAGCCATTTTTATATTTTTACCTTATTTTTTTAGTGTAACGTTGTGCTGTACTGCTTCTGTCTGACAATGAATGACCTGAAAAGAATTACAATGGTATCTGACTGCCACTGTTACCGTTTCTGTTATAGATATTTAAAAAAAAAAAAAAAACTTTAGTAAGGGGGAAGTGTAAATAATAGGATTAAGATGTGTTATCAATGAAAAAATTAAAAGTGTTCGTTGGCTGTCACTGAGTAGCATTTGCGATCGCTACACAAAGCTAACTGAATTACCCCCAAGAACGGTAAGAGACGTAGGACAACCAGAGGATATATAAGAAAGACAGGGCTGATGGTAAAGGATAACTTGTTGAAACGGGAGAATGTCATTGTCAGTCGCATCGATAAAAAAGCTAAAGCTATGCTTAGGTCGGCTCGTTTTTTTCGTCTTTTTCAGCCTTCGACACTAAAGCCATCTCTTTAACTGAACATTTTTATGTTCTTCCAGTCAATTTGGCACCAGGCACATCATTTTCGGAGATAATTGGTAGGTTTAGCTCTGTAAACATCTCCTTCGTACACGATTTTCATTCATTTCCTATTAGGGACAAACGGTGGCTTGTCCCTACTTAGCAACAGTAGTTAATGTCATGAATATTAATGAGCGGAAGTGACGTGTTGCTTGCGGCACGCCATTCTAGACTACACTTCAGTTTCCAAGATCATTTACCCCTTCTGTGCCCTTTCTTTTTATTTGGGTTGGGCATATTGCTACATTTGATGCATTTGTCAACAGATCAAATGAGACAGTTTGATTTGTTAATGTCCGCGGTTTATCCTTAAAGTTGACCTGTGGAACATAGGCCAGTTTGAACCGGTCGAAATGACAAGGCAGTTTTATTAAGAGCTAAACATGCGTTTAGCAATCAATCATCAACAACTCAACTTTATTGTAAGCGTTCATTGTTGAAAGCAAATATTTAATAATCATCTAAAAATTCTCTTATCAAACACAGAGCCCTGTTTTCGTACGCTGATTAAATCTAGGCAAAGTGGCTTTTTAGAGCAAGTTTACGACTGGTTTGCTCCTAATTTACTGCCTTAATCCATTTCTTTTAATTACGAGTCCTCGATCCGATAAGAGGAGGAACTGGTTTGCTCAGTGGAAGGTTGACTCGCACTTGGTATGGGGGAATACAATGGACCAATGGGCAACATAGTCTCAAATTTTAACCTGTTTATAAAATATGCTGTCAAAATGAGGGGAATTTTAAATGGGACTTTGCTAGTTTATTAGCTTGCTAGTGTAGCAGTAAGACGTTGAATGGAGTCATGATGCCGTGCTCGGCGGCTCACGTGTCTCTTGTAACTCGCTAGGAACTCTGCTCTAAGTCGGAATGCGCACGGCTGTTAAATATCTGTCACGTGACTGTGACGTACAACATATCCCACACACAAATTCGGTGGGATCACGTCGGGGTCACCAGTGTAGCGGTAAGACGTTGAATGGAGTCTTTTGCCATGCTCGGCAGCTCATGTGTGTCTTGTAACTCGCTAGGAACTCTGCTCTAAGCCAGAATGAGGTTTTGAGGTCACGGTTCGGTTCATTTTCGGTACAGTAAAAAAACAAAATGCAAAATATAAATGTGCTAGTTGTTTATTACACACTTTTGTGCTTTCAACTATAGGAACATTAGCCTATACAAAGCTAGAATTCTGCTCAAAAAGTAGCGGTTATTTAAAGATAATCCAACAGCAATTTGCCTTTCAGACCCCGCGTATTGGTCAGCTTTCTTTCTGAAAGAAAGAAGAAAAAAGAGGCCCTGTGCTAAAGAGAAAAGCAATCCCAATGACAAAGATTTCACTGTGTATTTTACAAATGAAATGCCTCAATGAAACATTTTTCTAATGAACGGTTTTCAAAAGCTTTATCGGTGGATTTTCTCAAGTTAAAGCGCCACACAGAAATGAATACATTTAATTGTGTAAGCAGGATGTGTGTTTTATTCTTATTATTTAATTACAGGTGTTTTAGCTCATTTCAATTTATTTTCTTTAAATGGGCTATTATTTATTTTATTATGTCTTTATATTTTACAAATGTGATGTAGTACTCATTTATATTGTATATTTATGTTGTATAACTTTAGTTCCGATGTGAATATTAGTTCCTACTTGTTTTGTTGTGGTAGGAGTGTTTTGTATTGAACACGAGGCCGTGTTGGTTATTATTATAGCAGAGACAGCAGTAAATCAACAAAGACAAGTCAACTGTGCCCCGATTTACCACTCGAGATCTGATGGACTCAAAGAGTAGGTTATGATTGCATATTAGTTTGAAAATCGACCAGATCCACCGTATTATTACACGAGTGACTTCCAGTCCGATCCTAGCTAGTAGTATTGACGCAGGAGGGCCGCGTCTCACGTCAAATAATAAACTCTGCCGTTTTTTTCGAGTGTGTCGCATTGAGCCGTTTCTGGGACGCGTCAAACACGCGGCGGCACTGCGACTGGTGTGCATTGGCTGATTGACTCCAACACCCGTGTTTCACTGCGTTCTCGCAGCTGCCACGTTGTCGCGCCGTTACGTTCCTGGACTGTCCTACCGTGTTGGTCCTCATTCTAGTAGAGAAGATGGAGTAAATCTACACAAAGAAACTGTAACCCGATCGACTCACAGCCTGGAAAAGTAAGGGTTATATTACGTCAGAAACTCGTTCGGTACGCGTCCGTTCCGAACCGACTACCCTGTACCGAAACGGTTCAATACTATTGTTAGGGCCCAAGTACACCAGATGCATGATCGTTGCGGTTCCGATCCGGTTCGGTGTTGACTGCGGGCCACGCAGTACGTCAAAAACAGGCAAATCATACTGGCTGCGCACGGCTGCGGTCCGCCAACTCCGTTCCCTCGTGAGCGCTCGCGTGATCGCGCGCTATCATGTGCCATTTAAAACAACGAAAAACACACAGAGTTTATACTCATCATAGAAGCAGAGAGAGGGAGCACATTTTTTCTTTGCATATTGATATTTACGTTATGTCTGTCTCTTAATTCCAGATTGACTGCATCATTGTGGAGGGTAGGGGGGCGGGGCCCTATTATGCCCTTGGTGTCGGTGGGTTTATATCTTTTTGCACATTTGAAATTTATGGCACATAACATCTCATAGAGCTGTTATAAACAACTGTTAAATAATGTGTAATATTTATAAAATGGATAGCGAATTATATACTACACAACTAAAAAACAGCATACTTGGAATTGGTGTCTCAACACTGCAAATTCCTGTGCCCAGCGCAAACTGTTGTTTTTTTCTATGAAGAGTCAAGTGAAATGTAGGAAAGAAAAACATTTTGAATAGACCACCAGGTCGAAACTTGTGGGTGTCTCTTTATTCTCTTTCGTACTTTTCCCCCTCGACTCTGTATTCAAACCGACATTGTGTGTGCGCCGGGCAGGAGAATTTCTGCAGTGGAACCACTTCCAGATACGCTGCTTTTTTTTTCTTCGCTCAAAGTTGTCAGCACGTCGTGTGTTTGATATCATTGCCAGAAAAACACACATAATCGGACAGCTTCGCTTTTAATGCTGTCCTGATAATAACAATCTGCTGCATCGTATATTACTTTGTGACTTTCCAGTTTCCACCTCCATGATGAAACATTCTTCGTCCATGTTTGTTGGTGTTTAAACCTTGATTAGGCACCTGGGCTTTTGACATCAGGCCCAGCTCCGCCCATTTTGTCGGATGCGTATCCGGCAAAAATAGAAAATAGCCTATACCATCCGGCGGGCTGCGGCATGCCGGAGATAGTCCGCAGTCAATCCGGAGCACTGACGCGGCCGGTATACGTTGAACAATAGGATATAATGGGAACGGATTGGCTCCAGCGCTATTTTTTACCGGACTCTGACCGGAACCGCAACGATCATGCATCTGGTGTACTTGGGCCCCTTACATATACCGTTAAACCCTTAGTTTCTATTAATTATGACCACTGTCAATGCGTGGCTAACATGTCTTACATACAGGCTTTAACATAACATAGCGCTGTGGAGTGATGAGGGTGTAAAATAAAAACTTAATAATGCTAACTATCAATTTTAGCTCAGTAGTCATTGCTGGATAAAACACCAAGTAGCACTGGTCCCTAAAGTGCTCCAATAGAGCCTGTATCATACATTTATTTTGAACACTGCAATAACTCAAAATCCTATCAGGACTTACAGTTTAGACTAACTTAAAACTTAACTAGAACTTAAAAATAGCTTGACACAAATAGAAATTCAATTGAAACACGTGGGAAAAAAATCCTAACTTTTAAGTGATGTGTGTTATCAAGCGTAATGGCATTTTTAGGTAAGAAATAATATATACTGTATATATATACAGTATTTTTTTTTTTTTTTATAAGATCTAAAAGTTTTTTGAGTGAAAGCAGTGAATTAGTCTTTTTTTTTTTTTTTAATTCTAGTTACATCTGAGATGCAATTGTTGGCTGTTTTCAACAATGTACATCGAAAAAAAGACATTTATTGACTGAAAATGGTTCAATATTAGATGAAATGTCTTGTTTTCTCATGTTTATTTATTCTTGCTCTTCACTTAAAAATATGTTTTATCCGATGAATCGATTAATAAATTTTCAGTCGTTTTCTCGATTACTAAAATATTCGATAGCTGCAGCCCTAGATTGGATGTCTACTAATGATAACTCATTCCAATTCACAGCACAAGCTTGTTTTTCTGTTTGTTAGTTGTTTGTAGAATATCCTGCAATGATTTCCTGACCAATGTATCGATAAACGTTGTATCGCTACATCGTCAGATCATCGTTATCGTGAGCTTTGTATCGCAAATCGTATCGTATCGTGAGGTACCAAGAGGTTCCCACTCCTAATATTGACTTTGAGGGTCGTAAGGTGTCCTTACATTCAATCTTTTCCATTGACAGAGCCTGTGTTGGTGCTAGAGACCCTTACTGTGGTTGGGACCTGCTCTTGAAGAAGTGCACCACCCTAGAAGAAAGCGCCAGAATGAGCGAATGGGAGCAGAGTATTACAAAGTGCCCTGTGAGTAGCCATCGAATTACTTACCGCTGTCGTGCTATGTTTGGAGAAAGTCATTAACAAATCTCTAGTAGAATCCAAAATTAACATTTGGGCTGTTGTTGCTCTGAATTGATTTAGCTGAGCAGCATGTCTCCCTGGGGCATTCCCACCTCGAGCCGTTTCGACATTCGACCAACTCAACCTTTCGGGAATGTACTTTATATCAGCTAAATATTTCCAGCGCAGCTCTGTCTCTTGGGAAATATGCTGTGTGTCAATTTTAATATCACGGGAGGCTTCTATGTGTTGTCTCCCTGTTCAAATGCAGGTTGTCAGCCTCTCAAATGTGCCTTAAGGCAAGAATGCACACAATCTGGCACGTTATGGCAAGAGCGCCTTTATTATACCCAACGAAGCTGCTCGACCGACTTGAATAGTATTTTACAATAGCCCCTTGATACACTTCCTCATAGACCCCGTGCATATAAAATGAGTGTATTTTGCATAAAACCTGTGGCACATTTTTATCCCTTAACATGGAAATAAGTCACTTGAATGAAGGTCTATTCTGCAAGTGTTGTTTAATAATCAGTATGCGCGTTCAGCTGCCGTTAATGATAAAAACGGCTTGATATACATACATAGTTTTCTGCACACGTAAACAACTACATCTGCATAAACCAGGTAGGATAAATTCAAAAGATTTGTATGGTAGACTGCAGGCAAATTTGTCACATGAGCAGAAAATGTTTGCTTACATTTGCAGTCAGATATAAAATGATAGCGCTACTGTAATTAAAAACACTGACATTTGGAACCCAGGGACTTAATCCACCTCTTAATACTACGTAACAATCAATCAAAGCTACGATTATGCATCGCAGTATACCAGCATGCAGCAATTGTGCCATGTATACCATCCAGAAATGCTGATAATGCAATGTTTTAACGAGGAGTGTTACGAGATATCGAAAATGTGATATATCCCGATACTTTGTAGCCCAAAAGGGTAACAATATGCTCCCACTTAGAATCGATGTATCGTTTTAAAACGGTGTCACTGTTTAGTTGTTTTGTAGAGTATCCTAGAAAGATTTCCTAACCCATGTATCGATTATTGTTATTATCGTGAGCCTTGTATCGCAAATCGTGAGGAAGTTTCCCACTCCTAGTATTAACCTGTCAATGCTTTAAAGTGCCTGTGACAACATAAACGAAATGTGAATTAAAATCCTATTTTGAGACTATTCGGCTATATGCAACAATTTGGAATCCTGCCTCCAAAGTGGAAGAATTCGATTGCGGTGGATTGAGGGGGGCTTGCTCCGCATGCATATCAAAGTCCCCCGCGGCGTGAGATCGCGCCGATAACGTCAGCACTCGTACACGTCACATTGGGCGTGCGCAGCAGTGCTACTAAACATTAAAATCAGCAAATATGGCGGGATGTCGACTTTAATTTACTGTTTTAATAATATTTTTATATTAAATATGTTGAATATTTCCATTTTTGTGCCTTTTTGAACAAAAGAAAAATGCCATTGCTTCGAGTGGTCGGGCATATTTTTTTCCGGGTTGAGGAGCTCGGTGGGTTCCAAGTGCATCATTTCCTGTCGCCTTGTAAATCTGCGCTGCCCCCTAGGGCTTGGAATGGATATTACATCGTTTTCATGCGGAATTGTGACATTTTTCGAATGGAGACGGGCCCATATAAATGCAAATTTAAAATTTTTCGTATTCTCAGAGAGTCACCATGTAAACGGCACCTTAGTCTTTTAATCTGCCGTTTAGCCCCGCCTGTCATTATCGTGCTCTAGGATCCCCAGCTAGCATAAGCGGATTTTAAGGGGGGGGGGGGGGGGGCCTGGTGGCCGAAAAGTGTCATTGCATGAAATTGACTTTCCTATATACTGTATATATATAAGTTGTAAAGCAATAAAACTGCAACAAAAATGAATGAAATGAACAAAAAATTTTTTTTTATAAATGGTCAAAATTATTTTTCGAACAGATCATGTGACTAGCACCTAAGACGGTCATTTACTTTGAATATAATTTTCAAAAAAAAGAAAATTAGGGGAGGGCAATTTTATTTTTCAAATGATTTCTTTTTTATTTGATTGAAAATATTTTTGGGGATTGAAGCAACTTTTTTTGCGATTCAATGATTTAGACACAAATGTCCTACCCATAATATGGCCCAAACACAAAAAGGATTGCTTCAATCAAATAAACCTTTTTCAATGAAATATGAAGTGTTCAAATGCAAATTTTTCAATCTCAAATATTTTTTTCACATTCAAAAACGTTTTCTATGATTGAAATTTTTTTTTTTCTTTTTTTTTTTTTTTTTTTTGATTGAAGTGATTTTTCTTTTTGAAAACATAGATTTTTTTTAATCAACTTATTTTTTAATTGAATAATAAAGACAAAAACGTCCTAGCCAAAATGTGGCCCAAACACAAATCAACATTACTTTAATCAAAAAAGTTGATTCAATCCCCCAAAAATTCAAAGAAAAATAGCTTTCACATGCATTTTTTTTTCTTTCAAATTTATTTTTGCACTCACATTTTTTTTTCTTTTATTGAAGCGACTTTTTTTGATTGAAAATATATATTTTGATTGAAGCAACTTTTTATTTATTGAATAATAAAGACACAAATCCACCTCCATATGGCTCCACCCAGGGGATACAATTTTTGACTGGGGTAGCTGCATTGGCACAACACCGGCGGGCATACCATATTCAATGGTTGACGATCTTGGCGAAAAGTATTGCCTAAGCAGCCTGATTTAGAATTCCCCTCAAGAATTATGGGAAACAAAAAACGCTCATTGTCAACATATTATTATAACTATTCTTGTAAGTTAATTTTACTGCTGACACTGTGTTTCGGGGTTATCAACATGTTGTGCCCTCCCTGCCCCAAAAGTCAAACTCCGCCTATGCCAGCTGGAGGATGACGTGGGCTGGGTCACGATTTCATCTGATTTAGAATTCAGCCCATTGAGGGGGAATTATTCAGAACGAGGAAAATGTGACAAACAGCAAAATGTCATGATTTCAATCTCTCTACTCCAATATTTTTACAGGATATTCTTTTCATCTTCGCATTTTCCCCAATTGCTAAATAAATAATATGGTCATGACAAATAACTGTCTTGTGCTAAATGGAATATGAAATATTCAAAATGCATTTATTCAGTACGACATGGCAAAATTACTCGATAATGGTCAAAACTGTTGACTTCTTGCACCTCACGAGTGATACTTTATGCCACCGGAGTTAGTCCGGCTTTTGTCATTTCCCTGCCCCGGCTTCGGAGACGGAGGAAAGAGCGTAAACAAAACAGGAGGCGTGACAGCTAGCCGACATGCTAACCCGAACCGAGCTGCGTTTCGAAGTCTTATTCTCACCTTTCGAAGCAAAAAAATCACACAAAACTACCCCGGATCATATCACACGGCAGTGGGGCTGTCGACTGTCTTCACCGATCGGCACCACCCCCCGGCGGCGAACAAGTTACAGCTCCTCGTTCCCCTACTGCGGGCAGGAGAGCTCATTTGCCGGGAAAGCAGCTGGAGAATGACGGCTGGACAAACCGGCCAACATCGGAGGAGCGCGTAGCTGCCAGAGCCTAACCTGATGATAGTGGTCTATTGCCGGGCACACGAAGAGGGCAGAGGGGGCTGGAAGTCTGGACGATATAGAGAACCGCACAAGCATAAGCCGAGTATAGCTCTCTCCCGACGAACCCACGAAGAGGACCGAGGGGGATGTGCGACAAGCCACCGGTCGTCGGCCGAGTGGCATTCTCGGTAGACAAGTAGCATTGTTAGCCACAAAATGCAAGCTACCTCCGTATTAAAACCTGTGCCATGATCCCAGTATTTGACATAATACAAAATACAATGTTTACTCATTTCCTCGTAACTCCAATGGTCCCAGAGTTGTCGGACTTTTCTCGGGGTGAACGGGAACTTTTTGAAACCCAAAAAGGCTCAAACGCCTCTCCCTGGTGCAGCAACAAAACCCTGCAGCTAGGCCTGTCGCGATAACAAATTTTAGTGTGCGATCATAAATTATTGCGATATGCGATATAATTGCGCCCCCTCCCATTTTTTTTAAACCAATTTACAATAACACAGTGAGAATACAGTATGTATTAATAGATCAAGTACACCCATTTAAAAGAGATAAATATTTACTCATAAATTCAAAAATACTTTTAAAGAAATCACAACTAAAAACAATAGACCATGCCTCTTAAGTAAAAAACAACAATATTGATACCGCACAGAAACACAGAATAAATTGTGTTTAAAAAAAAAAAAATTGCACTTAATAACTTAAGCATTTAGGCAAATGAAAACTTTTCCCGTCATGGCTTCTGCAATGGTGTTCCATAGGGATGCAACGGTACAGTTAAATCACGGTTCGATACGATTTTTTATATGGGCGACACGATTTTCGATCCGATTCAATACATTTAATGCTCTGTTAAAAAAAAATAACAATTATATTTTTTGTTTTCGTTGTTGTTGTTTTTTTTTCCTAACAAGCAAAAATTAAATTGCCATCATATAAACATGCATTTTAGTGCATAATATTTATGTGCTTACTTCTTACTGATCTGAAAATTTTTGTATAAAAGTGCTGAGAACAATCTTTACTGTTTGTAAAGTGAGGCAGGGCACACTGTTGATTGCTACAGCTCTCTTAGCAGCTAGGTTTACTACATGAGCAAGACATACTATTTGTGGTCCGAATCCATCTGTCACGTGCTGAATTAACAATATTTGCAACATTATCTATAGTCACTGGTATGGATTGATTTGGCCTTCTTAAGTTCCCTTCAGCCATGACAGTTTAGAATTCATCGATGTAGTATATGGACTACGTGTCCCATAATCACTCTGGGCTCACGTAGCCAATGGCATGGTTTGCCATTTCATGATATCTAGTGTGTGCGCGCATTAAAAAAGTTAGCAAGCGCCGCTGAAGTCACGTCTGCTCATTACTACACAACACCAGCATATGACAATCGACTTTCATAAACAGGACGAGTTTGAAGCACAGCGCTCTTAATTTCATTCAGCTGTTTGTTGTCAAAGCGAGGTTGTTCGTAGCAGCCAAGTCGGTAACAATGTTTTGGCGGACTTCGTTGTAAATATCCGGCGTTGTGCCGAAAAATAGCCGCCCCGCGTGAAATGTCACTCCTGACGGGAGCGCCCACACGTCAACAACACCGGGCCGTAGATGTGTCCACAGTCACTCCGGAGCACTGACGCGGCCGGTATACGTTGAACAATAGGATATAATGGGAACGATTGGCTCCGGCGCTAGTTTTTGCCGGACCTGGAACAAAGATGCATTTTGCGCAGTTGGTAACGAGGAATCCGAACTTTTAACAGCACGTCTCGCAGCGGAAAAATTACCGCCTTCATTTTTATTTATCGCGCGATAAATGGAATTATTGCATATTGCGACAGGCTTACCTGCAGCACATTTGGCTGGCGTGATGCGAAAAATAAATGAATTAATCCGTAAAATCAGCTGAATCCTCAGTCCATTTACATGCTAGAAAGCAATGCTGTATTGTTAGAAGCTGACCCGGGTGACGTCACATTCGCATTCCTCATCAATCCAGGAAGTCACTCGTTTTCATGGCGCGGGATTCACAAAATTGAATATATAAATCGATCGCTCCCACACACATCCAAGCGGTCCATTTCATTCAGGTGCATAAAATACCAAGTGAAATTTGAAATAAACATTTTTGCTGTCATAGGCACTTTAAATGCCCATTAACACGAATAAGTCTTGAACTTAGAGGCTATGCACACACAAATAATGTTTTTGTGTTTTTTCTGTTTATTCGCCAAGAGACAAACAGGTAGAATTATTCAGACCCACAAGTGAGCATTCATATTTTAGTCCAAATGTTATGTGCATATAGGAGTAGCGTCAACACGGCTTATGTCAGCTTTCCTACAACGCACATAGTAATTCATAGTCCTTTTAATAACAACCTCCCAGTTTCATTCGATTTCTTTTTATTGACACTTTTTTTCTTCACATTTCTGTGCCCATTCCTCACTTTTGTGAACATAATCCAATTCTGAGTGCATTTTTAGATTATAAACACGTTTTAAGTGAGTGCATATTTGCCTGCCAACACCTAATCGGAGATGCCAGTGATGGTGTACTTATATTTTTTGGCACTGATTTCAGGGAACTCACCAGCATTTTCCTGCCAACGAGCACATTTCCAAGGACTGTTTCTTAAACAAGCCGTGTCTTTAAATGCATTTATTGAATTGTTTTTCCATTGCTAACAGGTCCGTAATGTGACAGTTGATGGAGGTTTTGGTGCTTGGTCAGCGTGGTCCGCTTGCAGCCACAACGACGGTGGCAGCGCGGGGTCCTGCTTATGTCGGACACGGGCGTGTGATAACCCCGCCCCTCAGTGTGGTGGTCAGAAGTGTCATGGGATCAGCGTGGAAGTCGCCAACTGCTCCAGGTGAGTTTTTCCCTGTATTACATTTACTCATGTGTAGATCTTAAATATTGTCTGTTATAAGCAGAGGTGGGTAGAGTAGCCAAAAATTTTACTCTAGTAAGAGTAGCGTTACTTCAAAATAATATTACTCAAGTAAGAGTAAAAGTAGTCATCCAAAAAATGTACTCAAGTACAAATTTTTTAAAAAGTATCCAGTATCGCCCCAAAACAAATCTTAAGTAGGTTTATCAATTTCTCATAATCAGATAACTCATTTCCTGCGGATTTTCGTTTTTCACGGTTCGGGGGTCCCCATTAACCACAAAAAAACGAGGGATCACTGTATCGTATTAGTACTTACAATACCTGTATTATACTGTTATACTCCTCTCTGTCTGTGACTGTCACCTTATGCTTAGCTATTATTAACTTTTAGCTTAGTTTAACAGCACTCAGTAATGGAGTGAATACTTTGAATAATGCAGGAGAAATGATGCAGATAGTCTGAACCTTGAGATTTTAGTTCAAGGAATGTTTTACAACTTACGTGTCTGTGTTTGGAAGTGGATGCCTCACCTGATCCTGTAGAGTAGACTGTAGAGTGGACTAAACCATTTTCAGAGAAAGGAGGGGTGATAGAATCTAATATTTAAACTGAAATAAGAACTGAATAGATTTTACTTTGAATGAAGTCTACAGCTTTAAAAATACTTATTGTGTCTGAAATTATTGCGGGGGACAGCTCAGTTGAAGAGGGGCGACGTGTCCACCCGTCCCCACCAGGTATCCGCCCTTGCTGACAATGAAAAAGCAAAGTGTGAGCTTGTTTTCTTTTTATTTTACAATTGCCTCATTTGTGAATGCGAATGAAATAGAAAAAAGCATTGCTGTTTGTGTTGGAATAAAAACATAAGATTAAAATGTATGTTATGTAATTGGCCAGAAGCATCCTAACGCCAACATCTTTCTTTGTATGTCTTCATAGAAACGGAGCTTGGACTCCCTGGACTTCTTGGTCTCCCTGCAGCACCAGCTGTGGAATAGGCTTCCAGGTTCGTCAGCGCTCCTGCAGCAACCCGACTCCTCGTCACGGCGGCAGAGTGTGCGTGGGTCAGAACCGCGAGGAAAGGTATCGTGAATGTTAATTGTGTATTTATTTCAAAGTTTAGGCTGGAATTGGTTACTAATTTTAATCGTGATTAATCACATGAGATCTGTCCCATAGCAAAAATTTGCTACTCATCTGTTGCTTAATCTCGTCTCGCGAGACGAAAAGCCCGCCCGTCTCATCAAACCATAGGGCTTGGTTCCAATAATCCATGTGCTTTGTTGACATGTCTTCAGCAAACTGTTTGCGGGCTTTCTTGTGTACCGTCTTCAGAAGAGGCTTCCTCCTGGGGCGACAGCCATGCACACCAATTTGATGTAGAGTGCGGCGTATGGTCTGAGCACTAACAGGCTGACCCCCCACCTCTTTAATCTCTGCAGCAATACTGACAGCACTCCTGTAACGAGTCACATGACATTTTGGAGGGAAAATGACAAGCAGTACTCAATTTGGACATACTTTGTATGGGTGTACTCACTTTTGTTGCCAGGGGTTTAGATATTAACTCATTCACTCCCAGCCATTTTCGCCGAAGCAAGGCCCTTCGCTCCCGGCCGTTTTACTGGATTTTGACTGATTTTGCAAGTCCCACAGAAAATTCTGTTCTATTGCTATATAAACATCTAACCCACCAAAAGAGAGATTAGACTCTCTTCTTTCAGCAGAAAAAAGTAAGTTCATGTATTTTTCCATTCTTTAGAAATCAGCATTAGAAAATAGCTTAGTTTGAGCAATTTTCCAATTTCTGATGAAAAATACAGAGAAATTTAGCTTTTTGTGAAAAAACACATTTCAAACATAACTTTGACTTTAACATAGCTATTTTTTGCTTTAGTTACATCCCAAACATCTGAAGAATGTTTTCCTTTTACAAAATGACAGAAACAACAAGACAAATAGAGCTTTTGATAGCAAAGTAACAATTTATTTACACATAACTAACTGAAAGATGACGCTATATGTCCGCGACAGCCGGTTAAACTCGTTGCCTGTCGCAAAAAGATGAATTTTTTTGACTCTCTGCGGACTCTGCTCGCGAGCAGCACGGACTCAACGGCATCTAGTGGTCCTGGTCGTTCTGCTCGGTCGTCCAGCGCCTGGCATCCCGGGCGTCCCACCGGTTGCTCTGCTCGGTCGTCTGCCGCCTGGCATCCATTCGGTCGTCTTCCGCCACCGCCCCGACTTTGCGGCTTGGCCATTCGTTGCTGTTGAATCGGGTTGCGGGTCTTACCAAATGTGTTACTGCCCTCCAGTGGCCAGTTTTATTGCTTTAAAATGGATTTTCAGCTTTGTGCTTTGGAGCTAAATTGAATCACGACCCAGGGATGTCCTTTTTGGGGGAAAAACAAAACGTAAAAGACACTGAAACAATTACAAATAGAACGTATTTATACGTTTTTGGGAGCAAATGAGTTAATGGCTATATTTTCAGTTATTCTGAGGGGAAAATTAAATTTACTCTATTATATAAGCTGCACACAGACAACTTTTCATTGTGCAAAAAGTGTCATTTTGTCAGTGTTGTCCCAATAAAAAAGATAGACTTAATTATCTGCAGAAATGCGAGGGGTTTTACTCACTTTTGTGATACACTGTAAGCGATACATACAGGACATTATTCATACGTGCAATTGTGGACATTGAGAACATTATTAGGCTATTAGGAATTAGACGGATGACTATTATTGCATACAGTATCGTCTGTTTACTCTTAACCCACTTCCTCCTGATGATGGAGTCCTTGAGATGGTCTATTCTGCTCCACGAGTAGCCTTGAGCGAGACACACGGTGACTGACAAAAGCTTGCTATCTCATGACCTAAGAAAGACAGTGGAAGGCCAAAGGCAGGTTCTGCCGCCCACCTCTGTGTTTGTTTTCAAGTCTCAATGGCTTGTTTTCATCTTTTCACACTCAGTATACAACGCTTTGAGCCAGCGGTGTATGTGTTCCAGTCTGTGTGCATATGCCGCCGCGTACAGCGAGGCAATTTAGCGAAGCGAGAAGAAAAAGTAGGCATTTCATTAAGAGTCCAAACAGCAACTCTAGACCGCCGTAACCTGCGCTGACTGCAAAGCACTTCACTTGTCTTTCAGCTTTCGATGATTTTCTTTTTGTGAGATACAGACAGGCTTGCCACAAGTTTTTCCTGAGTGTTCATATTAATTCGGCAGCTAAATGCCCACATTCATTAACATTTTGTCCGTTCTTCTGAGTAACTCATTAGCTGCGTTGTAAAAAGGGTGTTAAATGGATCGAAAGAAAGTAAAGTGCCAGTTCAAGTTTTAAATCTGCTTAAGATGTTTTTCGGTGTTTGGGGGTTGATGCATTTCACATGTGTGTGTGTGAATTGTAAACCTGCTAATCTATGTCGCATGTCGCTCTCCTTCACACTTCTCTCGTCCCCGAGTACCACTTGAAGCATGCAGATTAGTAAATATGAAAAAGAAGACAGCTCCAAGGATTATTTCCTCCCAATAAGAATTTTCAAGAATACAGCTTTTGATATTTTTTGAATAGTAGGGTATTTGGGAATAGGACAATAGGAAAGATCCTAAGTATCGAAAGCTGTTTCATCACCCCTCAAAAGGCAGTCAAGCCAAAACACAACAAAACAGTAATTAAAGCAGTTGCATACTATTGAAGGAATTCACTCTACTCATTTTACGCTGCCTTTTATCTCTCTGTATAGGTAAAACGGCGCCATTACAGATTGAGCGTGACATTGCGTGAGTGGGTCGTGCAGCGCATGCATTAATTGCGTTAAATATTTTAACATCACTCGGTTCGGGTTAGCCTGTCGGCTAGCTGTCACGCCTCTTGGTTTGTTTACATTCTCCGAAGCCGGGGCAAGGAAATGAGAAAAGTCCGACTAACTACAGTGGCATAAAATATCGTTTGGGAGGTGCGACAGTAAAGGTGAAGTCGACAGTTTTGACCATTTTGGAGTAATTTTGCCACGTCTTGAATCAGTGCATTTTTATTATTTCATATTCCATTTAGCACAAGACTTATTTGTCATGACCATGCCATTTATTTAGCTAATGGGGAAAAATAGTTGGATAAAAAGAATATCCTGTAAAAATATTGGAGTAGAGAGACTGAAACATCGACATTTTTCGGCTCTTTGTCGCATTTTCCTCGTTCTGAATAATTCCCCCTCAGTGGGCTGAATAGTAAAACAGATGAAACTATTCTCCTGCCAATGTCATCCTCCTGTTGGGGACGCTAGAGCCCTATAATGGTTGGCGTGGCTAACCGGCAGATTAAAAAACTAATTTCTCGTCATCTGCGCTTCGCCAAATTGTTGTATATAGTCGAATCGTTTCAAATTATGATTGTAATTCACATAATAATGCTATTTAAGACTTTTTTTTCTTTTGCCGTTTAAAATTTTACAATTCAAGAATTACTCTTACTACATCATAATCGGTGATAACAAGCGTTATAGTATATTAGTAGTGGTAAAAATAATAATCGTACAGGACAATATTTAAAGGATGTTGAAACTATAGTTTCATAATACGCAATTTTTCTACATGAAAAGTAATGTTTATGCACATTCCTGCCTTACGGTATGAAGATGTAGCTGTATCCACTTGGTAGTGAGGCGTCTTTTGTGCCTTCAAAATTAATTATCCGCTTGTAATTCAACGGGAAACGGTCATGCTCAATGTTTTTAAGTCAAGGACTTTCATTCATGCAGTAAGTACATTCTCTTCGAATCACTTCGTATTTGTGTTACTACAGTCAAAAATGGACTCGTTAAATTACCTGTTTCTCTTCAATGAGAAAATGAATGCTTAGCCAATAAAACATGACATTGAAATTTCACGATTAAATCTGAGTTTCTGCAGGCGTTTTCCTCTGAGAGCGTGCAAGAAGAGTTAGCGGTTCCATGCATTGGTTTCACTCTCTAGTTCCTATTCATTGTTTTTTTGTTTATTGGTTTTATGTTACAAACAGATCACAATGTCTTGTTTCTAATTCATCTCATGCCGTCACTGTTTCTTTTTCTTTGGCAGGTATTGTAATGAACACTTACCTTGCCCTCCTCACGTCTACTGGTCAGCCTGGTCGGCATGGGAACGCTGCAACGTGCCCTGTGGCGGCGGCATCCAATCCCGGCGGAGAACTTGTGAGAACGGCAACGACTGTCCCGGGTGTGGTCAGGTATGTCACGCGATTACAAAAAAAATTGTAGTGTTCATCCACGAATGTGATGCACTCGCCATCTGTTCTTTGTTTAGTCTCACTGGCTAAGGAAATCGAACATAGCCACATCTTGTTATGTTTGTACTGTGGGAACATCTGTCTCATATTGTTGGAAGCTATTTGATACGAAAAACACAATAAAGCCTATATTAACATTTTTTTTTTTTCAAAGGGAAAATATAAAGGTCAGGCTGAACAATGAATTGTTTTCTATTTTGATGTGATCACATAATCTCTGCTGCTTTTATTTTAAGAATGAAATGGAGATTTATGGATGTCCTTTCCCTCTTGTCCTTGAGTGTTTATATGAGTGTTTTTTTCCCCAGATAGAAGCGCTGATAGATGCAAATAGTTACTTATTGCGTCTCTGTGTCTGCCCCCATCAGCAAGCTGTTCAAACCTGCTCTTTATTGACGACAGTCCCTGACAAGTCTTGCCGCTTATCCATTTTGTAGAAACAATTGCTAATAACCTGACTTTTAATTATTCAATTGGTTTCAAAAATGGCTCATATGAAAGCTAAGAGCCTCCCAAATAATGTTGAATGTACAAAAATATATTTGTTTCACTGAAAAAAGATTTATCATTGAATGAAGACATAAAGGTCAAATTTTGGCAAGAAAAAAGTTTTGTCGCCTACAGAAAGTAGTGTGAAAATTCAACAAAAAATGTACTTCATATACAAAGAATATGTTACATAAGATAAGTGAATTAAGTAGTGGTGCTGTGAGATTCAAATTTAATATTTTGTATGACTTCCATGGGCTTGAAGGACTGCATCCTTGCGGTTAGGCAAGGATTTACAATCACCGGCCACTTTATTAGGTACACATGTCCAGTGTTGTTAATAACGGCGTTACAATATAACGGCGTTACTAACGGCGTTATTTTTTTCAGTAGTGGGTAATCTAATTAATTACTTTTCTCATCTTGGCAACGCCGTTACCGTTACTGAGGACGGAAAGGCATGCGTTACTATGCGTTACTATATTGGTCGAAAAGTCTGAGGGAGACGGACTCAAAGAGACGACAGAGCAGAGCAGGAGTAGGGAGGAGGCAAGAAAGTTGTGACGCCGAGCAAACGCGATGCTAGGTAGCTCCAATAATACATGTTGTAGCCAATAGCCTACAATCTACGCCCGCATGTTATGAAAGATATGGTAGACATGGTAGATAACACATGTACTGTACATAGATATAACTAGATGCAAAATGACAGACATGGCACTAAATGAGTTAGTAGACAGCCGCCATCTTAAAGCAGTAGACTTTTTAGGACGGCTCTGTTGTAGAGAACCTTCCTAGCGAACCTAAGTAACTTTTAATCTAAAATACTTCTAAATCGGCAAAATCTTGACTTGAATCTATCTTTAAATGATGAAACAGTTTTAAAACTTTCATATGTCGAAAGTAGAGAGAAGGGAACTAATGCAATAATGGGAGCAATTTTAACAACTTTTAACAGTTGATTCAGGGTAAAGGGTAAATTAGGGTAAAGAATTGGGCTCGGGCCAATTGTACCAAAAACCTTCACAAAAAACTTCCCATCGTGTGGCCAATGTTTTTTTTTTGTTTTTTTTTTTTTTGAGGAAAAAAAAAAAAGTAATTATCACCAATTACTTTGCCAAGTAACAAATTACTCTTACATTCAGGTAATTGAGTTACTAACGCAATTACTTTTTGGGAGAAGTAATTTGAAACTATAATTAATTACTTTTTTCCAGTAAGATTAACAACACTGCACATGTCCAACTGCTCGTTAACACTTAATTTCTAATCAGCCAATCACATGGCGGCAACTCAGTGCATTTAGGCATGTAGACATGATTTAAGACAATCTCCTGCAGTTCAAACCGAGCATCAGTATGGGGAAGAAAGGGGATTTGAGTGACTTTGAACGTGGCATGGTTGTTGGTGCCAGAAGGGCTGGTCTGAGTACTTCAAAAACTGCTGATCTACTGGGATTTTCACAGACAACCATCTCTAGGGTTTACAGAGAATGGTCCGAAAAAGAAAAAATATCCAGTGAGCGGCAGTTCTGTGGGCGGAAATGCCTTGTTGATGCCAGAGGTCAGAGGAGAATGGCCAGACTGGTTTGAGCTGATAGAAAGGCAACAGTGACTCAAATAACCACCCGTTACAACCAAGGTAGGCAGAAGAGCATCTCTGAACGCACAGTACATCGAACTTTGAGGCAGATGGGCTACAGCAGAAGACCACGCCGGGTGCCACTCCTTTCAGCCAAGAACAGGAAACTGAGGCTGCAATTTGCACAAGCTCATCGAAATTGGACAATAGAAGATTGGAAAAACATTGCCTGGTCTGATGAGTCTCGATTTCTGCTGTGACATTCGGATGGTAGGGTCAGAATTTGGCATCAACAACATGAAAGCATGGATCCTCCCTGCCTTGTATCAATGGTTCAGGCTGCTGGTGGTGGTGTAATGGTGTGGGGAATATTTTCTTGGCACTCTTTGGGCCCCTTGGTACCAATTGAGCATTGTTGGAACGCCACAGCCTACCTGAGTATTGTTGCTGACCATGTCCATCCCTTTATGACCACAATGTACCCAAGTTCTGATGGCTACTTTCAGCAGGATAATGGGCCATGTCATAAAGCTGGAATCCTCTCAGACTGGTTTCTTGAACATGACAATAAGTTCACTGTACTCAAATGGCCTCCACAGTCACCAAATCTCAATCCAATAGAGCATCTTTGGGATGTGGTGGAACGGGAGATTTGCATCATGGATGTGCAGCCGACAAATCTGCACCAACTGTGTGATGCCATCATGTCAATATGGACCAAACTCTGAGGAATGCTTCCAGCACCTTGTTGAATCCATGCCACGAAGAATTGAGGCAGTTCTGAAGGCAAAAGGGGGTCCAACCCGTTACTAGCATGGTGTACCTAATAAAGTGGCCGGTGAGTGTATACAATTTATTGATGAAGTCATCAGGAACATCAAAAAAGCAGTCTTGCATGCCTCCCAGAGTTCATCAACATTCTTGGGTTTCGTCTTCCATGCTTCCTCTTTCATCCTGTTCATGTCTGGGCTGGCCAGTCACCAGATCTTGATCTTCTTTGCCTTGAGGAACTTTGAGGTAGAGATTGAAGTATGAGATGGAGCACCATCCCGCTGCAGAATTTGTCCCTTTTTATGGTTAGGAATGTAAGAGGCAGCTAAGATTTGTTGATATTTCAGACTATTTATGTTGCCTTCCACCCTGCCGATCTCTCTCACACCCCCATACTGGATGTAACCCATGACCATGATTTTGCCACCACCAAACTTTACTGTTTTCTGAGTGAATCTCGGATCCGTGTGGGCTCCAGTAGGTCTCCTACAATATTTATAAGATTCATATGAAAAGTACACCTTTTGCCACATTTCCAGCGTCCATCCGTTTGACAGGCTGTGGGCCTTGGCAAATACCACACAGTTTTTTAATTGTCTGCACCCTGAGAGATATGCAGGGTGGAAGGCAACATAAATAGTCTGAAATATCAACAAATCCTAGCTGCCTCTTACAGGGACAAATTCTGCAGCAGAATGTTCCTCCATCGCATACTTCAAAGTTCCTCAAGGCAAAGAAGATCAAAATCCTCCAGGACTTGCCAGCCCAGTCACCAGACATGAACATCATTGAGCATGTCTGGGGTGGGATGACAGAGGAAGCATGGAAGACGAAACCCAAGAATGTTGATGAACTCTTGGCGGCATGCAAGACTGCTTTCTTTTGATGTTCCTGATGACTTCATCAATATATTGTATGAATCCTTGCCGAAGCCCATGGAAGTCATACAAAATATTAAATTTGGATCTCACAGCACCACTACTTAATTCACTTATGTTATGTAACATATTTTTGTATTTGTAGTACATTTTTTGTTCAATTTTCACACCACTTTCTGTAGGCGACAAAACTTTTGTCTTGCCAAAATTTGACCTTTATGTCTTCATTAAATGATAAATCTTTTTTCTGTGAAACAAATATATTTTTGTACCTTCAACATCATTTGGGAGGGTCTTAGCTTTCATATGAGCCATTTCTGAAACCAATTGAATAATTAAAAGACAGGTTATTAGCAATTGTTTCTACAAAATGGATAAGCGACAAGACTTTTGTCAGGGACTGTACAGTACTTTTCTTTCAGTGGGAATAGTTGATGCTGTTTTCTGTCCATACGATAAACGATAGATGAACTCATTTCTTTGTTGTGTATGTTGTACGAGCCCTTATTATTTTATCGGGTACAATCTTACCAACTCATTAAAGAGATGTGTGTTTAATTTTTGAGCATGGTTGCCCTCTAAATAGAAAGTGTCCCCTGAGCACTGTGCCCTCCCACTCCACAAGTTTTTCCACCGCCTCTGACTTCATCTATCATCTGACTGACTTTGCAACAATATACAATTCCCACACAAGAGACTGGTCGACTAGATTACAGTAGCATTTATGAAAAAGCTCACACTAAGCATTATCTAATGGAGATGAAAAAGTTTGTCCTGTAGTAATTAGGAGTGAAAAAAAATATCGAAATGGTGATACAGTGAGAAAAATAAGTATTTGAACACCTGAGAAAATCAATGTGAATATTTGGTACTGTAGCCTTTGTTTACAATTACAGAGTTGAAACGTTTCCTGTAACTTTTCACCAGGTTTGCACACACTACAGCAGGGATTTTGCACCACTGCTCCACACAGATCTTCTCTAGATCAATCAGGTTTCTGGACTATCACTGAGAAACATGGAGTTTGAGCTTCCTCCAAAGATTTTCTATTGGGTTTAGGTCTGGAGACTGGCTAGGCTTCTCCAGAACCTTGATATGCTTTTTACGAAGCCACTCCTTGGTTATTCTGGCTGTCTGCTTCGGGCCATTGTAAGGCTGGATGACCTAGTTACAACCAGTGTTGTCACTAACACGTTACTAAGTAGCGCGTTACTGTAATCTGATTACTTCCTTCAGTAATGAGCAATCTAACGCATTGATTTTTCCAAACCAGTATTCTGATTTAGTTTCCCTAGTGTCTGTGCGTTAATATTTTGTTATGGCCTCATTATGTATTAGCGCTGCAAAGATTAATCAATTAACTCGAGTATTCGATTAGAAAAAAATATTCAAATTAAATTTTGTTGCTTCGAGTATTCGTTTAACTGTAGTGGCGTTGTAATGGTTTATTTTGAAAGTGTTTGCATTTAGATTTATTGATTAGGGTGGATACACTGTCCTGTGGTCCGCCTCTTTTCACATGGCTGAATCCAACCGCTCCCTGTTAAAACCAACGTAAGCTTAGTTTTTGTTTGAGCTAATGTTTTTTAATGCATTCATAATTTGGTTAATAGGTATATTTAGCCGTTTTTTGTAGGATTATGTGTCTGGACCATTTGTTAAGAGCATTGTAAAAAAAACATTTTATAGCATTTAAGCTAGCGGACTTTTTCTATATAAATTAGCCAATTGTTCTTTTCTTGTACATAGATCCTCAATTTAAAAAAAAAATTATACCATTTGTGGCTCAGCTCAGGTATTTTAATTTTTCATGTTCCTTATCTGATTACTCGATTATTCGAACTAATTAGTCCGTCGATTAATCGACTACTAAAACATTCGATAGCTGCAGCCCTATAATGTATGTAGAATGAAGAATATTTTAGCCATGTACGAGAGCATTTTGAATAGAAAATGCTAGAAAGGTGTCCGCTACGTGTTCGTTTCTGTGGTAACCGCTCACAGTTACGTGCTGTTTGGTCTCGAGTCACACGCGCTAAGTGTTTTGGGACTGAGAAAGGCGGGTGCACATTCGAGCCGAGTGCAGCAATCTATTTAGATGTGCGAGGGAATGTTGATCTGTGTACGTGCATGAATGAACGTGAGTATTTTTCCTTCATTCTGGTGGGTTCCAGCGATAGGTTGGACCCCTTACAATCGCTGCCGTTTCGAAGCTTTGCCATTGCAACGCCAAGTAGTCATCGCTCAAAGTTGGCAAGCATTGTTTACATCATATTTGTATTGCACATTTATTATTCTTTGGGATGTGTTGTAAGTTCGATTGGTTGTAAAGTGCTTAGTTGCCGCCACTTTTTGTGGCCAAATTTACTGCATATGTGTACGGCGTAATTCCGGGTTGTGCGCGCACGCATCCACGCCAGCCCCCACCTTTGTGTTTATTGCACAGTCAATTTGCATTGTTTTACATTGGCTGTTAACTCCTCAACCCTAACCCGAAGTTCAGAATTTTATACATGAGGCTTAATCTTCGAGTTATCGGGGTTTTAATTAGTCGGTGGAGTTGATTTCAACAAATTCCATGCAGTGTGTCAGTTATTTGTTAGTTTCAAGGCTCCGGAGTGGCTAAGCTCGCGCCAGTCAATGGTGGTTGAAATTAACTCCATCGACTAATTAAACCTTATGTGAAAATTCTGATCTTGCCCTTTAAATTCAATTATCGGAAAGTCAATTACATGTGATGACATTTTTCTGTTGTCATTCTTATGTTGAGGCAGAAAAGGAAGAAAAATTGGCTAAACGTAACTGATAAATTACTTTTAAAATAACTTAGTTACTTTACTGATTACTTTATTATAAATGTAATTAGATTACTTTTTGAGATGTAATCAGTAATTAAAAGTTTTTCAAGCAATCTGTGACAACACTGGTCACGACCCACTTTTAATGCTCTACCTGAGGAAAGGAGGTTATTCCCCAATATCTCACAATACATGGCATGATGCTACCACTCCATGCTTCACAGTAGGGATGGTGTTCTTGGGATGGTACTCATCTTTCTTTTTCCTCCAAACACTATGAGTACATTTAAGATCAAAAAGTTCCATTTTGATCTGATATGACCACATGACTTTCTCCCATGACCCCTCTGGATCATTCAAATGGTCATTGGCAAACTTAAAGCAGGCCTGGACATGTGATGGTTTAAACAGAGGAACCTTTCGTGCCATGCATGATTTTAAACCATTTCGTCTTGGTGTATTACCATCAATAACCTTGGGAATGGTGGTCCCAGCTCCTTTCAGGTCATTGACCAGCTCCTGTCTACTTCTTGGCGGATTCCTCACAAGATCTTGCATGGAGCCCCAGTCCGAGGAAGATTGACAGTTATGTTTAGCTTCTTCCATTTTCTAAAAATTGCTCCAACTGTTGATTTTATATCACCAAGCTTCTTGGCAATTGCCCTGTAACTCTTTCCAGCCTTAGAGGGGTATACAATTCAGTCTCTGGTGTCTTTGGACAGGTCTTTGGAGTGTATGGTGTGGACAGGAGTTTATATGCACCTAATCGCCTCGAACAGGTCAAAAAGTCAAACTCAAAAAGTCCACCTCAACTCCAAATATTTAGGAGAATAATAATTAATAAAAAAATTAACTTTCCTAACAATGGCTGTAGAGTTTTCCATTCATTTGTGGACATGACGTAAAAGACGCAGTTAGCCTTTGAATAATCATGCAAATGGATAATATTGGATGAACAACCAGCAAATATTCGTCCAAGCTATTTTTCTTCTCTCCTGGTAGTCTGGTATGAACCATTATTATCCACAAGAAAGGTTCCATTACACAATAAGACTGCCAGACAGGTCTTTTTTTGTAATTTAGCCTAGTAATTAGATTTACCTTTTGTTGCAAAACACACAAGGTTGATAAAGGCAGATTGTGAAAGGTTCAGCTAATGAAGGTCATCCAAATAGCAAGCAAGCAGGGAACAATGTCAGTTTACTTTTTAATTATTCATGCTGCAGTGACGTCGAACTTGGCTCACTGACAGTCAAGATTGGTTCCTTACCGATCCCAAAATCAGCCCACCTGACAGAGGTGAAACTGAACTCTTAATATGCAATAAACAGCAAGTGTACAACAGTGTCCATCGCGACAAAGCTTTGGAATGCAAGCTGTTATTCTGACTAGCTACATTGTGAGCAAATTTCCCAGTTGAGGCGTAAATGACAAGGTGCACTCCATACAAGGTAGGTTAGCTCTCTGGTGACGGATTTGTGCAAAACCAAACATGGCTGCCAAATGTCATGTAAGGAATGTTTCCCCAAATACCGTAATATATGTAGAAAAATCTGTTGACATTTGTTAGAAACTCAAATGTTCTCAAATTAAACACTCCCTTGGAGTGTTATTTTTATTTCTCGGTGTCTCAGATGAACTTTGTAACATTTTTATGTGAATTAAATCCCAAATTTTCAAGGGTCTTATTTTTACGTATTTATTTTTTAGCACATTGAGCTTGAAACTCAAACAAAACACTTACATCAAGCAACCAAGGAAGGTTGCTCCAACACCAATCAGGACAGCTGATAGTGATATTCTGTTGGCCGTCAATGTCAGGGGTAAAAGTGGCTAAATTTTCTTGCCGGAACTCCGTGACATGAAAGTCGCCACGGAGACATTTTTTTTGTTATTGATGTTAAACCTTCTAAAAGCACTTAAACGTAGAGAAAACTGGCACAGTTATGATTTGCAAAATAAAAGTTAATAAAAACAGCAGTAACCCCAACCTTCATCTCCTAATTTTTATTTTCCATCATATCCTCACATCTAATTGGAAATTCTTAACTTTAACCACCGTATTTTACGCACTATAAGGCGCACCTAAAAGCCTTCAACATAGACTTCATAATAATATTGACGGAATACGGGGTGAGGGGCCAATTAATAGGGATCCTAACTCCGTCAAAGCTGACCGAGTGGAAACACAGACGAAGAGCTTTTGTTCAAAATTCTTGTGAATAAATGCTTAAATCCCTGAACTATTTATAGATATGGACATAAAACAGTCTGGATTCTTGGCTAAAAGCAACAACAAAAAAAATAAAAAAAAAATGGGCAGTTAGCATTTATTTTTTCATAAATATGTTGAATGTGCTGCGAGTCTTTAAACCACTGTGGCATCACCTTATCACAACAAAGAGCTTTTTACGTTCAAATTTTTGGAAATAAATGGTTAAATCCCTGAATTCTTTATAGATATGGACGTAAAACAGTCTCGACTCTTGGTTAAAAGCACAAAAAAAAAATTGGGGCAGTTAGCATTTATTGTATGCAAATATGTCGAATGTGCTTCTAGTCTTTAAGCCACTGTGGCGCCGCCTTATCACAACAAAGAGCTTTTTACATTGAAATTTTTCGAAATAAATGCTTAAATCCCTGAATTCTTTATAGATATGGACGTAAAACAGTCTTGATTCTTGGTTAAAAGCAAAAACAAAAAAAAACGGGCAGCTAGCATTTATTTCACGCTAATATGTCGAATGTGCTGCTAGTCTTTAAGCCACTGTGGTGCCGCCTTATCACAACAGACCTTGTTACGTTGAAATATTTGTGAATAAATGCTTAAATCCCTGAATTCTTCATAGATATGGACGCAAAATAGTCTCGATTCTTGGTTAAAAGCAAAAAATAAAATAAAAATAAAAAAAGCTTTTGCATTTATTTTTTTCGTAAATATTGCGAATTATGACACCAATGCAGTCGCGGTTAACATGTCCCATATATTTTTTTCACGTTTCAAAATGCATGCATGGTACGAAAAATAAAATAATTACCTCGAATCCTCGTACAAATCACTCCTGAGACAATCCTTCCTGTTTGTATGCGGTACAGCTTTCGTACTTTGTCAACCTAAATCCGGCGTTGGATCGCTGCATGTGTTGAATAACTGCAACCGACTGAAGCAGAGTGTAGGATGGCCCCCTACTTGAAGGCGTGGCGGCGCATGTGACCCGTCAATATCATTATGAAGTCATTGCCTTCAAGCAGACAGTGCGATAAGTGGAAAAACCACACCGTAGGTAGCACCCCCTCCCCACCCCCCCAAATAAATTTGGGGGGGTATTTTTTTATTGTTTTCAATGTATTTGTTCAGATTTAACATTGGATAAGATATACATATGGCATGTTTTTTCCACTTTTTTCCCCAAAGTATAATTTTTAAAAAAAACTTGAAAGCACTTGAAAGTTAAGTTTTTAAACGAGAATAAAGCAGAAAAATGGTTCCCTTTATTAAATGCTTCATTGAGTGACTCCTCTCAAATCTGCTCAAATTGCTCACTTACGCACAATGAGTTGCCACAGCAACTGTTTAACAAGTTCAACGATGATTGACGCATGCGGCGCTTTGAAGTATGCTTCTCTGCCCAGATCAAAGATTAAACATCTGTCAATCATCGTTAACTTTAATAAGCAACTCCAGTGCACTCACTGCATGACCCAACAAAGAGCAGGGAGAGGGAGGGAGACTACGAGATCGGCTCGGGATTTTTTGGGGAAAAAAAAAAATCTGCAATGGACTGAGGGCACGAAGTTTGAAGCGCAAAGTAGCGAGGGATCAGTGTAGGGCTGAAGCTATCGATTATTTTAGTAGTCGATTAATCGATGAACTAGTTAGTTCGAATAATCGCGTAATCGGATAAGGAACATGAAAAATTAAAATACCTAAGCTGAGCCTCAAACAGTACAATTTTTTTTTTAAATGATCTATGTACAACAAAAGAACAGTTGGCTAACATGCATAGCTAAGGTCCGCTAGCTTAAATGCTATAAAACGCTAACATTTTTTTTTTTAACAATAGCAAGGTTCAAACACATATTCACACATAAAACGGCTAAATACATCTATAAACGAAATTACGAATGCATTAAAAAACATAAGCTCAAACAAAAACTTATGTTGGTCTTAACAGGGAGCAGTTGGATTCAGCCATGTGAAATGAGGCAGACCAGAGGGCAGTGTATCCACTCTAATCAATAAAACTAAATGCAAACACTTTCAAAATACACTATTACAACACCACTTTAATTAAACGAATACTCGAAGCAATAGAATTTGAAATTTTTTTTTCGAAACGAATACTCGAGTTAATCGATTAATTGTTGCAGCACTAGATCAGTGTACATTAAAATTGAAGATAATGTCTTTACTCTTTTTTTTAATAATAAATATATAAGTAACATACATGAACAAAAATAAGTACAAACGACTTACATCATGCACAGTGAAATGGAATATATTCGGGCTGTCCCAAACGATTATTTTTCTCCCAATTAGTCTGTAGACTTTAACGATTTTTTTTTTGTTTTGTTTTTTTTTAACTAGCAATTAAATTTTTGTTGACGATTATTTATTCACAAAAACATTTTGGAACTCTTAAATTCTTAAAGTAAAGATAAACACATTGTATACATGTGTATGATTCAGCCTTTTGGTTGTCTGTTTGTCAACCACGTGTTTCTGATATTTGGTTTTCGGTTTAGACCAAAAATTTTGCTTACGGTGCGTACCTAAGATTATTTTTGGTAACGCTTTATAATAACTATCCGTTTTACTAGTTAATAGATCATTAGTAAACTGCTGATAAATGATTTATTGTCTATTTGTGAAGTATTTGTTAAAAGTTTGTTAAGCATTTACAGGGTGTTCCAATATGGTTGACCCCATTCTAAATGCCCATGCTAGTTGACGGATCTTAATAAAACTGTATACAGTTTATGTTGAAGGTCATAAGTTTATTGGTTAAATATACAAAGAAAAGTACAAATATTTGTTGGTTCTATGGCAGATTTTCATAAACATGCAACATGAGCTCTGCCTATAAAATGCCTTATCAAAATGCCTTTTAATTTGAAGTGAACAGCATTTCTTAACCTGAAAAGATAGAAATGCCAAACGTTACACACAAAAACTTGAAACGTTTCTACACAGTGTTTCAGGGGAAGAACACCCTGTAAATGCTTAACAAACTATTAACAAATCACAAATCAACAATAAATCATTTATCAACAGTTTGCTAATGATCTATTAACTAGTAAAACGGATAGTTATTATTAAGTGTTACCTTTTTTTTTTTTTTTTTTTTTTTTTTTTTTTACATGATTTAAACTTCACAACAACACCATCGAAGTCACACAGGGCTAAGTCTGTTTGACAAAGGGCACCGTGACCAGCACTGCTAATTAAACTGATGTGTTCTGGAGATGTGAGGAATGCTGCGTCGCCATGGACACCATGGTGTTAGATAAAGCCTCTGAAGAGCATTAGTCATTCTAATATTTCACATCTGGATTGGTTTCTTAAATGTCAGGGAGCTAGTGTGTGCGTCACGCGTACTGTACGTCCGTGGACACAGGCCCACCAATAAGAAGCGTAATTAGATTAATCATGGTGGGAGGTTCGAAAGGGGAGACTCGTTATTATTCACCTCCCACAGGCCGAGTGCAACTGAGTACCGCGTTCACAAACACATAATTATAAGTAATTGCATCAGATATAAATTCACCTGCCACAAAGTGAAGCTCTATGAACACCCACCTACACACATTTTTCTTGTTTTCAGCATGACCCCAATAAATTTCAGTAGAAAAAATTGTGATTTTTTTTTTTAGGACGCCTGATTTTGCTTTGCCGTCTAGCTTTAAATGTGTGTGCAGTCAGTGGGACCTCTTCATCAGGTATTCACTGAGTATCTCACTATAAACTATATACAAGCAGTAGTTAAGTCTTTTGAGCCATGAATGAGATTTAGTTCCAAGCCGTGTAATGATCTCCTTAGGCTTCTTGATTGACATGAATCCTTTGAGAACGCTGGGAAGGAAAGCATACCAGACACGTTTAATTAAATATTTACTGTTTGGCAACCATTAACAACTTACAAAACCCACAGATCACTTACCTTTGTCTGTCTTTTGTCCACACATTGGCCTTTTCTTGTTGCTTTAACCAAGAGTGAAGGTTGTGTCTGTGCATGCTGTTTTGTCTGATGATCAGAGACGTTGGCCGCAAGTGTGGAATGTTGTTAAATATTAATGTGGAACGGTGATTCAGCGCTAGATGGAAAGAGGAAGTGCACTGGACGAGACGCGCTCGTTCATCACGGACACTAACGGAATCTCAATCCCACCACTGTTTTTTTTTTTTTTTTCTTTACCTCTGCTCCGTGAGGAATGAGGAAGAGTGTGAAAATTGGAAAAGGCAAAGAAAGATGAGACCGATACATATGGGAAATAGAAGAACAAGAATTAGGGAAGGAATTATGAACTGTGAAAGACTCTCAAATGCAAAGTGTTTCAGACTCAAGACCAGTCTTTGCTTAAGACTTCATTTTGAAGTTGGTCGAGTGCAGTGTTCTTGGCAGCCCTTTTATTTATTTTTTTTAGTCTTAGTCTTTTGGACGAAAATACTTATTAGTAGGGCTGTCAAACGATTAAAATTTTTAATCGAGTTAATCACAGCTTATAAATGAATCGTAATTAATTGCAATTAATCGCAATTCAAACCCTCTATAAAATATGCCATATTTTTCTGTAAATTATTGTTGGAATGGAAAGATAAGACTGATATATACATTCAACATACTATACATAAGTACTGTATTTGTTTATTATAACAATAAATCCACAAGACGGCATTAACATTAACATTCTTTCTGTGAAAGGGATCCACGGTTAGAAAGACTTGTAATTCTTAAAAGATAAATGTAAGTACAACTAATAGTAATTTTGATAGTTTGTATATTGTGATTAAATATTGCTATCTAGTGTATTTGTTGAGCTAAACTTAATGTTTGAATAGAGTATTATTTTATACAGCTATTTTGATTGGGAATGCCAGATCTCTTTGCATTGAGCTTTTATTTTTGAGAGATAGGAACATTAGTTTTGTTGTGCTTTCACTAAATGATACTGTAGCGACTTAAATGTTCTTAACTGCCCAAATGCATAATGGGAATTTGAGCAACCATGAGTCACAGTGGTTGCTGCAAATGGTATATCTTCTCTGCGTTGAGTACAATACATGGTGTTAAAAAAAAGATCATCTCCGATTATTCTTCCCCATGTCGCTTGCCACAATAGTGACCGGGTCCGATCACGTCATTTTCATTGGATCGGAATCGTCAAAAAAATATCGGCAATGCCTTTTTTTTAATATATATTTTAACTCAATCATTTTCTAATTGTATTTAATGTTACAGACATAATATGTTACGGTCATCCAGAGTCTTTAGTTTAGGTTTAAGGTAGGGTTATCAAAAATATCCCGATAACGGCGGCAATTAATTTATTTTAAAATGTGTCACGTTAAAATAATTAACGCAATTAATGTATGCGCTGCACGACCGTCTCATTCATTGTCGCACTCAATCTGTAATGACGCCATTTTACCTATATAAAGAGATAAAAGGCAGCTCTAAATGAATAGAGTGAATTTTGGCAGCCTTTGGAGCCTTTCTTCAATTGGCTAAAGTCTTGAAATCCCTCTCCCTATGATTAGAAATATCATGGGAAGCAATGTGGGGAAGCAAGGTGGCAATTGATATTTGTCTTAACACCTTATTTCCCAAAGCAGAGAAGATATATCCATTGGTAGCACGATGCACAGTCATGGTTCCACTTCCCATCATGGTTCCACTTCCCATCATGCACTGGGCATGTCTGCAGTATCATTTACTGAAAGCTCAACAAATAAACTAGATATTATAATATTACATTATTTAGTCACAATATACCAAGTCACAAGTCTTTCTATCCGTGGATCCCTCTTACAGAAAGAATGTTAATAATGTAAATGCCATCTTGAGGATTTATTGTCATAATAAACAAATACAGTACTTATGTACTGTATGTTGAATGTATATATTCATCCGAGTTTTATTCATTTTTTCCTTAATGCATTGCCAAAATGTATATGATCGGGAAAAATTATCGGGAATGATTGGAATTGAATCGGGAGCAAAAAAAAAAAAAAAAAAAAAAGCAATCGGATCGGCAGATACTTAAACTAAACATGATCGGAAACACCCTAGTTATAACAGTTGTGGAAGAGGTTATTTTATTAAATAGCGCGGCTCCGATAAATGCCTGCGTTACCAATTCGCCCTTCTTGGTAATTGGCGGTGCTATGGACCGGCCAATCATGTTGGCTCGTTGTCGGTTGGCTCGGTTCGTCCGATTTCCTCCTAAGGAAGACGGCGGCGTAGATATAAACACCGAGAGGCGTTGGATGGCTTTTTGTGGGTACTTTTATGAACAAAACAAAAGCATGTGGGGGACGCAGCACTTGAGTCTGCGCTAACTGTGCACATTCTTTACTTTGTCACTCACTCGACCACTTTCTTCCTCACTGCTCAATCTGACAATGCCGGTCACATTGAAAATAACAGCGGCCCGCTTGGAGGGTGCCGGTAAACACCTGCGTCCATTCCACTTGCTTGTCTCTGCCCTTAGCTCTCAATATACTTCAAACAGCACCATTGAAGTCTGTTCGCGGCAATGCTTGAGTGGGTTGTTCCGCGCATGCATTAATTGCGTTAAATATTTTGACGTGATTAATTTAAAAAATTAATTACCGCCCGTTAACGCGTTAATTTTGACAGCTCTACTTATTAGTCTTCGATGGGGATGGGAAAATCTGATTCCAATTCCGAACCGGTTCCTAGTGTTTTGAGGCCTCGACGTCACAATGAAAAAGCCTTAACGATCCCTTTAATGATTCCTAAAGACGCATATTGCGTCGTGACGTGTCTTGTTGTCCAGACGCATCAGACTAGTATGGCGCCAAGAACCACTCGCTCCAAAGTTTGGCTAGACTTCACCAGGAAAGAGGGTGAAAATGAAAGGTTACGATGGTCTAGCACGAGCTTTGCAGCCGTGAACATAACAATGACAGCACGTAGGTTCAAACGCTCAAAAGTGTGTCTTCGCTTCACGAGGAAAAATTACAACAATGCGACTTGCAGTCATTGCAAGGTGGAGATAACTGTATTGGGAGGGAATACGACTGTACTGTCCTCACCGAGACACTAAGGCTCAGTCCTGGCTATACTGCTAGCTAAACTCCCAAATGACGATGCAGAAGACGTTGGTATAATTTGCTGACTTTATTCGACCATCGCTTGAAGAGTGAAACTAAAAATAGATATGAAACAAATCAATTTCGTCCCCAATAACAAACAGGTTCGCATCAACGTAAATCAGCGATGATTAGCTGCTAATACAGTAACAAACGGTTAGCATGCGTTCGCTAGGATTAGCACATCATTCAAACCACTACACAACTGGATTTAAGTGTCCGATCGCGATTGGAAACACACGACAACAACACAAAAGGTGATACATTCAGGCGTTGCCTCTCTAGATATTTTTCAAACATTAACAAAGAACGTAGGCTCGTGGCAGTGTTTCCCTCTCTCACTAACTCGCTCACTCGCTTGGATGTGGCACTTGTTCTTCGCGGGTAAGCGCGCTCTTCTTCACGTGACCGCGTTCTTCTTTGCGTGAGGAAGCGCAAGGGCGCCCCCACTTGAGCGTGAAAGCACCATAAAAACTAAAAGGCATGCATTTCAATGTAATGGTAAAATAATACACTTTAACACATGGCTCCCCAAACTACGGCCCGCCTCCACATTTGGTCCGGCCCCTTGAACAATACCAGAGAGCATTTTGATTTTTTTTTTTTTTCTCAATAGTATTATTTATTTCCTGGCCTTTTTCTGTGAAGAACTCAGAGTTATTTGGTTATTACCTATTTAATTAATAGTGTTATTTTTATTTATTATTATTATATTATTATTTTTATTTTATCTACTTTTGTTCCTTGAAGAATCCAGAAAGGGTTATTTGATTGTGGCTTTCTCAAAAACAATATTTTTTTCCTGCAATCGTCACACTTTTTCTATTACAAACTGACCTCGGCCCCTCATCAGAGAAGGGGAAAGTTATGTGGGCCTCACAGGAAAAAGTTTGGGGACCCTTGCTTTAACACATATTGCGAAAAGCGGGACAACGACCTATATGCCAATGTATACCAATGTTTTTTATTTTTATTAGAAAAATGGTTCAGTAAAATGTTACACATTCTTGTGCATTTGCCACTTATTGCCACAGTTAACATTGAGGCTTTGGGCCTCTTTAGACCTCAATGTGATTTTGTAAGGTTATGACTTCTGACAAAACCAAACTCGATGCCAATCAAAACGTTTATTCTTCTTTTTCCCCAAATTAGATAAGATAATCGATAAAGAATCGAATCGTTAAGCGATATCGATAATGGAATCGGAATCGTAAAAATCCTATCAATTCCCATCCCGAGTCTTCGACAAATTTTAGTCATTTCAAAATGTGTTCGTCTTCGTCTAGTACAGGGGTGTCCAAACTTTTTGCAAAGGGGGCCAGATTTGGTACGGTAAAAATGTGGGGGGGCCGACCTTGGCTGACGTCCTTTACGTTGAACAGTATATTCAAGCAAATTTTAATAAGCCATTCCGTGTGTCACATTTGCTTTTTTTTTTTTTTTTTTTATGAATAATTTCCACTATCTCGCAACTAGCCTTTGTGATGTTCTTTTTCGACTCTCAGGCGCTTGCGAAATACTGCTGCTGTAAAATTAAACTAGCTTCCAGTTGCTTAAATTTCTCACTACGTATCTTCACTGTAATCTTGTCGTAAATGTCAGCGTGTCTTGTTTGATAATGTCGCCTCACATTGAACTCTTTAAAAACAGCGACTGTCCCTTTGCAAATGAGGCAGACACAGTTGTTGCGTATTTTAGTAAAGAAATAGTCCAATTTCCACCTATCGTTGACGCGTCGGCCATCGCAGTTAACTTTCTTTTTTGTGTTGATTGTAGCCATTTTAGAACATTGGGAATAAAGGGTCACACGGGCTAATGTTGCTTAGAGTGCTGCTGCCTTTTAGTGGGTAAATGAGGAGCAGCATTTAGTGTGTAAGCTACTTCATATGCTGGTAGCAGTACTGCTGACCAATTTATTAAGTCTGTGTGCGGGCCAGACGTTATTGATTTTATGACAGAGGCTGGGGGCCGGATGACATTTGACCAAGGGCCACATTTGGCCCCCGGGCCGGACTTTAGACATGTCTGGTCTAGTAGAAATCTCGTGCAAATTTTGTGTAGTTCTATCGACAGTTACTCAAAATGTTTTCGTCTGTAAAATTCAAAAGTTTTAGCCCAAAAATAAATAAAGGTTTCCAACAGTTTCGAATGAACATACAGTAAACAGACGAACTGTAACGCGTGGCATACTGTTAGCATACTGATAGGTAGCCACTAGCCAGGCTATGTTGTTGACGGCGCGCGCACAGGCAGCATGGTAATACACGTGACCCATTTTTTTCCCCCTGATGATTAAACGTGAGATGTGATGTCACTCCCAAACTCAAGCGCAGTATTTTCTTTTCAAATGCTCTTCATACATGACTACAATATTTTTCATTCTACATACAGTATGAGGCAACAACAAAAAGTAACGCACGGGCACCGAGGAAACTAACTTTAATCAGATTACTGGCTTGGAAAAATGAACGCGTTAGATTGCTCGTTACTGAAAGAAAGTAATCAGATTACAGTACTGACAACACTGGTATTGGTTTTTTTTCTAAACTAAACCGCTAGAAATACTCGATGTAGTAGTATAATAATGCTGTGCAGACACATTTAATATTATTTATTTGACTGTTTTTTTTTTTGTTTGTTTCATGCAGACCTATATCTCATTTACTTGTGTAGGTTAGCCTCATGTCACCTGCCACACTATCTGCTGCTCTCTTATCTTATTTTTCAAGGTCTGGCAGTCACTCAAGGTATATTCGGGATTTCTAAACAAGTTTGCAAGGGGAAAATAGCAGTCAGTCTTCCGCTTGCGAGGGCATGGAACCGATTCGATTATCTCCTCGCTATAGTTATCATCACATATAGCACCACAAATGTTATTTTCTGACCACTCGTCGTAATGGAAGCCGGTGGAGGAAATTTAAAGCCATATATTCTCACAACTCTTCTGAATGTGACTCACATAGTGTGCCCCAGTGATGTGTTTTTCATATTTATTGCCAGTTGCAGACAGGAGAAAGCGCCTCATTTCCACCCCACGGTTTGCATCCTTGTCTTGTATCCCTTGCTTCTCCTTCCAGCCCACCTTTCCTTTCCACTTGCCTCTGAACTCCATCACTGACCTTTTCTGGCTACTTTGTTTGCGCCGTGCTCAGTGTAGCTGTCTAAAGGGAACGTATCCTCAGCTGGCCCGACCCAGCAAAGCGGATGTTACGGCGAGGAGGACTTGACATAAAACTTAACAGAACGGGAATTAAAGGATGAGTGCCAATGAAATATTTAAAGAGCTCTGTTTATTTCTACTACATCAAATAAGATGTTTCATATCACATTTGTCACTCTTGAGAATTTTAGGAGCTTTGTCTGGTGTTTTATTGAGCTCAAGAAGCACACTAATAACTTCTGTCGGAGCTTAATTGTCGCTTAAATGGCTTGCGATTATCTTCTGGCTGTAAATGTTTTTGTTTTTTTTTTCACATTTGTCGTCTTGTCTTGTTTGCAGGAGTACCAGCCATGCAATTCCCAGCCTTGTCCTGACCTGAAGAAAACCACACCTTGGACCCCGTGGACTCCGGTTAACATTTCTGACAACGGGGGCCACTACGAGCAGCGTTTCCGTTACACGTGCAAAGCTCGCATCCCGGATGCCAGTTTGCTGGAGGTAGGCAGGCAGAGGATTGAGATGCGCTACTGCTCCAGTGACGGCTCGACCGGCTGCTCCACTGATGGTGAGAATCCATTGTTGTCTTTGTTCGTTCAAACGCTTTTCCTCTCTTCTAAGGAAAACTCATTTCAGCTCTTGTCATTTATCAACTGACCAAAGCATCAGACATGTTAATTAACTTTCAATCCTAAAGCCAATCTTTAGATTATGACTAAATCAATCATTGCCAAGATACACAGTTTGCACTAAGGTATTGAGACTTACTACTTAATGAATTAATTAGAGGTTAGGCTGGACTTATTCATGTTTCTACATACTAATTATGTGCTTCCAACCACTGCCGTAATTCCGGTGTATGGCCCATACTAGACTACGCACAGGCTATTATCACCGACCGACCCTCCACTTTGCTTTGTCTTACTGTTGCCAGCACTCATTGCCTGGAAAATGGGATTCCCTATTCTCATCCCTAGTTGTGTCAAGGCATTACACATATTTTAAAAAATCTCCATATTTTTGTCACTAAAACCTCCTCACTCAATTCAAAGCATTCTGACTCAAATTGTTCCAGAAATTCTTTTTAATGGAGTGTTATATTTTTATTAGCTCAAAAGTTCAACATTCCTCCAAAACTCATGTTTTTGCTCAAAAAAGCCTCAGTCATTTGCACATTCAACCTAATACATTGACATTGCTCATTCGAATCGCATTGTCACTGATTAACATGACGAAATTCTGTATTGGCTTTAAACTCGGATCCACAAAAAATTCTGAGTGATGTTTTTTTTTTGTTTTTTTGTTTTTTTTGACCAAAAAATGAACAGGAAAAGTATGGAGGTAGATTTGTGTTTATATTATTCAATCCAAAAAAAAGTTGCTTCCATCAAAATATATATTTTCAATCAAAGAAAAAGTCAGTTCAATCAAAAAAATGTGTTTGAAAACAATTTTTCTTTGAAGTCTTTTTTTTTTTTTTTTTTTTTTAAGTTTTTTTTACTGAAACAACTTTTTTGATTGAAGTAATGTAGTTCTGCATTTGGACCACATTTTGGCTAGGACATTTGTGTCTTTATTATTCAATCAAAAAATAAGTTGCGTCAAACAAAAAAATATACAGTACTGTGCAAAACTTTTAGGCAGGACACCTGCCTAAAATTTTTGCACAGTACTGTATATATTATTTTTTAATTATTAAATTTATTAGGATCATGGAAGCTTCCACTTGGGGAAAATATATACGTACAGTATATCCTGTATATACATAATATAATAAAAATATACAGTACTGTGCAAAAGTTTTAGGCAGGTGTCCTGCCTAAAACATTTGCACAGTACTGTATATTTTTAAAAGAAAAATCACTTCAATCAAAAATTTTAAAAATTCAACCATAGAAAACAGTTTTTGAATGCGAAAAAAATATTTGACACTGAGAAATTGGCATTTGAACACTTAATTTTTCATTGAAACTGTTTTTTTTTTTTTTTTTTTTTTTTAATTGAAGCAAAGAAAAAAAAAATCATTATTTAGTAATCAGTATTAATCAGTATTTTTTATATTTGAAATATATTTTTTCTATTGAAGTGTCACTTTTTTGGAAAGCAAAAATTGTAAACTTGTTCTTTTTTTTTCTTTTTTTTTTTTTTTTTAAGTGGAAAAAGTTTTGAAGGCACTTTTTTTTTTTTTGGATTGAATCATTTTGACACAAAGATTGATGATTGAAGTGACTTTTTCTTTTACTAAAATATATATTTTGATTGAAGCAACTTTCTTTTTTAATGAAGCAACTGTTTTGTTTTGTTTTTTGATTGAATAATAAAGACACAAATCTACCTCCATAGGAAAGACAGAATTTCCCCCAAATATACACAAACTAACTTGAAATCAACAGGACAGTACACAGAAGTGCCCCAAAAGTTTTTGTGAATTGAGTGTTCTATTTTTATTAGACCAAAATTTCAACATTCCTCCCAAAGTTCATGTTTTTGCCCAAAAAGGCCCCATTTAGGCACATTCCACCTCACACACTGACATTACTCATTGAATTTGCATTGTCACTGATTATCATGAAGAGATTCTCTGTTCGGTTTAAACACGGACCCACAAAAAATTATCGTGGTGATCATTATTTTTTTCACCTAAAATTCAACAGGAAAAGACACAGAATTTCCCACAAATGAACACAAACTGACTTAAAATTAACAGTACATGACATGAAAAATTCTTGTGAATGCAGCACAGTATTATATTTTTATTAGACCAAAAATTAACGAATCCTCCAAAAACTTACATTTTTCACCCAAAAACAACCCCAGTCATTTTGGCACATTCAACCTAAAACATTGACATTGCTCATTCAATTTGCATTGTCACTGATTAACATCAATAAATTCTCAATTGGCTTGAAACTCCGAAGCCAAAAAAAATCTCTTGTGGGTGGTCTTTATTTTTTATTTATTTATTTTCTAGCCAAAATATAAAAAGGAAAATTACGTAATTTTTGGACGATAAGCTGCTATTTTTTTCCCCCTCATTTTGAATCATGCGGCTTATATATAGGAATGTCTCATTTGTGGATTTTTATAGGGTATGATCTTTTGGTGTAAATATCCATAATACAATGTGAAAACCTGCAGCTTATAGTCCAGTGTGGTTTATAGACCCTACTAACCAACGTCACAGAATGACGTGTCGCTGTATCCGGCCGCCATATTGTCCATCATTGTTTATCCGTATTCTCAATGGTTTCAATTTGTCGTGCAATTTATAGTGCAATTCATGGAAGCCCCGGTGCTTTCAGATGCTGTAAACTCATTGGATGCGTTGCATGAAAGGCGTTATGTGGAAAAGCTTCACTCTATCCATTCGCCAGATCCATATTTGATGCCTAAATCGGTATTTTTCGACCCGCTGTCTCCGCCCTCTCTGCCTGACATCTGCTACCCTGATATCTACAACTATCTTGTCCACACAAAATCAGCCTATTCTCACGAAAGTTTGAACAACTTTAAGAGCAGCACTCTAAGCAACATTACCCCGTGTGACCCTTTACCTCCATTTTTCTAAAATGGGGACAATCAATAAAAAAAAAAAAGTTGACTGCGATGGCTGACGCTTCAAGAATAGGTGGATATTGGACTATTTCTTTAAAAAAAACACGCAACAACTGTGTCTGCCTCATTTGCAAAGAGACAGTCACTGTTTTCAAAGAGTTCGATGTGACACGATAATGATATTACCGAACAAGACACGCTGACATGTACGACAACATTACAGGGAAGATACGCAGCGAGAAATTATAGCAACTTGAAGCTAATTTCACAGCAGCAGTATTTCGCAAGAGCCCGAGTGTCGAAAGAGAACACCACAAAGACGAGACTGTTGAAATTATGAATTAAAAAATTAATAAAGCAAATGTGACACACAGAAGGGCTTGCTAAAAATTTGTTTAAATATATTGTTCTATGTAAATCAGCCAAGGTAGCCCCCCGCATTTTTATCACACCAAATCTGGCCCCCTTTGCAAAAGGTTTGGACACACCTGTTTAACTGATGATCCTTAGACGAGGCCAGCTTCTTTCACTTGGTACCAGCTAAATATTATTCAAAAGTAATAAGCATCTTGAATTTGAAACTGGATGTTGTCGGCGATTAGCCTCGCAATGATCTTAATTGTGGTTGTCAGCCCAAAACCCTCTAAATATGTATTAAATGCATCATACCAGATATAAAATGGCTACTATATAATCTGTGGTAATCGTATGGAGCCCAGTTTTCTCGTCAAATTGCAGCAGTCCATCTCGCTCTCCTCTCCGGGTCTCTCGGAATACGGTAGAACTTCAAGTCTCTCCGTCTATCTTCTCTGTTGTTGCAACCAACCGCCACACACGCCTTCACCATTTTGATTATTAATGTTAACGAGCAGAAAAACACGCCATAATAGGAGGAATTTACGTAGCGGTAATGCGTCAACACGACGAGTTGACGGACAATATGGCGCGGAGGCGTGGTTGTGACGTCATGCGAGTAGGGTCTATATCTGAACAAATGCCGTTTTTGTGTCAAACTTGGTGGGTGGCGGCTTATAGTCAGGTGTGCCTTATGGTCCGAAAATTGCGGTACACAGAATTTCCCTTCAAATGAACACAAATTGACTTAAAATCAACAGGACATGACACAGAAATGCCTCAAAAATTCTTGTGAATGCAGTGTTCTATTTTATTAGCCCAAAAGTTCACATTTTTTCCCAAAAATAGCCTGTCATTTTGGCACATTCAACCTAACACGTTGACTTTGCTCATTCAATTTGCACTGTCACTGATTAACACAAAAAAATTTTCTTCTGGCATCAAATTCAGACCCACAAAAAAATTCTCTGGGCGATCATTATATTTTACTTAAAAAATGAACAGGAGAAGATGCAGAATTTCCCCTAAATGAACAAAAACTGTCTTTTGAAATTCTCGATTGGCTTTAAACTCGAACCCACAAAAAAAAAAAAAAAAAAAAAATCTCTTGGGTGGTCATTATTTTTTGGCCAAAAAAATCAACAGGAAAACGCACAGAATTTCCCCCAAATCAACAGAAACTGACCTAAAATCAACATGATATGACACGCAAATGCCCCCCAAATTCTTGTGAGTGCAGTGTTTTATTTTTATTAGCCTAAAACTTCCCGGTTCCTCCAAAAACTCACGTTGACATTTTGCATTGTCACTGATTAACATGAAAAAAAATTCTCTATTGGCTTGAAACTCAAACCCACAAAATAAAATCTCTCTTGGGTGGTTCCTATTTTTTAACCAAAAAAAATCAACAGGAAAAAACACAGAATTTCCCCCAAATCAACAGAAACTGACTTAAAATCAACAGAACATGACATAGAAATGCCCCAATATCAACAGGAAATAACCCCAAAATTCCTCAAAATCAAGTGACCCAATATACTAACCACAGCAAAGCTACCATCGCAATTTCTCCAGAAATTGCATTTTCTAGTTTTAGGTGAAATATTTAAGTTTTTATGAAATGTTTGTGGGGTTTTTTTCTTTTAAGATTCAGTGTGAAAACCCACAGTCTTTGAACATCATTGCCGTTATTCCCATCAGGCTATTCATAAACTAGACTTGGAAGCAAAAAGTACAAAGAGGCGGCTAATTGGCATGTTGTTAAGGATTAATATGAGTTGTGAAACATCACACTGCAGGAAAAAAAAAAGTTTTTCGTGTTGGTGGGGAAAACAAGGGCTTACGATAAAAGCCTGTTCCATTTAGAGTCTGGGTGGTCCCTCAAATGTCATGTATAGTTTGCTTATTCGAAATTGCAGTATCAATCTTATGCAATGTTGTCACAGGTACAAATTGTTTTGGTCCTACTTAGAAGGGCAACATTTAAATTCACCTTGGAGCACAAGCGGGAAACGTGGTGTTCGGGGTGGGGGTCAGTTTTGAAAGACTTGTTACAGACACCCAAGAGCTTTAATACATCTTGTTCCTCATGAACAGGAGGATATCTGAGTGTGTTTGTTTATATGTATTCCAATGTACTGTATGTCGGGGCGGAACAAATGTGAACAAGGCCTGGGTGCGGTGAGTATAGACGGGCCCCCCGAGGCGAACGTCCGGCAGGTGGGGGTCCTAGTGGATAATTATTTGCTGCCCCGCCACACTTTTTGCAGGCGGTGATTGTGGAAAATTTTCTGCAGGCAACAACCATTCGAGCAAAAGGGGGTGGGAGTGTATTAGCGATATTTTAACACTTAAAGGGCAGATGAAGAGTTCAATCCTTGAGCGTTTTTACTCGGTTAAATTGTATTGAATGTATTATTCGCTGTGTCAAAACTCGTATTACAAAAAAAAAAAAAAATTGAATCGACCGCATAGATTTTGGGTTACTGCCATAGTAACACCTTAGCAACATGAGACGCGCCTCGCTGCCGGCTGCTACCTGATGACATTATTACAGACGACCTATATATACACTGGGGCAAATAAGTATTTAGTCAAGTACTTGAAAATATTAGAGATGCCTGTAATTGTCAAAAAAGGTAAACCTCAACCATGAGAGACCGAATGTGGAAAAAAAACAACAACAGAAAATCACATTGTTTGATTTTTAAAGAATTTATTTTCAAATCATGGGGGAAAATAAGTATTTGATCATTACCAAAAGTTCATATCAATACTTTGTTATGTACCCTTTGTTGGCAATAACGGAGGCCAACTGTTTTCTGTAACTCTTCACAAGCTTTTCACACACTGTTGCTGGTATTTTGGCCCATTCCTCCATGCAGATCTCCTCTAGAGCAGTGATGTTTTGGGGCTGGTTTTGGGCAACACGGACTTTCAACTCCCTCCACAGATTTTCTATGGGGTTGAGATCTGGAGACTGACTAGGCCACTCCAGGACCTTGAAATGCTTCTTACGAAGCCACTCTTTTGTTGCCCTGGCTGTGTGTTTAGATTAATTGTCATGCTGAAAGACCCAGCCACGTCTCATCTTCAATGCCCTCGCTGATGGATGGAGATTTTCACTCAAAATCTCTCGATAAATGGCCCTATTCATTCATTCCTTTACAAGGATCAGTCGTCCTGGTCCCTTTGCAGAAAAACAGCCCCAAAGCATGATGTTTCCACGCCCATACTTCACAGTGGGTATGGTGTTCTTCGGATGCAATTCAGTATTCATTCTCCTCCAAACACGAGAACCTGTGTTTCTACCAAAAAGTTCTATTTTGGTTTCATCTGACTATAACACATTCTCCCAGTCCTCTTCTGCATCATCCAAACGCTCTCTAGCGAACCGCAGACGGGCCTGGACGTGTACTTTCTTCAGCAGGGGGACACGTCTGGCAGTGCAGGATTTGAGTCCCTAGCGGCGCATTGTGTTACTGATAGTAGCCTTTGTTACTGTGGTCCCAGCTCTCTGTAGGTCATTCACTAGGTCAGCCCGTGTGGTTCTGGGATTTTTGCTCCCCATTCTTGTAATCACTTTGACGCCCCGGGGTGAGATCTTGCATGGAGCCCCAGATCGAGGGAGATTATCAGTGGTCTTGTATGTCTACCATTTTCTAATAATCGCTCCCACAGTTGATTTCTTTACACCAAGCGTTTTACCTATTGCAGATTCAGTCTTCCCAGCCTGGTGCAGGTCTACAATTTTGTCTCTGGTGTCCTTTGACAGTTCTTTGGCCTTGGCCATAGTGTAGTTTGGAGTGTGACTGACTGAGGTTGTGGACAAGTGCCTTTTATAGCGATAATGATTTAGACTTCTTTGACAGCCAGAAATCTTGCTTGTTTGTAGGTGACCAAATACTTATTTTCCACTCTAATTTGGGAATAAATTCTTTAAAAAATCAAACAATGTGATTTTCTGTTTTTATTCCACATCCTGTCTCTCATGGTTGAGGTTTACCCATGTTGACAATCACAGGCCTCTCTAATCTTTTCAAGTAGAAGAACTTGCACAATTGGTTGTTGACCAAATACTTATTTGCCCCACCGTATAACAGAAGCATTTTGCTTTTGAAATTTGAAACAAGTATTTCCTCACATGATCCCTCACTGTTTAAATTCAACATGGAGTCGGTCCCTCGTGGGCCATAAACGAATAAAAGCTTTAGTCGTAAGTCATTCTTCGTGACCACAGGCCAGCCTGGAGTAAAAATGATGAGTATAAAAACTAATATGCTTGTCTGGTTCAATCAATAGGAAGAAAAAAAATATCGAGTCTCAGCGGTAGTTTAGCAGCAGTAACATTGGACTTAATGTGTTGGAATTAGACCTCATATAGTTTCGCTTCCCGATTGCATTTGCAGAGGCTGACATGGTGTGAGAGGGAGGAAAAAAACACTGCCATCTCTTTGGAAGCTGGCGAGTTTATTCTGTGGTCGACTGGCTTTAGTGAGCGATGGCTTCATTGTTTCCCCTGGAGAAAGTGTGGGATGTCAGCAGGCTTGATGCGTTTCACTTGAGCTGATGTGCTATCAGGGCCAGGACCTTCTTGTGGGCAACAGATTACTTTTCTACACAGCACAGACTTGGTGGAAGCACGCCAGTTCTGACGGATGATAACCGCCGCACTATCATTATTGTCTCTGCTTTGTTTTCTCTCTCTGCTCAGCCAGCGCGCTTCGTTTTATACGCCTGACTCACTTTTATCAAGAGAGAAACGCAACGGGCTTAGCCTCGGAGTGCGCACAGTTTATTTTAAGTTCTTTATCATAGGTCTTCTCTACGGGGACCTTTTTAACGTGCTGCAAAATGAGATAAATCGGGGGAATGTACATTCTGCTGACTAGAACTCCTCTATTTAAATTGTCAACCCATTGTCAGTTCGTATTACTTATTTAAGTTGCCTTGATATTGCCTTTATATTTCAGAGGAAAAAAATGTTCATAATGGTCTGGTTGGGTCCGTTTTTTTCAGGACACCATAATCTTCCATGTCCAAACAGTTGTTTTCTTCACCGACCAATTATTATCAATGTTTTGGACACAAAAAGACAAAAAAATCCCCCAAATTTTTGTTTGTAATATTGTAATTGTCTGTTCCAAGGCTACACTCGCAAAAATAGTTTGAAGAAATACTCGGGAATTTTATTTTGTATTGGCATTTAATGCTCTTTTAAAAGTGCAATCTTAGCAAACCTTTGTTTTATATCCCCTAAGCATTAAACGTTCCTATTACGATTCCTCGGTTATTTGAACTAACTACTTGATGGAATAATTGACTACTACAGTAATCGATAGCTGCAGCCCTACTCCAGTCATTTTTTGTCTTTATGGTCCCATACCCAGTACCTGATTATATCTCACAGTATCTTATTTTTTACTTTACTATATTAATATGATGTGTCCTGTCCTCACTAATTTTGAAGTTGTTCAGTTTTACAGACAGCAAACAAGGCAATTGTGCTTTTTGAAGCTTTTTACTTCACTTTTGACAATTTGTAAACTGTAACATACATTTGTACACTTATGTTCAAAACGGCACGCATTTTAACAATAAAACACTTGACACCAAACAATTGGTGTTCAAACGTCCATCTAGTCTGATCAATATGTAAATTTAGTAGTTTAAATTATCCTAATTTGCCTAACAAAAGTCCACTAGCTTAAATGCTATGAATGCTAACGTATATACAATTCTCGTAGCAAATTGCGTACAGCAGGGCCGAGAACGCAAAGTGGTATTTCGTATATGGCAAAATGTCTTTTGGCATGTGGCATTTTTTTGGTATGTGGCTAAATGGATTTTGGTGTATGGAATTTTTATTTAGTATGCAGCATTTTTTTTTGGTATGTGGCAAAGTGTTTTTTGGTATGTGGCAGAAAGGAATGTGGTATGTGGCATTTTTGGGGGGTATCTGGCAAAATGGAGTTTGGTATGTGGCATTTTTGTGTTTTGTGGCAAAATGGATTTTGGTATATGGCGTTTTTATACGGTATGTAGCAATTTTGGGGGGTATCTGCCAAAATGGATTTTGGTATGTGGCAGTCTTTTGGAGTATCCGGCAAAATTGATTTTGGTATATGGCATTTTTATTTGGTATGTGGTAGAATGGGTTACGGTATGTAGCATTTTTTTGGAATCTGGCAAAATGGATTTTGGTATATGGCATTTTTAGATTTTTGGGGGGATGTGGCAAAATTGATTTTTGTATAAGGTATTTTTATTTTGGTGTGGCAAAATGGATTTTGGTATGTGGCAATTTTTGGGGGTATCTGGCAAAATGGATTTTGGTATGTGGCCATTTTTTGGGATATCTGGCAAAATGGATTTTGGTATGTAGCATTATTTTGGGGGAATGTGGCAAAATGGATTTTGGTATATGACATTTTTATTTGGTATGTGGCAGAATGGATTTTGGTTTGTAGCATTTTTTTTTAATGTGGCAAAATAGATTTTGGTATATGGTAATGGTAATGGTGTTACACTTATAGCGCTTTTCCACCTTTCAAGGCGCTCAAAGCGCTTTACACTATCTCACCATCCACCTATGGCGTTTTTATATGGTATGTAGCAACTTTGGGGGGTATCTGTCAAAATGGGTTTTGGTATGTGGCAGTCTTTTGAGTATCTGGCAATATTGGTTTTGGTATATGGCATTTTTATTTGGTATGTGGCAGAATGGTTTTTGGTATGTACCATTTTTGGGGGGAAGGGCAAAATGGATTTTGGTATATGGCATTTTTATTTGGTATGTGGCAGAATGGGTTTTTGTATGTAGCATTTTTTTGGAATCTGGCAAAAAGGATTTTGGTATATGGCATTTTTAGATTTTTTTTGGGAGGATGTGGCAAATTGATTTTTGTATGTGGTATTTTTTGGTGTGTGGAAAAATTGATTTTGGTATGTGGCAATTTTTTGGGGTATCTGGCAAAATGGATTTTGGTATGTAGCATTTTTTTTGTATGTGGCAAAATGGATTTTTGCTTATGGCATTTTATTTGGTATGTGGCAGAATGGATTTTGGTATATGGCATTTTTAGTTGGTATGTGGCAATTTTTGGGGGTATCTGGCAAAATGGATTTTGGTATGTGGCAATTTTAGGGGGAATCTGGCAAAATGGATTTTGGTATGTAGCATTTTTTTTTATAATGTGGCAACATGGATTTTGGTACATGGCATTTTTATATTTTTTTTTTGGTGTGTGGCAAAATGGATTTTGCTATTTGGCATTTTTTTGGTATGTGGCAAAATTGCTTTTCGGTAAAGCATTTTTATCTGGTACGTGGCATTTTTTTTTTTTTTTGGTATGTGTCAAGTGTCTTTTAGTATGTGGCTTTTTTTTTTTTTATGTGTTAAAATGGCTTTTGGTTTATTGCATTTTTTTTTCTATAAAGCTTTTTTTTTTTTGGTATACCAAAAGCCATTTTGCCACATACATTAAAAAAATGCCATATGTCAAAAGCCATTTTGTCATATACCAAATAACGCTTTTCTTTCTCACTGTCTCTCCACACGTAAATCCACAAACTGTAGCTGTAAACTTAATTATAAATGCATACACAAACATTTATTAGCTGAAACAATTACAGCCTTATGTCGGCCAAACCAGAGCGCAGCTATCTTTTAGTCATACAAGGCGACGGTCCAGCCAGACCCGATGCTGCTACCAGAGGGCAGTGTATCCTCCATCATTAAACAAAATACAATACTTTGGACTTTTTGGATAGTTATTTTTTAGGGGTACTTAAAGCGTTAATTCCGATTTACGAGAAAATTCGGGTTACGTCGCCAGCGTAGGAACGGAAGTTCGTAACCCGGGGACTACCTGTACTGACGTCACAGGTAAGGAGGTTTTCATGCATGCTGATAGGATTTTCAATCGACATAAGCCACCCATCTCTTTCGGAATAGAATCTTGATCAGAATCTGGCTGGATCGGATTAGAATATTCTGAAAGGGGTGCGTACACAAAGCATTTTTATTCCAACAAGGTTTTTAATCTGAATTAAAGTGTCAGAGAAGACATACCTAGTATCATCTAGGTTGTATTTTGCCTCATTCCTTTTTATATAGAGTGTATTGCAAAAAAAAAAACAAACAAAAAAACACTACATTGCGACACTTTGCGCAGTGCCCTCCAACTGTAGATTAATAACCCTTCAACCTACACTTTTCAAAAGCATACCTCTAGTTTTTACCTTAAATTTATTCCCTTGAGCATCTGTTTCGAGGCTATTTTCCCCTCTATGGATGCCACAATGTTGTCAGCGTTGAGTTACCGTGCAAATTCTGTGCAGCCAAAATACCTGATGTGTTCAAGGGTCGACCATCTGTCAGAAGGCAAGATCAATCAATTCCTACCAGACAATGGAGCAACCCACATACAAAAAATAAGCCAACATACGAAAAGAATTGCAAATTTGGCATTGTGATTTAATATCCTTGATGTCAGAACATGGCTTTGATGGAACCCATATGGGATGGGAACCTGATGGTCTTTTAAAAAATGGACCTGCGTTATTTTTATTTTGGGGAGCATTAAACCCTTCAAAGCTTTCTTGTTGTTTGGAAAGACGGAAGTGCACAGATATATTTAGAATGATGCATCTTGAAATAAAGTGTAATGCTGGTCCATTCAAATATCAAATTACATTATAGCGATACTATGTATGGCAGTAAGAGTCTTCATAGCATATTTTCTTTTTAAATAAACACTGTAATGTCGTTGTTCAGTCTGATGTCTCACAAATGAATGGATCAGATCGGTCCAGTAAATTAACTTCTAACTTTAAATCCAAAAATGGAAAACAAGATGATGCGAAAGCTACCGAGCTGAATAAGTACCCTATGTCTAAAAGCCAAGGATCCAGGTAGATTGCGGGTCACATCACCCGCTAATGTTGCGATATATTATGTCTGAAAGAGCCTTTACAATATGCCCACCCCTTTTTGATGGTTCAAAAGTAATGGAGCGAATTAACAATCAGAAATAAAAACACCCCTCATGAGGGTAAGCGGTGTGGCAGATATGGAGGGGAATAAACATTAGCAATTGGTTGAAAAGTCAACTACAGACAGAAATCTGGAATACATAAACATCAAACATCCTTAAACGCTGTCCAGTGAGCTCTGAAGTATTTGGTAGAATTTGACCTCTTGAGAATTTTTACTTATTTCATTTTTATTGCATGTTTTTAGTCCCGGTTAAACATTTTAATTCTGCACTTGTATTTGATCTGACATAGACATTGACGGGTCAGATTCGACCTTTACTGCGCCACACCTTCAAGTAGGGGGCCATCCCACAATCCGCTTCGGTTATTCGCAGTCGGTCGCAGCGACACATGCAGCGATCCAACGCCAGATTTATGTTGAAAAAGTACAAAAGCTGTACCGTATACAAACAGGAAGTATTTTCTCAGGAGTGATTTGCTCGAGGATTCAAGGTAATTATTTTATTTCGTTTTTTCACAAGAATTTTCGACGTATAAAGCTCTTTGTTATAAGGCTGCCGCCCCATTGTCTAACAGACTAGCATCATTCTTCGACATATTTACGTAAAATAAATGCTAACTGCACGTTTTTTTGTTTTGTTTTTTTGCTTTGAACCAAGAATCGAGACTGTTTTACATCCATATCTATAAAGAATTCAGGGATATAAGCATTTATTCACAAGAATTTTCAACGGAAAAGCTCTGTTTACATAAGGTGGCCGCCACATTGACTAACAGACTAGCATAGTACTTCGACATATTTACGTAAAATAAATGCTAGCTGCACGTTGTTTTTTTGCTTTTTGCGTTTAACCAAGAACCGCGAATGTCTAACATGTATATCTATGAAGAATTCAGGGATTTATGCATTTTATCACAAAAAATTTCACCGGAAAAGCTCTGTTTACATATGGCAGCCGCCACATTGACTGACAGACTAGCATCGTACTACGACATAATTTACGTAAAATTATTGCTAACATTTATTCACAAGAATTTTCAACAAAAAAAGCTCTCTGTCTGTGATTCCAATCGGTCAGCTTTGACGGCCACGCCAACAATGCAGGGCCCCTATTAATCGGCCCCGCGCCCATCAATATCATTATGAAGTCAATGGATCTGAATACAGGGATCCCTCGTTTTTCGCGGTTAATGGGGACCAGAACCTGCCGCGATAAGTTAAAAAACCATAAAGTAGTGCCCCCATCCCACCCATTTTTTTTGTTTGTTTGCTTTTTTTCCCAAAGTATAATTGAAAAAAAATATATGTATATGGCGGAAAACACTCAGGCGACTTGAAGTTCCACTCTGAGACCCCCAATTTGGCCAAATATCAAAATTGTCCAATATGCATGTGTGATACATCATTGGAAATCTTAAAATCTAAATTATCTGGGGGAATAAAAATTTTGAACAGGAGGGCATTTAAAAAAAGAAATAATTTTTTTTTAAACCGCAAAACCCTATCTCTAGGTGAGAGCATGCGAGAGCAGAATTACCGACGCCATGACTTTAACGAGATATTATCGCGTACTTACGTTGTTTTGATCCAAAAACTCCATGTAGCATGCATTACCGAGTGTCAAGACACAGCTGTGAATGGCCACAGCTGGATTTTGGGGGGATTTTATGGGTGAAATATGGTAATATAACAAGGGTCACATTGCAGAAATCGCAGACATCAAGGAGTGGTCGAGATTTTCTTTTTCATATTTTTACCCTTTGAAAGGTTTTTTTTTTCTTTGTTTGGATCGATTATTTATCATCTAACATATCGGAGAAAATGCGACAGTAACAAAAAAATACAATTAATTAAATGATAATTATGAGGTAGATATCCGTAACTTTTTTACAGACACCATTTTTTTCATTGTGACGTCATTTGTTTCAAAGTTTAAAATATGCAAGTGAATTTTTTTTTTTTTTAAACGAAATATTAGACATCAATTAATGATTCTAAGCTAAATATGACAGACATTTTGAATAATAAATATAATTATCTTCATTTTATGGCTGGGTTGAAACAAGCGGTTGCGTGACGTCTGCAAACGGGGGTTTCCAGGGTAAACCAGACAAATTAAAAATAGTTCGGGGGCTTAATTCGCCATGAATCTGCTATGGCAGCATATAGACATATTGTTCTGTCAAACACAACAGTTGATTTGGCTTAAAATACAGCAGTTTCTTTTAAAGAGGAGTGCAAGAGCAGAAACTGCTTTTTCAGTCTTGTCGGTGTTTTCGACCACTTATGTATTTTAATAAATAGTTTCTAAGCACTTCAAATGTATTTTCAAACATGTTACTGTCCCAAACAATAATAAAGTAGAAAAATGCTTGTCTTTATTAAATGCTTCATTGAGTTAGTTCACTCAAATCCGCTCAACCTCCTCACTTACACACAATGAGTTGCCATAGCAACTGTTTAACAAGTCAAACGATGATTGACACATGCGCCGCTTAGAAGTTTTGGCTTCCAAGCGTCTTTGGCAAGATCAAACCTTAACATCTGTCAATCATCGTTAACTTTAAGAAGTAATTCCAGTGCAATGGCTGATCAAGAAAAGCAGCAGTAGTGAGAGTGAAAGCGCTATAAAATCAGGTAAGCTCTATAAAATACTGCATTTATTTGTTTATTTTTTAATTGAAAAGAAATCCGTGATGGACTGAGGGCACAAAGTAGCGAGGGATCACTGTAAACTGTATTTAATTAAGAGTACACTGTGGCCAGTAGAGATGACCAATCGGGATGCCGATCGATCGGGTCCGATCACGTCATTTTCAAAGTATCGGAATCGGCAAAAAAATATCGGCCATGCCTTTTTTTAATATATATATATATATATATACATATGTTAATTAAATCGTTTTCTAATTGTATTTAACGTTACAGACATAACATGTTACACTCATCCAGAGTCTTTTTACCTATATAGCGTGACAAAAGGCAGCGCAAAATGAGTAGAGTGAACTTTTGCAGCCTTTGGAGCCTTTTTTAATTGGCTAAAGCCTTGCAATCCCTCTCCCTATGATTAGAAATATCATGGGAAGCAATGTGGGGAAGCAAGGTGGCAATTGATCATTTTCTTAACACCTTAAATTATTTCCCGACGCAGAGAAGATATGTCAATTGGTAGCACGACGCACAGTCATGGTTTCACTTCCCATCATGCATTTGGAATGGCCACAGTATCATTTACTGAAAGCTCAACAAATACACTAGATGGCAATATTTAGTCACAATCAGGGGTCGCGTTAACCGAATATTTTCCGTCGTTGACCGGTTTTTTAAAACGCTGACGGAAAAAACTGAAGTCCATCCGTCATTTTGACAGGTTGCAATTCACACCCCAGACCACAGGGTGGCGAGTGAGCATATTAATTAGTTATTGTCTCTCTTGATGCATGACGTCGTTGGCCTTACTCGGAAAAATGTCAAGGCAACTGAGTGTTTTCCTGGCACGGCCAGACTGTTGTCCCTGTATTTTTCAAACACTGAGAGAAAAGTCTGGGACACAGCCTCTCGAGTAGGTACAAAATCAATCGACAAATCAGATTGGTTTATTTGCGTGACGTGTTCTTCACGAGCAACGTCACTCTTGCGCGCCGAAAGTCGTCTCTACAACAACACGGATGGTGAACGGGACAGCCGAGAATATGTTCCAATCCGCGGTAAATTCAGTTTAAATGAGTTAAAACACATTGACACAAGACATTGACAACAGTCTGTCTCGCGCTAGCCATGTTGAATAAACTCCGTTCTCCTCGTATGTTTACTTCCGCGCGCAAGTCCTTCGTCCTGCCCTCGTCGCTTTGCTAACGGCACGTCTGCCCGTCGCTGATTGGTGCACTCCGCTGTCTGTTTGCCTCTTGTTAAGCTTGTTCGGACAGAATATTAATTCAAAATGAATGAAAACTAAATACTATTGAATATGTCATTATTACCATTTTTAAGATGTAAGTGACGGGTAAAAATAGGTTATGACCGGATTTTTATGACACTGTCAGTCAAAATGACAGACAACGAAAAAGTCTAGCGCAACCTCTGGTCACAATATACAAAATCACAAGTCTTTCTATCCGTGGATCCCTCTTACAGAAAGAATGTTAATAATGTAAATGCCATCTTGAGGATTTATTGTCATAATAAACAAATACAGTACTTATGTACTGTATGTTGAATGTATGTATTCGTCCGAGTTTTATTCATTTTTTTCTTAATGCATTGCCAAAATGTATATGATTGGGAATGATTGGAATTGAATCGGGAGCAAAAAAAAGCAATCTGGTCAGGAAATATCGGGATCGGCAGATAATCAAACTAAAAGGATCAGGATTGGATCCGGAGCAAAAAAACATGATTGGAACAACCCTAGTGGCCAGTGATCATATTATATCACAAAGAGGTTAAAAGATCACTCCTTTGTCAGCACTTATGTTTATAATGATTCAATATTTGCATCCCTCTATGACAATAAGCAAAGTTACCGTTATGTAAATGCACGCTTTAATGAGATGAAACACGATGAAGCTTGCCAACATAATCAACACAAGCAGCCGCTCAATAGCTGGGCTTTAAAGAAGTCTGGATGAAGAGTATCAGGTCACAGCTGCAGGCGGGTCAGCCCACACCACTGCCCAGTTAGAATCGATTAAGAGCGCACGCCTCAACGGGCCCTGTCGGAGCTCACACCAGCTTGTGAGGTGATGAGGCTGTAAGATGCCAAGGTCGGCCGTATTTATGAAGAGGTTGAGGACTAGTGCAAGGTAAACACTCCATCTCCCTGAGAATACAAAGCAGCACAAATGCTGGAAAAACACCAGTGCCGGTAATAGTATTGACTGGGGGAGGGAGTTGAAAATGGCAAAAAAAAATTGGACAGAAAGAAAGAGAAGGAACCAAAATGAAAGGCCTCAAACAAGATTACAGATGATGATGGAGATGATTGACAGCCAAAAGAGCTTAAGTGCCATTATCATCTGCAGAAGTAGGATGTGGCCAAGAGTTGAAGGAATGACTCATCTGACAATGACCTGGACAGTCAGTGTAATTTCATCGCAGGTGATTATCATTCACTCAAACAGATGGCTTCTCATTCAAAAAAACCACTTAGTGCTGGATGCCTTTCACCAGCAGTCATATTTTCAAAGTCCTGATGAATGCATGAGGTAATTATGCTTTAATAAAACTAACACTTATGGATTCTGCGATTCATTCCACGCGAGAGTAGCGATGATGAAAACTGATGTTTTTTGATGAACGCGAGACGCCGAATTTCTATTGCTGAATCCATCTTCAGAAAATACAAATTAGGTCTTTAAGGACACTGTGATGCATTACATTTGTACAGCTGCTACGAATCTATCATTATACCGGCATATCTGTCAAAGGGGTTCACGAGAAAGTTTTGAATGTTTGGTTTGAACAGAGACGTCTTTTTTTTCCCGTTTTAGGTGAGGTTCTTCATCTAGGGAAGATCTCTGGACGCACCGTGAACGGCGGTTGGTCCTCGTGGTCTTCTTGGACCCAGTGCAGTAGAGACTGCAGCCGCGGCATCCGCAGTAGGAGAAGAGCTTGCAGCAACCCTGAGCCAAAGTATGGAGGTCAGACTTGCCAGGGGGCTGCACAGGAGTACCAGGAGTGCAATACCACCCCTTGTCCTGGTAAGGGATTACCACTTTGGTTCACTAGATAGTTTAAAGGTGCTTTCACACTAGACCAAGAGGACCATGGTCCGGTTGGAGAGCTGCCTCGCAGCAACATTTGCAAATGAGTTATTGAAAAAGTTCAGCATTCACACTGCGCAAACTTTCCACAACTTGCGCACTCAATGATTGGACAAATAGCCTAGGTAGGGCTGTCAATATAATCGCGTTAACAGGCGGTAATTAATTTTTTTTAATTAATCACCTTAAAATATTTGACTCAATTAACGCACATGCCCTGCTCAAACAGATTAAAATGTCAGTACAGTTTAATGTTCACTTGTTACTTGTTTTTTGGTGTTTGGCGCCCTCTGCTGGCGCTTGGGTCCAACTGATTTTATGTGTTACACCATGAGTGAGCATGGTGTAATTATTGACATCAACAATGGCGAGCTTCTAGTTTATTTTTTGATTGAAAATTCTACAAATTTCATTCAAACGAAAATATTAAGAGGGGTTTTAATATAAAATTTCTATAACTTGTACTAACATTTATCTTTTAAGAACTACAAGTCTTTCTATCCATGGATCGCTTTAACAGAATGTTAATAATGTTAATGCCATCTTGTTGATTTATTGTTATAATAAACAAATACAGTACTTATATACCGTATGTTGAATGTATATATCCGTCTTGTGTCTTATCTTTCCATTCCAACAATAATTTACAGAAAAATATGGCATATTTCATAGGCGGTTTGAATTAATTACGATTATTTAATTTTTAAGCTGTAATTAACTCGATTAAAAATTTTAATCGTTTGACAGCCCTACCAGTAATATAAACAATATTAAACAATTTGACTTTTGAGGTTCAACTTTAAACTAGCGCTGTCAAAATTATCGCGTTAACAGGCGTTAACTAATTTTTTAAATTAATCATGTTAAAATATTTGACGCAATTAACGCACATGCCCCGTTCAAACAGAATAAAATGACAGCACAGTGTCATGTGCATTTGTTACTTATGTTTTTTGGTGTTTTGTCGTCCTCTGCTGGCGCTTGAGTGCGACTGATTTTATGGGTTTCAGCACTGTGTAATTATTGACATCAACAATGGCGAGCTACTAGTTTATTTTTCGATTGAAAATTTTACAAATGTCATTAAAACGAAAACATTAAGAGGGGTTTTAATATAAAATTTCTATAACTTGTACTAACATTTATCTTTTAAGAACCAAAAGTCTTTCTATCCATGGATCGCTTTAACAGAATGTTAATGTTAATGCCATCTTGTTGATTTATTGTTATAATAAACAAATACAGTCTTTATGTACCGCATGTTGAATGTATATATCCATCTTGTGTCTTATCTTTCCATTCCAACAATAGTTTACAGAAAAATATGGCATATTTTATAGATGGTTTGAATTGCGATTAATTACGATTAATTAATTTTTAAGCTGTAATTAACTCAATTAAAAATTTTAATCGTTTGACAGCCCTAATGTGTATATATATATATATATATATATATAACAGAAACGGTAACAGTGGCAGTCGGATACCATTGTAATTCTTTTCAGGTCATTCATTGTCAGAGAGAAGCAGTACGGCACAACGTTACGCTAAAAAAATAAGTTAAAAATATAAAAATGGCTTACCTCTTTGTCCTCTGAAAGACCATGCCAACCCAACAAAATGTTTACTGCATATGAAATGTGAATGGATTCACCGAGCAGGTGTTAAAGTCCGCGCAAGTTGATTCGGTCTTCACATTTTTTCCTCCCGAGTTTTTGGTTTCCGTAAACGTATGAAGAAAACATCCTTCATGTGTCGTAATGTCTAAAGATGTTTCTACAAGTTCCAAAAAAGCAATGCGTGATCAGTATGTTCGTTTTTGTAAGATTACCGGCGAAAAATAGCACAAATTACGTTGTTTCTATGCGAAGGCGTGTCTACTGTATAATGTCCCACTTCAGCTTTAATTCCGCTTTACGATGAGACGTCAAGGTCTAAAAATAGCATGCGTGCGGTACGCCATTGCCTGCTAAATGATGTGTCCGTTCAAATCCAAAATACACTGTCGGAAAAAAATACAATTTGGTTTTTTTTTTGTTTGTTTGTTTACAGTGTGGACAATGTATTTGTCCATCTCTGATGTGGCTCAAAAGTGTGCAATCCACTCCAACTAAACTGTTAATCCATTTGTTTGGCTACTAAGCTGCATATAAACATAGTAGACCCTATAAAAGCACTATAAAATTCAGTTGAAATCAGTTTTACGTAATCCTCAAGCGTATTTTCCTAATTGTTGTTTTACTGTTTCAAACCGAGTCATTAGAAGAAGAAAAAAGGCAGACTTTTGCATAGGACGGTAAATTCTGCGTCTCCGTGGGAAGCAATTACTTCCCCTCATTTGCTGTCCTACACAGATGAATACACACTTCAACACATCCAAACTAAGCTATCTTTTCCCCCCTGAGTAACGGATCAGGAATTGCGGTACCAAATGACTTGCAAATCTTCAAGAATCACAAAAGAAATCAGACGCGGGTAAAAAGCTGGGATGAAAACTCCAATTTACGCGCAAGAATCACAGGGGCGATCCCTGAGGCGCTCCGCTATGTAATTACATAGCAGATAAATTATGCCGAGGCTGAGGCAGACCTTGTTCGATTGTGAAAAGCTTAGATGGAGCGTTTTCAACATGGCAAAAAAACGCATTCTAATGAACAGAATATTCTCTTTGATGAAGACATTTCTAAATTGAAATGCAGAATGTCGTTTTACAGGTCTTCAGGGCAAAGATGACATACGATACGCTGTATTGGATGTTTATTAATCTAAACCCCCTTAAGAGAAAAGCTTAGATATCTTGCTAATAGCTTGACTGTTGCACCCCCAATCTGTCGCTCTAAATACTGGCACGCTGGCAGTAAGCAAAGAAGACAAGGGCGTGATCACCCATCAATGTAATTTTTACAGTCTGTTAATTCAGTCCTGGATGACTGGATGCATGAACAGTATATCGAAAAAGTGATATATCGCGATACCCAAAAGACTATCGATGTGTTCCTACCAAGAATAAATAGATAGATTGTATTAAAAAGGTGTCACTGTTTTAAAAAAAAAAAAAAAGCAACCACCAACTTGCTACCAAAATATTCCATTAGAAGAATGTCTACGTTAGCTCACCCGGAATCACACCAGCCAAACCGCCAAAACCGCAATAGCGCGATTCTAACAACCCAGGCCGACGCAACCCCAACAACCCGGGCCAAAAGGCCAAACGTGCATTCACCTCAGTTTTAACCTCTTGTACTCACTCAATTTTAACAGTTGGAAGAAGGCTTCGAAACACAAGTTGACAATTTATTCCAAGTCGACAGCAAGGTAAAAACATCAAACAGACCCAGACAAAGAGGAAGGTTGGATCCAACGTCACCATATCACAGGTCAACAAAAGATTACCGAGCAAAGACAGCGCTAGCTAAAGAATGCATTCTTTTAAAGGCTCTGGTCCAGAAGAAGGGTGTGTTTGGGTGTTGTACAGGGTAATTTTCAGTTAATTGGGCAGAGGAGTCCATGCGTCACTGTTGCCAAGGCAACCAGAGTTGGAGATTTTGTCAAAAGGAGACCTGAGTGTTCAAATTCTCAGCCATGGAGTCTTCTTGTTATCAGGCGTTTCTTGTGGCAAGACAGGATATCCCACCATTGTTCTTGACTGTCCATTGTTGGCCCCCAGAATAGCTGATGGTGGGATTTGGTGGTTCAGACATGGGCTTGTAGATGTCTTGGACATCACCTGCTTGTCTCGCTTTGTCAGCGTCAATCTCACTCAGTCAGCTGCATGGCGCGTGCATTGGACTTCTGTAGTCAGCAAGCATCCTGTAGTTGTTATGGCCTTATCTGCCCGTTGTCTTGGCGCGGCAAATTCCAATCACTCCAAATACGCATACATCAAACATATTCTACTTGTTTTTTTTTTTAAACTATGATTTACAGTGGGGCAAAGTATTTAGTCAACCACTAATTGTGCAAGTTCTCCCACTTGAAAATATCAGAGAGGCCTGTAACTGTCAACATGGGTAAACCTCAACATTAGAGACAGAATGTGGAAAAAAAAAAACAGAAAATCACATTGTATGATTTTTAAAGAACTTATTTGCAAATCATGGTGGAAAATAAGTATTTGGTCAATACCAAAAGTTTATCTCAATACTTTGTTATGTACCCTTTGTTGGCAGTAACGGAGGCGAAACGTTTTCTGTAACTCTTCACAAGCTTTTCACACCTGCTGCTGGTATTTTGGCCCATTCCTCCATGCAGATCTTCTCTAGAGCAGGGATGTTTTGGGGCTGTCGTTGGGCAACACAGACTTTCAACTCCCTCCACAGATTTTCTATGGGGTTGAGATCTGGAAACTGGCTTGGCCACTCCAGTACCTTGAAATGCTTCTTACGAAGCCACTCCTTTGTTGCCCTGGCTGTGTGTTTGGGATCATTGTCATGCTGAAAGACCCAGCCACATCTCATCTTCAACGCCCTTGCTGATGGAAGGAGATTTTCACTCAAAATCTCTCGATACATGGCCCCATTCATTCTTTCCTTTACACAGATCAGTCGTCCTGGTCCCTTTGCAGAAAAAACAGCCCCAAAGCATGTTTCCACCCCCATGCTTCACAGTGGGTATGGTGTTCTTTCTCCTCCAAACACGAGAACCTGTGTTTCTACCAAAAGTTCTATTTCGGTTTCATCTGACCATAACACATTCTCCCAGTCCTCGTCTGGATCATCCAAATGCTCTCTAGCAAACCGCAGACGGGCCTGGACATGTACTTTCTTCAGCAGGGGGACACGTCTGACAGTGCTGGGTTTGAGTCCCTGGCGGCGCATTGTGTTACTGATAGTAGCCTTTGTTATTTTGCTCCCAGCTCTCTGTAGGTCATTCACTAGGTCCCCGCGTGTGGTTCTGGGATTTTTGCTCACCGTTCTTGTTATCATTTTGACGCCACGGGGTGAGATCTTGCATGGAGCCCCAGATCGAGGGAGATTATCAGTGGTCTTGTATGTCTTCCATTTTCTAATTGCACCCACAGTTGGTTTCTTTACACCAAGCGTTTCACCTATTGCAGATTCAGTCTTACCAGCCTGGTGCAGGTCTAAAATTTTGTCTCTGGTGTCCTTCGACAGGTCTTTGGTCTTGGCCATAGTGGAGTTTGGAGTGTGACTGACTGAGATTGTGGACAGGTGTCTTTTATACCGATAATGAGTTAAAACACGTGCCATTGATACAGGTAACGAGTGGAGCTCGTTAGAAGAAGAAGAAGTTAGACCTCTTTGACAGCCAGAAATCTTGCTTCTTTGTAGGTGACCGAATACTTATTTTCCACTCTAATTTGGAAATAAATTCTTTAAAAATCAAACAATGTGATTGTCTGTTTTTTTTTTCCACATTCTGTCTCATGGTAGAGGTTTACCCATGTTGACAATTACAGGCCTCTGTAATCTTTTCAAGTAGGAAAACTTGCACAATTGGTGGTTGACTAAATACTTATTTGACCCACTGTAAATGCTATTTATTTTAAATTGGGTGTGTTACAGTAATACAAACAGTAAATATGGGAAACGATACTATTCCCTTCAGTTGGCACTGACAGCCGTAGACATCCAATCTAAAGGGATGGCAGAAGGGATGGCAGCGAATGAAGGAATGTTCGTTCGCTGCCACCCTCCCAGTTCAAACGGTGCAAGTCAAGGATGAAAAATAGCTTGTTTTCTGTTTAATAGTTGTTTTGAAGAATATCCTAGAATGATTTCCTGACCCATGTATAATTGTTGTATCACCATATCATAAGGTTGTCATGAGCTTTGTATCGCAAACCTTATCCTGAGGTAACCAGACGTTACGCACACCCACATTCGTGCTGGAAAACTTTTCCGCTTCATGCTAATGTATACAGCGCGTATTGTGAAAAATGTTGAGTAATCATACCACCGCTATAGTGCGGCGCTCTCAGGTTTGAGCAGCAATGAATACTAAATGTATCTTCTAATAGTGAGATCCGATTTTAGACATCTCAGCAGATTCAGCGTGAGACCATCTGTGATCTCGCGATGTCTAATCCTATTCTTTTTAATTCAACACTTTGAAGGAGGAAAACAGGTGTCGCGCCAACCATCCGTCTGCTTTAGAAACAAATGAATCAGTGTTTTTCCTCAGAACTTTAGCCGAGATGAGACGATCCGTCATAGAGGGCCGGGAATCGACGAGCGCGTCACTTTGAGATAGAGAAATTACGCAGGGATGACAAAAAGCAACAGAAACTTCAATTACCTGCATAGAGCTGCCAAGCATCAGCAGGTCTTTAAAAGCAATTTCCAGGTGCCTGCAAAAAGGGAATTACTTTCTGCTTTCTGATTGGCAAACGATATTTACTTGTAATTCGATGCCGTCATAACATTGTTTGTTTGGGGGTCTGTTAGGAAGTTTGCTGTGCTATTTTCGTTTCAGCATTTGAGCAAGACATTTTAATGAGCTTGACTACGAGTTCTTTACAAATGATAATAAGTGTTCTTATATTAGGAATATGTATAATTTTTTGCACATATATTTGAGTTACCATAATAAGCAACAAAAGATTTTTTTTCATTTATTATTATTTTTTTTTAATGACATATTAAAAAGTCTTTTTCAGGGTTTTTGTGCACCTGGTTAAATATAGTTTTGACACATCTCTTCACCAAAAGTGAAAATTGTAATTATTAGTTCATGGTGTTAAATTTGTAAATAAATTATTTTGATGTCAAAAGCCCTTTTTTGTTAAACGTTGTGATACAGAAGGAAAGCATGAGAGTTGTCAGATGTTATCGGGGAGCCTTCAAAGTGAATGTAGAAGCCTTCTGCCTTTGTACAAGGGCTGGTCACAGCTTAGCACAGCAGTTATGCTAGTTAGCCATTAGATGGCTCCAAACCAAGATGCTTCGGGATTTGTTGTGTGAGCAGAGTGATTTCATCATTAAATATAGGGGTGCAATTTAGACACTTTTCCCCTCATTTCAGTTGAAGTTCTTATTCTTCACAGTATGTTTATTTAGTAAACAATGAAGTTGTTACATTTATCATTATTAGAACATCCAGTGGGGCATCACAATACAATTAGCCATAACATGTAATATGTTAAGTGCTCGACTTTATATATCGGTATCGGATTTTTGGAGTTGAATAATATTGGGGTATCGGTTATTGGTTAACCCTTTAACACCTAAGCCTATTTTGGCCGAATTTGCATGCATTTGATGTCGCCTTTATATTTCAAAGAAAAAATTGTTCACAATGGCCAAGTTGGGTCGATTTTTTCAGGACACCTTGAACTTCATGTCCAAACTGTTGTTTTCTTCACTGACCAATCATAATCCACATTTTGGACCCAAAAAGACAAAAAAATCCCAAAATATTTTTTCAAAATTTGTAATGTTGGTGTCCCATTGACAACCAAACATGCTCGACCAACCGTTTTGAAGCTTGATAATATTTATTCAACTTGTTAGGATAAACATTCAAAAAAATAAAGATTGAATAGTTTTATGTTTAACAATTCAACACAAACAGCGGGTATGGTCATAGGCGTTTTTGGCCTTTACACATACTATGGTCAAAACAGGTTATATACAGTGCAAAATAGTGAGAAAAAAATTATATATATCATCTAACACAAAAAAGGTTTGGAGGATATCTCTTTGTGAAGTTAGATATTATACCCATCACCTTATCTAAAGTATACGTACATGCAATCAAGCTTCTCGAACACACATCTATATAAAAATTGAAAAGATTCATAGTGAAGAAAAATATATATATAACTTTGAAAAAAAGTATTTTCAAAAATATTGACAAGTAGTTCAGTTCAATTCAATTTTTTCAGGCATGCGACCCGATATTTTTTTTTTTTTTTTTTTTTTTTCGCACTCTATAAACTTTGTTTTTGAACAGGTCACTGAGCTGCGTCACATACAACGTCACACAGCCTACTCTTCTGCCGTTTGAGCGCTGCTGTCACTTCTTCTCGCCGAGACGCCGACTAATCCGAGGAAAACAACGACAAATGCAGCTCATCCTATTCCTTGAGTTGATGAAAAAATGCATTAGGTTGCGCTAAATTTAGTTTTCGATTCATTCTGCACGTTTCAAAGTCGCTTGCGCAATCCAACCGGTGTTCATGCCTCCTTTTCCTTAGTTGGCGCCTAGCTCGGCAATTTATTAAAAATGTTCACATTCGGTTCGTCCTTCTTGACTTCACAACGGATCTTGGGATATGTAGTCTTTTGTGCTGCTTTCGGTTTTGAAAAAGGACAAGAAATGATGGAAATATGGAGATAGATACATGGTACATGCAGCATTTTAATGCATATTTATGAGTGCAATAAAACTATAAAACTCAAATGACATTATCTCCCGTTTGTCTTGGTCGATTGACTTAAAATAAAAACTGGCGTGGACATCAACTTCCGCACTTTCAAATGAGACCAACCACCGGCACGTGGGTGACGTAATTACAGCGTGACGAAGCTTCAAAGACGACATGCATAAACGCGTCGCTGCCGACACGTTCGGTGTTAAAGGGTTAAATAGTCATTACCGGACAACTCTAGAAAGCATCGTTTAGATTTTAGACTTGTCACAAAAGTCACCAAAAAAAATTTTTCCCCCGAATAAATTATGTAAGTCTAATTTTTCTTTTAGTAGGTTTTGTGATTATACAAAAATGCAATGTTCTGTGCCCATTGAAAGATCAGTCAAAATTGCTAAAAATCTCTGATTGGGATTGAATGAATTCTAGCTACTTTTCTACCGAGTCTTACCATATTAGATTGAATCATAAAAATGTAATTGTGATAGCATAAAATAAGTTAACGGGAACCACAGATAGAAAGACTTGTAGTTCTTAAAATATAAATTTTAGGATGAGTTACAGTAATTTGATATTTAAAACTCTCTTAATGCTTTTGTTTTTATAAAATTTGTATAATAAGTTTAACTAGTAGGTCACCATTGTTGTTGACCAATGCACTGTGGGCGGTGACAGCACACAGCACTGTCGATATTTCACAAAACAAGCAGCAAAAGCAAAATGAACAAGAAAGACGGGATGAGACGAGACGAGAGTAAGTGGGAAAACAACTGTGTTCTGCCAAAATGTCCTATACCAGCAAAACGTCCTACAAGAGGTGAATTTTACACTCAAAGTACTTACGTGCGCTTTCAGCTTGTTTTGTTTAGATGCATACAGGCAGAACGTACTAAAATGCCTTAAGAAAAAACTTAAAACGTAGTAATATCAAATAAGGGTGGTTCAAATACGTTACGTGACTAAGTGGTCAACAGATAAACAATCTGCTTTAATGCTACCATAAGAAAACAGTGCTTAAAAGTATGAGAGGGAAACAGATACAAAAAGTATTTTCAGGCAATTAAAAGGTAATAAAATACTTTTAACCGATGCTTTCAACAACCGATGTGCGCTTGTGTAGACGTCTCACTGCGTAGGAAGGAATTGCAGAACACAGGTAGTGTTTGTGTAGTGACAGTGACAGCTGCGGACGCCGCACTGTCGTTGTTTAGTAACATTAACTGACACCACAAGGACCATGTTTTGTTTTTTTTTTTAAACTCACAACGAAGAGGTCAAGTTTAAAAACTGTCAAATGGCAGCAAGTCAATATCTCGGCAAGCCGCCTAGGATCGTTTTAAAGAAACTGCTGATGAGCAGGAATTGGTTGCAGGTACAACGTCGGGAATTCTTCCCTCAGCTCTATAACAAAACAATCCGACCAGCAGCAGAATATGATAAAATCATCGTACTAGCTTGGCTTGTATAGAGCACAGCTATTCTCCCAATCCAGCCCAACCACGTCATAACTGCCAGCGTGCATTGGGAGCATAAAACATGGCGCCCTCCGTAGGTCAAAACGTGTACTAAATATTATAAATTTTTTAGATCAATAGCGAAAACATGTTTCTAATAACATATTTTAGTAGAAGAGAACAATTGTGGCTTATTAGAGCCTACAAGTCTTTAAGTCTGAGGTTCCCTTTAAATAAATAAGCTTGAAACCAAATGGCATTAAATTTTCGACTCGTGGTGACCCAAAAGAACAGCAGCATGGTTCATTTATCTGAATTAAAAAAGGCAAAAAATAATTATTTCAAGAATGTTCAAGTCATCTTGTACAGCTATCCTGTCAAAATACATAAGGACACAAACACTCTCAGGGCAACCACTATTTTTCACACTTCTTCAAAAATAAAAAGCTGAGAGCAGCTCCTTTTGAACAGCGAGATGAATCAGACATGAGTTTGCATTCTTGAACAATCGGATTTGACAGCTGCTTTTGTATTGTTGTTTTGATTTGTTGAAACTGAAATTCTCTTCCTGCTCTGAATTCTAATCCGTGGTGAGAGCGCTTCATCATTGTAGGAAAAATAATGAGAAGAAAGTTGTATTCCTGTCAAAGAGTCTTTTTCTCCTCTACTTTTAGTGGATGGAAGTTGGTCTTGCTGGGCTTCTTGGTCCAAGTGCTCCGTAACATGTGGAGGAGGGCATTATATGAGGACTCGAACTTGCAACAATCCCTCGCCCGCTCACGGAGGCGACATCTGCCTCGGCCTGCACACTGAGGAAGCACTATGCAACACCCAAGCCTGTCCAGGTACTCACACACATCCAAATGCCTCTCAATGGTTCCATTGCTTATTCTTTTCAGTCACGGTAGGCTCTGTGGAAGGCATGACTAAAACATATCCAAGGACCCACACAAACACAACATAGCAGTGGGATTTACTTTCTTTTTTTTTTTTTTTTTTTGCTTGCAGAGAGTTGGTCCAGCTGGTCCCTGTGGTCCCAGTGTGACTCTAGGGGGGCGCAGTTGCGTGTCCGTCATTGCGATGTCCTGTTTCCCACTGGAAATCAGTGCTCAGGAAACAGCAGCGAGACCAGGCCGTGCTCTCCCGACTCAAATCTTATACCAGGTATGCATTCGCACATACAAGTATTGAGAATCCACCCTTAAGTGTCGGGCTACAGAGCATATGTCCAGAGCAATAATTTGAAGTATTTAATGGCAATGTTCATTACCGTATTGGCCCGAATATAAGACGCCCCTGATTATAAGACGACCCCCTCTTTTTCAAGACTCAAGTTTGAAAAAAGACTTTTTGAACACCAAATTAATTTTTATACAGAAAATAATTACAGTACATCCAAAACAAATGATTATAACAATATATTTGAGAGAAAAAGCATGTTATTTTGCTTCATTCAAATCTTAATAGTGGAACATTTAAATATGTACAGTGCAATCACATTCGTAAATGAATGGCTTCTGGTTTTTGAAATGTAAATAAACCAATCTATTGTGAGTACAGTGCAATCACATTCGTAAATGAATGGCTTCTGGTTTTTTAAATGTAAATAAACCAATCTATTGTGATAAAACAACAAAATTGCAATACTGCATTAACCATCAAAGTGAAGTCTAACTGTAACTGTAGTCTTGAAACAAATCTGAATATGGAAAAACAATGCAATGAAATAAAGCAAACTGGTTAAACTTCAGTTGCTGAGATCTGTCATGACAGAACATCGCTTCAATGATATCTGGCGCCATCTAACGTCGTGAATGGGTATAATGACTAGACCGCGAACATAAGACGACCCCCTCTTTTTCAGTCTTATTTCAATGCAAAAAACACCGTCTTATATTCGGGCCAATACAGTATTTATCTGGCTCTGGGCTATTAAAAAGCTAGATTCCGCTCTGGTGAGAAGTGTTGTTTTTGGCTGCCCTTATCATTTTTCTCTTAGTCTTAAAGGGATCCTCTATTTTTAAGACAAGTAATTCTTAAAAGATAAATGTTAGTATGAGTTATAATAATTTGGTATTAAAACCCCTCTTAATGTTTTTGTTTTAATAAAGTTTGTAAAATTATTTTAAGTGATAGGTCGCCATTCTTGTTACGTCGCAGTGCGTGACGTCACTGGTCCCGTTGCGGAAATTCCAGCGTGTCACTCGTTAGCTTTCCCAACATGTCGTCAGTTTTACCCTTCCTATTTGAACCAGATCTGAAAAGTGAAGAGCAGGACAGCACTGTTGGTCGTTCACAAGACGAGTTTCAGGGAAAAATGCGTGCAGCAAATACCTGATAAGACAAAAGTTGGGCAAAACTTGCCCCACACATGCCCCGCTCAGACAGATTTAAAGGACAATACAGTCAAATGCCCACTTGTTAATTGTGTTTTATGGAGATTTGCCGCCCTCTGCTGGCGTTTGGGTCCAACTGATTTTATTGGTTAGTACCATGAGTGAGCATGGTGTAATTATTGACATCAACAATGGCGAGCTACTTATTTATTTTTTGATTGAAAATTTTAAGAAAACGAAAACATTAAGAGGGGTTTTAATATAAAATTTCTATAACTTGTACTAACATTTATCTTTTAAGAACTACAAGTCTTTCTATCCATGGATCGCTTTAACAGAATGTTAATAATGTTAATGCCATTTTGTTGATTTATTGTTATAATAAACAAATGCAGTCCTTATGTACCGCATGTTGAATGTATATATCCGTATTGCATCTTATCTTTCCATCCCAACAATAATTTACAGAAAAATATGGCATATTTTATAGATGGTTTGAATTGCGATTAATTAATTTTTAAGCTGTAATTAACTCGATTAAAAATTTTAATCGTTTGACAGCCCTAATAAAGACACAAATCTACCTCCATACAGTAAGCCCTACCCACTGTTCCAATCTGCTGAGTAGTATGTCATGATCAACCGTGTCGAATGCGGCCCTGAGATTCAATGATAAGAAAACAAATCTTACCAGGAGTTTCAAAACAAGCAAGATAGAGCACAGCCTACCTTAAAACACATCCTAAACTCCAGTAAGGAAAGTGAGAGATATGTTGATGGCGATATTCCAATTTGGTATTCGTTGAGGCGCGTAAAAACTCCTATAAAAGTAGAAGAAATGCCACCTTTATCAAAGTCAAATGCACATACGTTGTCCTCCCCCAGCCAATATTATTGATATTTGCTTAAGAGGCTGCATTATTATTGGCAGAAAACATTCTGAATTGATGTCTTCCACAGGAGAATCATTAAAACACTGAATTAGTCCTAAACTAGTTTAACAATTTTAATGCTTTCTGTAATGCATGGAAGTGTTAGCACTTCCATGACTGACAAGCGTAAACAATTAGCTGAATCAACTCTGTTTAAGCATTCCGTGTGAACGAGCAAGGCCATAATACTTAGCACAAATCTTACAGAATTACCCATTTTCGTTTATCATCAATCGCCTTTAATGGGAAGGCTTGTCAATTAGGCTTCATTACAAATGTCTTGTTCTTCATTTCCTCTAATGAGGACATCTACTTTTCATAAACCACTGCAGGTACCGCCACGGCCATGATTATAGCTGGCGGAGTTTCTTCGGTAATCTTTATCATATTGAAAGCAGCTTTCATCTTAGCGTTTGCCATCGGAGGTATAATTTGTCACGCGAGCAGGGGTGTGTTTGTGCTGGGTCCGGGTCTAATTCTCATACCTTTCTGCTATTTTTTTTTTCTCTCCTTTTATCAGAAGTCTCCATTGCACGCTCCAGCCAGGAGGAGAGACGGTGTGGAGGTAATATATGTATGTGTGTGTGTGAGAGACTGAAGCCAACACGTGCTGCATTAATTTGCAATTTTGCTTAAATGAATATCGGTCCCAGTTTAAGAGAATAATTGGAGCAAAATGCTGATCTGATAATATCTCGCCGTAGTCTGAATTACATAGCTTTTTACACACGTATGTCCTCCAGTTATGTTTTGCAGTAGTACTTAAAATTCAGGTGCAGAAATCTTGAGTAAAATGTACCATAGCTACACAGTTACAGTTTGAAGGGATCAATAAAATCCATTTTAACCATGTTTACTCCTGCAACAGCTGCAGGAATGGTGATGAAAGTGCTCAGAGTTCATAAGAAGCGCTCTTGTGTGTGTTGATACGCAACTGGCAGCCGGTAGTCAAGGAATGGGAGTTTACAGGAAAATTGTTGCTATCAGCTATGCCATATATATTTAAACATTCTCGTTTCTATTTCAGTTTTTCTCTAAATCCCTATTTTAAAGGATTTCAGCAAAGAACTTACCGTATTTTTCAGACTATAAGTCGCACCAGCCAAAAAAAATTAGCAATGAAGAAGAAAAAAATATATATATGTATATATATATATATATATATATATATATATATATATATATATATATATATATATATATATATATATATATATATATATACTAGGGCTGTCAATTGATTAAAATTTTTAATCGAGTTAATTACAGCTTAAAAATTAATTAATCGCAATTAATCGCAATTCAAACCATCTATAAAATATGCCATATTTTTCTGTAAATTATATATATATTCTGTAAAATAAATTGTTGGAATGGAAAGATAAGACACAAGATGGATATATACATTCAACATACGGTACATAAGGACTGTAGTGGGCATTTCACTGTACTGTCATTTAAATCTGTCTATGTTGTCCTCACTCCAAAGCGTCTACTTTTTCCAAAGCTAGACAGCTAGTGAACGACGCCTTAATAATCAGACTTCTTCCTTTTTCATCTGATTGATTAATAAAATGGCCTCAAACCTTTGTCCTCTTTAGACCGTCGTAAAACTACAAAAAAAAAAGTACACAAGTATTGCATTAGCAACAACGTTAGCTTAGCACGCTATACAGGGTCACTAAACATAAACAAAAAGTGTCTCATACAAAAAATATAACATTTCGCTTACTAACATAATATGTACATCCTTTACAACAACCATACTTACGGACAAATCTTGTCCAACGATCATATAAGCACAACATTACAACGTAGGCGTCAGCCCGAGACGTCGTGCAGCCATATTGAACTGGCAAGAAAACAATAAACCATGTCGCAAAGCGACCACAAACGTTCGCTGTTAGACAGCACAAAAAGCCTTGTTGTAAAACTTACCAAAAGGCAGAATACTGTCTGAGCGGGACATGTGCGTTAATTGCGTCAAATATTTTAACGTGATTAATTTAAAAAATTAATTACCGCACGTTAACGCGATAATTTTGATATAAATAGGTGACCAAATACTTATTTCCCACTCTAATTTGGAAATAAATTCTTTAAAAATCAAACAATGTGATTTTCTCAGTTTTCTCTGCCGAGGAGAGCAAGGAGGGACTAGACAGTGAAATGCTAGATTACGCTGTTTAGTCACCTAAATTGATCTAAAACTAAACTCCTTGTTCTTTGTTTTATTGGGGCTTTTCCTAAAACAGAAAGGTGCCGCCATAAAGGGAGGGGGAAAGCAAGCTGGAGACACCCATGTGATTTTGATCGGCTATGTGTAAGCATGTAGGCGGAACTAACTAAATACACGTGTGTAAGCAAAGGTACTTAGATAAAGTGGTCAGAATGACCCAGACACTTCAGTTATGCAACGCTGCGGCCATGGAAGATGTCCTCGAAAGTCTAGACGTAAGATGCTGAAGATGTCCCAGAAGGTCTAGTTACGCAATGTTGCGGCCATGAAGCAAGGCAGTTGTCACCCCGACCCTCTTTAACACTTTATAATACTTAAATATTGTACTACAACCTAGTATAGCAAGCAATAATCATTTACTGGTTATATCAATAAGAAAAAATATGGCAATATGTATTATGTATGTATTAGGTATATATGAGCACAAGCAACTATTCAATCAATCAAGCAAATATTCAATCAACCCTCGATAATTAACTCAACAACAATTACAGGCCTCTCTAATCTTTTCAAGTAGGAGAGCTTGCACAATTGGTGGTTGACTAAATACTTATCTGCCCCACTGTATCTGGATCGGTTTGAGATTGGTATCGGATTTTTGGAGTTGGACAATATCAGAATATCGTTTATCGGTTAAAAAGTCATTATCAGACAACTCTTTCCACCAAAATTATGTGATTTCCTGCTTCAGTTACCAACCCTCTCCACCCTTCTTCCATTCAGACTTCAACCTCTTTCACATGATTGCCGTGGGGCTCAGCAGCTCCATCCTGGGATGTCTGGTCACCCTACTGGTGTACTCGTACTGCCACCACTACCAGCAGCAGTCGCACGACGCCACCGTCATTCACCCTATCTCGGCCGCGCCGCTCAACACCAGCATCACCAACCACATCAACAAACTGGACAAATATGACACCGTGGAGGCCATTAAGGTCAGTTCTCAATATTTTTTTCGCAGTTGCTATGATGAAATACACTTTCAGCTGCATGACAGTCACACTACCTCCCGTGGAGTGCTGACACCCTCTAGCCTTGTAACAGATTGACAGGTGTTGCGTGCATTCCTTTTCATGTGCTACTCGACGTCTCACTGTGTCTCTTTGTTCTATGTTGGCGTCAAACTTCTGCTTTCTCATAATATATTCATGCGTCTTGAGGCCTTCAGGGGAACACTCGTACTGTCTTGGAGAGCTCCCCCTTATGACAGCTTATAAGTAATATGACTATGTAGTACCACTGTATCCTTCAACTGTTTTGCAAGACAGTGAATCCATCTAGCACATTGTTGTGGTAAGATTTGGCCTCAGCCTGTCATGCTTGCTCAAAGCAAGAAGTCTTTATTAATGCAGCCTATTTAACAGGAACCACGGATAGAAAGACTTGTAGTTCATAAAAGATAAATGTTAGCATGAGTTCAAATAATTTGGTATTAAAACCTCTCTTGATGTTTTCGTTTTGATACAATTTTTAAAATTTGTTTAACTTGTAGGCCGCCATTGTTGTTGACGTCGCAGGGCGGTGAGGTTACTTGGCTACGCTGCCTGGCTTCCAGAGTATGACTCTAGCGACATAAACCTGTCATCTGTTCAACCCTTACAATTTGAACAATTACAATTTTGGTCTTTTTATGAAAGTTTTATGATAGTTGGCTATGGCAAAACACCCTGATAGGGTGGTACCTCTACTCACAAAGTTATTTAGTTCTGGAAGTAGGCTCGTAACCTGAAAATTCCATAAGTAGAGATGCGTTTTACATGTAAATTTTACAATCGGGTTTTAAAAAATCATTCCATATACCTAAGATAACCGTTAATACCTGTAATGAAGTAGATAATATAACATAATGCAAAGGAAAATAGAAAAAATACAATATCTTCCCTTCCTTCTCTTTCAAGATAGTGCCTATCACCTATCTTACTCTTCATGACACAAAAATGCGAGGAGACCTGTGCTCTAATATGTTTGTAATGTAGTGAACCGGGTGTAAAACTCTTCGTGATACAAAAACGCAAGGAGACTTGTTTTCTTTTGGCAACATAGCATATACATATAACATATAACAACAACACCGTTGCGCCTGTGCACATCATCATACTGCGACACCCAAATTTAAACATAATCAACAAAAGGCCAGTAGGAGAGCATAATCACGTTACTGAAGCATTATGGGAACGATTATGATCAATAGGGCAGCAGGATTATGACCAATAGGGTAGCAGGAGCTCATGGCGCGACATTTAAAAAAATGAAAGCAGGAAGTAAATTACAGCTTAAAAATTAATCGTAATTAATCGCAATTCAAACCATCTCTAAAATATGCCATATTTTTCTGTAAATTATTGTTGGAATGGAAAGATAAGACACACGACATGTATCTTTTACAGTTCTGTGCTGTCTTTTCCCTCTTGTATCCTGAAATTTCTTTTCTAACAAGAGGCAATATTTTCCCCTTGAGGTGTTTGGTTACCTGAAAATTCTGTTCGTAGAGACATTCGTAAGTAGAGGTACCACTGTAAATTAGGGCTGCAGCTATCGATTATTTTCGTAGTCGATTAATCAATGAAATAGTTCGAACAATCGAGTAATCGGATAAGGAACATAAAAAATTAAAACACCTGAGCTGGGCATCAAACGGTATTTAAAAAAAAAAAAAATAGGGATCTATGTACAACAAAAGAACAATTGGCTAACTTACATAGCAAAAGTCGCCTAGCCTAAATGCTATTAAAACGCTAACATTTTTTTTTTCCGCAATGCTCTTAACAAATGGTTCAGACACATATTCCCACCAAAAAAATGGCTAAATATACCTATAAACGTAATTACAAATGCATAAAAAAAAAAAACATTAGCTCAAACAAAAACTTAGCTTATGTTGGTCTTGACATGGAACAGCTGGATTCAGCCATGTGAAATGAGGCAGACTAGAGGGCAGTGTATCCACATAAATCAGTAATACTAAATGCAAACGCTTTCAAAATAAACCATTACAACGCAGCTTTAATTAAACAAATACTCGAAGCAGCAAAATTCTAATCGAATCCTCGAGTTAATAGATTAATTGTTGCAGCACTACTGTAAATCACCCGAAAGCTAGATCGAGCTTGCTGCTTAACAACGGTCTCGAGGATGTATGATTGGTCGATAGCCGTTAAGGAGGCAGTTTGCAAAAGGTCAATGGGGGAGCCGGGCGGTCGTAGTTCATTTTGTTTAATTGAAAGTAGCTCTTAAACCTAATTTAAGCAAAAGAACGGTAAGATTCTGGTTCTAAAATTAAAAAGTAGACCTGTTTTATGAGCTCATTTCTGATGTATTTCATGTACTATATGAGCCAGCATTGTGCAAAAACTCATCATGCCCTTGAATTGGCTTGAATTTTGACCATACACAAGCTGTTGTCAAAGTTTGAAACATTGCTTTAATGAGATGTGTGTCCAAAACTTTTTCCCGTGTAGTGTAAATAATCACATATCCTCCCGTACTTTTTATCCTTCGTTTTAATCTCTTACCTTACTGCATTTCGGATTTGACATGATGGCCTAAAAAATCTGAGATTATTACATAATATGCATTTTATAAACTAAAAAAACGAATACCCGGGAGCTCTGTTAGGCAGAACACATCCTTTTGGCTCAGCACAAACCTCTCCCAAGTGTAATTTCATCAAGGCATGAAGGTGTCAGGAGCGTTCATCCGTCATGCAATTAGAGTCAGGAGCATAATTTGCTCTGTTCATTTGCAGACGGAGGCGGATATTAATACGGACAGCCCACATGATATTAGAAAAATATAGAAAAAAATTAACAGGGAATGAAGACTATTTTTCCTCGGGCGTTTCTAAATGGGTTCAATTATCAAATATACAAAGGCGGAATGAGTCTCCTTTTGAGTTTTTAAATGATGGATGTTAGTTCACAATGCATCGTTAAAGGACACGCTGAATATTTGGTCAAGTAAATAATAATGAAATAAGAGGTTTGGTGTTGTTTCCTTCCTCTGCTTGCAGCCAGACGTTTCGGTTCTCTTGCCCTTGGACGAGGCCGCCATGCACCAGCCTGTCTCTGCTAACATGGGGGTGTCTATGCGGGGACTGGAGATATTCTACTAACCACTGATCCACTACAACATCCAACCTTTTGATCCCTCTCGCCTGCCCATTCCCAACAAATTCTCTGACTAAAACTGAAACACTACTTCCTCTTCACCCCTTCCTGTGCGTGACAGGTTGCCGGCAGCTGTTTTTTTCCAGTTCATCCTCCCATATATTCAGACCCCTACCCACCTTCCATCCGAGCATCACAAAGGACTCACACTCCCTTCTGCTCCTCTTCACAGCTTGTAAGATTATATTTCTCTTTGCGATGGCCTCCATTTGCATGTTTTCTTCTATGTTTGTCTCTTTTTGTCCTCGCATGTGTTATGACATTTTTGGGAAAAAGACCTCTGGTCATCACTAATGCCAGTATGCTTAAAGCAATATTTTAACCATATAAAGTTAACAACTACGTATGTTGAAAAAATAAAATCCACGGAGCCACTAAAGGGACATCGACAGAAATAAAATAAATTCAAGCAATCTGGTGCACACCAGATAGTTTCTGGTGGGCACCACATTGTTTCTCGTGTGCATTACAAACTATCTGGTAAACATTAGCAGTATATAACATTTTAGCTAGCGGACTTTTGCTATGCGAGTTAGCTAATTGTTGCATAGTTGCAATTGGCTAACTTGCATAGCAAAAGTCCCCTAGCTTAAATGCAATATAATGCTAATGTTTACAACAATTGGCTAACGTGCAAAGTAAAAGTCAGCTAGCTTAGATGCATTAACATGCTAATGTTTACAACAATTGACTAGCTTGCCTAGCAAAAGACCGCTAGCTTAAATGCTATACAATGCTAATGTTTACCAGATAGTTTCTGCTTTAAATGCTACATAATGCTAATGTTTACCAGATAGTTTCTGGTGCCGCATTTAGGCTAGCGAACTTTTGCCATGCAAGTTAGCATCTAGCTTAAATGCTATGAAATGCTAATGTTTACAACAATTGGCTAACTTGCATGGCAAAAGTCGGCTAGCTTAAATGCTATGTAATGATAATGTTTACCTGCCTGGCACTGCCAGACTGTTCTCCCTGTATTTTTCAAACACTAAGAGAAAAGTCTGGGAACCAGCCCATTAACGGCCTCTCGGGCAGGTACAAAATCAATCGACAAATCAGATTCGTTTATTTGCGTGACGTCTTCTTAACGAGCAATGTCACTCTTGCGCGTCGGAAGTCGTCTCCACAACAACACAGATGGTGAACAGGAGAGCCGAGAATATGTTCCAATCCACTGTAAAATCAGTTTTAAATTACCAAAAACACATCGACACGAATCATTAACAACGGTCCGTCTCGCGCTAGCCATGTTGAATAAACTCCACTCTCCTCGTATGTTCACTTCCGCACGCAAGTCCCTCGTCCCACCCGTCGCATTGATTGGTCCACTCCGCTGTCTGTTTGCTGTGGCTTGCTCCGCCCTGGAAATTGTACCCGCTGAATGGTGGCCAGACTTAATAGCTGGAGCAGCGGTGAGTCTGCTGTACCAGGCAAAATGTTTACAACAATTGGCCAACTTGCAAAGCAAAAATCTGCTAGCTTAAATGCTATATTAAAACAATTAAACTTAAAACAAGTGGCTAACTTGCATAGCAAATATTCACTAGCTATATAATGTTAATGTTTAAAACTATTAGCTAGCTTTTATAGCAAATGTCCGCTAGCTTAAATGCTATATAATGCTAATTTTTACAACAATTGGCTAACTTGTATAGCAAAAGTCCGCTAGCTTAAATGCCATATAATGATAATATTTACACCAACTGGCTAACTTGCATAGCAAAAGTCCGCTGGCTTAAATGCTATATAATGCTAATGTTTACAACAATTGGCTAACTTGCATAGCAAATGTCCGCTAGCGTAAATGCTATATTATGCTAATGTTTACCAGATAGTTTCTGGTGCAGCATTTAAGCTAGCGGACTTTTGCTATGCAAGTTGGCCAATTGTTGCATTGGCCATAGCAAATTTCTGCTAGCTTAAATGCTATGTAATGCTAATGTTACAACAATTGGCCAATTTGCATAGCAAATGTCCGCTATCTTAAATGTTATATAATGCTAATGTTTACCAGATAGAATATGGTGTGCACCAGATTGCTTAAATCTTTTATTTTTGTCATTGACCCTTTAGAGGCTCCATAAAAATCAATTTGTAAATGTACAATATTTAGAGTGAATAGCAAGAGTCTACAGAATCCAGTTCGAATGCCAGTACGGTGTTACCTCTACTTACAAATGTCTCGACAAACAGTTACGACACGCCCCAATGGAAAATATTGCCTCTTGTTATGAAAGAAATTTCAGAAAATGAGAGGCAAAAATCCAGTATGGGCTGTTAACGTACCATACCTAAAACTGCTCTGCCATTGGTAATTCTATACCCTAAACTTAACTAGACACAGCGGTATTGCGATAGCGAGATTGTAACCTTTGCTATGTTTGGAAGTCATTTAATGTGAATCAACCATTAAAATTGCTCCCGTCCAATGACACTGTCGTTTTTGTTCTAATTTTTTTTTTTTTTTTTCGGGTCTAATTGTTTGGCATATTATCCTGATGAGTTAATGTTGCTAATCAATTTGAATTTATTATTTATTGATTTTACTAAATTTTCATTTTTAGTATCAAACGGTCAAACTATGTAACTTGACTGTATTTTTACAGTATGGATGTTTTTTTGTTTTGTTTTTTACACTTTATTGAAAGTTGATCTTTATTACTTTATTCTTTTAATATTAAAAGTACACAATGTTATGCAGAGGTGTACTTATAATAATAATAATTTTATATACAAATGATACTACAGTATATTTATAGTGGCTGCAGAGAGTTGGGGGGGGTGCGGAACGCTTACGTCTTCCTGTGGGGGGCATAACAGAAAATAAATGAGAAGCACTGGCGTAGTTTGTAGCTGCTGCCGGATACAGTCAGGTGTTATTGCATCAAGCTGTTGCGGGGTCCTTCCGGGGTCCTACCTTCAATCAGCGGCGGCCACAGTTGCCCGCACAGATGCCTGATCAAAATCCTTTTTTTATCGGCTCTTGTGTTAATCGAACGATTTTTTTTTTGCTAATCGGCCCATGGCTGATGTTGGAATAGTCTACATATCGTCCCGATATATCGGCATAGACCTCTTTCTTTTTTAAACACTTGAACAATTTGATTATGTTCAATCAGCAGTCACACAGTTCTTTTAGTAACACAATCATGTCATTTACACAGTACATTTTCCAGCACTTGCTTTAGAATGGTTGTTTCTTAGCAATCAAAAGCTCTTTCAGTCGGTGAGACATGCTTACAGGCATCTGAGCACAGCTGTAAAGGAGATGCCAAGGGGCCTCTTGTCGTAGTAATGTCTTTTGTTGGTTAACTGCTGGACAACAATATGTTGATTCCATTTCTTTGAGTACAAATTACATAATGGGAATGAAGCCAAATAAACTAGGTTGTTTTTTGGGGGGGTTGCTCAGTCCCCTCGATCCCTATCAATGTCGACAGTTTATATGCAGCATCATCAAGTGTTCAATTACACAGCCTCTCGGCACACATTGCACCACGTAGAGTGAACACATTCAAGTCGTCAAATTGCTGATGTTGTGCTTAGCTCCAAAGCTGAGTCCATGTTTACATACAGTAGGTCACAAAGAGGACAACCCAACGGCTCTTACTTTAATCATAAGAAAACGCCATTGAAACCAGCTGATGCTGGTTGTTAGATTTGACAAGAGACCAATGCAAATAGTCAAACTTGAGTTCTTTTCAACCCTGCTACCAATCCCTAGACATGGCTTTATTATTTATTTTTAATGGATGTTTCATTTCATACCTTTTAGTTTGCTTGAATTAATTTTGGGGGCTGCACTGAAAAGAAAAATGAGATAAGGAAGATGAGGCAGTATTATCAAGGGAATATACTTGTAGTGTTCATTCAAAAGGCATTGAATCTAGTTTTATAAGGGGAAGTCATTATATGACTAAAAGTCGAAATTTTACAAGATTAAAGTTGACTAGTAATGGCAAAGACAATTTTAGGCAGGAATAAAAACAATAAAAGTAATAATATTACGGCGAAGTCATATGAGGTTTTTAATATGACTCTAGGCAACTTTAGATAACAACAAGAGTCTAATGAGAAAGCCGTTTCATTTACCAGATAAAAAACAATACTAAAAGAGAGAAATGGCAATTTTTCAAGCTATGAAAGAAAACCACATCATTCTACAAGAATAAAGTACTAATATTAAGAAGAAGGTTGTAGTTTTTATGAGATTCAAAATGACGATACAACAACAAAGACAATTGTATAACTTTGTTGCACGAGTACTATTTTAAAGTGCTAAAGTAGAACTTAATATGTGGAAGTAGTGGTGCAGAAATACGTTGTCATATCTAAATTTAGTAGAAAACTTTTAATAATACGAGGAAAAAGTCAGCTAGAAAAAAACACCCAAGTCTTTTTTTCTTGATCTCAAACTGATGAACTGTACAAAATGAACTGTAGTAGAAATCAAATAACAAAGTAGAACACGGGTAAAATCATCATTATAACAATCCAAGTATGGCGGATCCACCAGGGTGGCATGGGGGGGTCAATTGCCACGCTAAAAGATAGGCTTGCCACTCCAATTGCCAACCCAGTCGGCACCTATGTAAACTTAAATTTTATATTTACTGCCATCCATTAAGAAGTGGCGTCAGTGACGATCCGTACAATAATAATATAAAAAGTATATAATACGGTTGTCCCGATCCAGTCATGTGATCGGAAATCGGGCCGATCGCGCTGTTTTTCAGAGGATCAGAATCGGGTGAAAAGGATTGGGTTTTTAATTTAAAAAGTATATTTGTTTTTCAACTTCATGCTCGTACAGCCTCCCACTCTCCCTCCTGCTGCTTTTCTTGGTCCGCATTGCACTGTAGTTTGCTTGTTAAAGTTAACGATGACTGACAGGTGTTGAAGCTTTGATCTTGCCAGAGAAGCTTGGTAACGCGACCTTGAAAGGGGCCGCATGTGTCGATCATCATTATGCTTGTTAAACACTAACGGTAGCGTGCTGTGGCAACTCATTTTGTGTGTGTGTGTAAGTGAGTGGCTGTTCTCAGCAGCATGAGCGAATTTTTGTGGACTCACTCAATAAAGCATTTAATAAAGACAAGCATTTTTTTCACGTTATTCTTGTTTAAAAGTCATTGACATTATGAAGGCAGCACTGTGGGACAGTAACACATTTAAAACTTTTTTTGGAGCAACTTTTTTTTTCGGTATCATATCGGGACTCGCTATCTGCAGTTTCACAAAATCTGGTGACTCAGACTCGGGTGCAAAAATATGTAATCCGGAAATCCCTAATATATATGGCGGAAAACACTCAGGTGACTTGAAGTTCCGCTCCGAGACCCCCAATTTGGCCAAATTTCAAAATTGTCCTATATGCATGTGTGATACATCATTGGAAAGCTTAAAATCTCAATTTTCTGGGGGAAGAAAATTTTTGAACAGGTTGGCATTTTTAAAAAATAAATAAATAAATAAATAAATATTTAAACAGTGAAACCCTAACTGGAGAGGAGAGCATGAGAGAGCAGAATTAAAGACGCCAGGATTTTTTTCGATCCAATACTGTGAATGGCCAAATCTGATCCAATACTGTGAATGGCCACAGCTGGATTTTGGGGGGATTTTATGGGTGAAATACGGTAATATAACAAGGGTCACGATGCAAACAGTTTTTTTCTTTCAATTTTTCTTTGTTTGGATTGATTATTTATCATCTAAAATATTGGGGAAATTGTGACAGTAACAAAAAAATTAAGCGATAGTTATGAGGTAGATATCCATGTGCGATTTAGACACCATATTTTTCATCATGATGAAATTTATTTAAAAGTTAGAAATATGTTGTTTGTTTGTTTTTTAAACTAAATATTAGACATCAATTAATGATTCTTAGCAGACATTTCGAATAATACGTATAATTAGTTCTTTTTATGGCTGGGTTGAAACAAAAGTGGTTGCGCGACGTCTGTAAACGGGGGTTTCCAGGGTAAAACAGACAAAAATAGTCTGGCGGCTAAATGCACCATGAATCTGCTATGGCAGCATATAGACATATTGTTCTATCAAACACAACAGTTCTTTTGGCTTAAAATACAGCAGTTTATTTTAAAGAGGGGTGCAAGAGCACAAACTGCTTATTCAGTCTTATAGATGGTATAAGTCACAGTGTAGTATACTAGTATATATAATATAAATATATATATATATATATATACAGTATATATGAAGCTAGGTTTCTCTATATCAGTTCGTGAATGTGCCTTCTTTAATTCGCTAACTTAAGATTTCTTACCAAACTGATTCAATTTGTTATGGATGTCCCAATCTATTATTATTGCATCCGACTCTGAGTCCGAATCACCTGATTTTGAGAGTCTGCCGATACCGAGTCCCGATCTGATATCCAGACAAAAGTTTTGTTTATTTTTTTGACAAAAGTTCTAAACCTGTTACTGTCCCACCGTGCCGCCTTCATAATGTGAATTATTTTTAAACAAGAATAACCTAAAGTAAATAACATAAAATGCTTTTCTTTATTAAATACTTCATTGAGTGAGTCCACTCACGCTGCAGAGAACAGCCTCTCACTTACACAATGAATTGCCACAGCACACTTATGCAACTTTAACAATGATTGACAGATTTGTGCCTTTGATCGAAAAGCTACCAAGCTTCTCTGGCAAGATCTAAGCAACAAACCTGTCGATCATCGTCAACTTTAAGTACCAAACGCAAGCTGAAGAGTTTGGCCGCACTGCTTAGCATGGGGGAGAGTGAGAGGCTGTGGCGCTGTACGAGCATGAAGCAGAAAAACATATATATTTTTTATTTAAAAACCCGATCCTTTTCATCCGATTACTGAAAATTTGGATCACGTGATCGCATCAGGACATCCCTAATATGTGTGTACACATCTGCTATATGTTGACACTAGAGGTGTAACAATCCATTTGGATTAATACGTTGATTTTTTTAAGCACAATTAAACATAATTCGATCAAAATGCAAACTGATTCTATTTTTCGTATGCCGTTTAGTTTAACAAAAAAACAAGTTTTATTAGCAAATATGTCGTACACATAAAAATTGATTTATATTTTTCATTGCTTCAGGTAAATTGGAACTGATTCATTTTGAATTTAACCAGTCGAAAGCCTTTGAATGGAATCGTCGCAGAATATCGTATCATTGTCCAAAGAATTGACGATGTATTGTACCGTCATTATTTTTCTCGATCCGCCCTGACTCCCATGAAATAGAAGTTTGACTTACAATAAATGTTACAATTCCTATAAAGTTTTCATATTTTCTAAATGTTATACTACTAGAATCAAGTTCTAATGTTATAAGAAGTTATTCTACATTAAAAATGTGTATCTGTATAATAGATTTGTCTTTTCAGTACAGCCCTTTGTAAAAATCATCCTATCTCTTGAGCTGAATACTTATTTCAAGGCAAATGAGAGCAAATCGACTGATTCCGTTTTATTTCCTCACGCAGGCCTTCAACAAAAACAATCTGATTCTGGAAGAACGACAAAAATACTTCAACCCACAACTCACCGGGAAGACCTACACCAACGCATACTTCACCGACCTCAACACCTACGATGACTATTAAACGGGAAGATGCCAAATTCCTGCCCTCCCAACCTGACTGGATGGTTTTTGTGTCGTGTATTGAAATTTGTGAAACTATCGGGCTGCTCCCGTCCACCTTGAGACTCTGGCAGCGAAAACACAAAAGCGTCGTCACGCCAACCGAGGGAGCGGCCCCCTCTCAGGTGCCTTGCGGTACGCGACGAAACGGACGACTACTTTAACTGTCCTGTGACTCCATACAAACTCCAAATCTGCTTTGCATGACACATCGGACGTTTTTCAGTTTGCATGACATCATTCCATTTATTGTTTCTTTTCAAGACGATTCGTAAAAAGTCACGTTGTAGATATTTGAAGAGTACAATTTTGTTTCGTAATGTTTTTTTTTCTTTTAAGTTCATTTCACGTGTTTAAAAAAAAAAAAAAAGAATTGTTTTCTTTGTGTATTCTGAAAAGTAAATGGCAGTATTGACATCAATCAACCTGCGTTAATCCAGTAACGGTACTTTTTGTATTTTTTGTAAAAAAGGAAAAGAAAAAAAACGAAAAATGTTAACGGTGTTTTGCTTTTTTTTTTTTTTGGTCTTTGTATTTGTGCGAGCAGAATGTTAACTGTACAGATGCAGTATATTTGCTAACTGGAGAGCTACACACGTATACTGCGAGATGAAGTTCAGTCATCGAGAAAAGACTTTCAAATTCATAACTCGTTTTGTTTTTTTGGGGTTGTTCAGTTGCAACTAACTCTTTCTACTTGTCTGCTTGTGTTCCTGTGCATAATTAAAAGCTGCTTCGTACACAAATATTTCTTGGAGTATTGATTGTTTGCATATTCAGGTCAACAACCTCATTTGGTACACACATAGCCTAATATAGTGTTTGGAAATAATGATTATCTCAAGCCAATTTGCTCACAACTTCCCTAATATTTTCAGGAGGCCCTGATTACATGGGGCTTTGCGAGGCAAAGGTCCAGATAGTAAAATTCCTTTTTTTTTTTTTTTCCCAGTTAGGGTTCAGCAAAACCCTAACTGCACGCGAGAGCATAATTAAAGACGCCATGATTTTAACGAGATCGCGTACTTACCTTGTTTCGATCCAAAAACTCCATGTAGCATGTATCAATGAGTGTCAAGACACAGCTGTGAATGGCCACAGCCGGATTTTGGGGGGATTTTATGGGTGAAACATGGTATTATAACAAGGGTTGCGATGCAGATATCGCAGACATCAAGGAGTGGTCGAGATTTTCATTTTCATATATTTACCCTTTAAAACGTTTTTTTCCAATTTTTCTTTGTTTGGATCAATTATGTATCATCTAACATATCGGGGAAAATGCGACAGTAACAAAAAAAATACAATTAAGCTATAGTTATGAGGTAGATACAGTATCTGTGACTTATTTACAGACCATTTTTTTCATTGTGACATCATTTGTTTAAAAGTTTAAAATATGCGAGTAAATAATTTTTTTAAGTCGTTTTTTTTTTTTTTTTTTAAACGAAATATTAGACATCAATTACTGAAACTAAGCTAAAAATGACATTTTTTATAATAAATATAATTACTTGTTTACATGGCTGGGTTGAACCAAAAACGGTTGCGCGATGTCTGCAAACGGGGGTAAAACGGTAAAACGAGCAAATGAAAAATAGTTTGGGGGCTTAATGTGCCATGAATCTGCTATGGCAGCATATAAACATATTGTTCTATCAAACACAACAGTTGTTCGGGCTTAAAATACAGCAGTTTCTTTTAAAGAGGAGTGAAAGAGCAGAACTTGCTTTTTCAGTCTTGTCTGTGTTTTCCGCCATACAGGCTACACTCACCGGCCACTTTATTAGGTACACCTGTCCAACTGCTCGTTAACACTTAATTTCTAATCAGCCAATCACATGGCGGCAACTCAGTGCATTTAGGCATGTAGACATGGTTTAAGACAATTTCCTACAGTTCAAACCAAGCATCAGTATGGGGAAGAAAGGTGATTTGAGTGACTTTGAACATGGCATGGCTGTTGGCACCAGAAGGGCTGGTCTGAGTATTTCAGTGTTTTATTGTTGAGTGTTGAGAGTGTTTTTTTGTTAAAATGCGTGTCGTAGCATGTAAGCCAGCGGACTTTTGTTTGGTAAATTAGGCTAATTTAACCTACAAAATTTACACATTGATAAGACTAGATGGACGTTTGAACACCAGCTGTTTTCCGTCGAGTGTTTTATTGTAAAATGCGTGTCGTAGCATTAAAGCAAGCGGACTTTTGTTTGGTAAATTAGGCTAATTTAACCTACTAAATATACACATTCATAAGACCTAGATCGAGGTTTAAACACCAGTTGTTTTGCGTCGAGTGTTTTATTAAAATGCGTGTCGTAGCATTTAAGCTAGGGGACTTTTGTTCGGTAAATTAGGCTAATTTAACCTACAAAATTTACACATTGGTAAGACTAGATGGACGTTTGAACACCAATTGTTTTGCGTCAAGTGTTTTATTGTTAAAATGCGTGTCGTAGCATTTAAGTTAGCAGACTTTTTTTTAGTTAAATAGAGCTAGTTTAACCTACAAAATTTACACATTAATAAGACTAGATGGCCGTTTGAACACCAATTGTTTAGCATCGAGTGTTGTATTGTTAAAATGCGTGTCATAGCATTAAGCTAGCGGACTTTTGTTAGCTAAATTAGGCTAATTAAACCTACAAAATTTACACATTGATAAAACTAGATGGACGTTTGAACACCAATTGTTTTTCGTCAAATACTTCATTGTTAAAATGCGTGTTGTAGCATTTAAGCTAGCGGACTTTTGTTAGGTAAATTAGGCTAATTTAACCTACTAAATATACACATTGATAAGACCAGATGGACGTTTTAACCTCAGCTGTTTTCTGTTGAGTGTTTTATTGTAAAATGCGTGTCATAGCATTTAAGCTAGCGGACTTTTGTTAGGTAAATTAGGCTAATTTAACCTACAAAATTTACACATTAATAAGACTAGATGGATATTTGAACACCAATTGTTTTGCGTCAAGTGTTTTATTGTTAAAATGCGTGTCGCTTTGAACAAAAGTTTACATATGTGTAGTACAAATTGTCAAAGTGAAGGAAGTAAAAAGCTTCAAAAAGCACAATTGCCTTGTTTGCTGTCTGTAAAGCTGAGCAAGTTTAGTGAGGACTGAACAGGTCATATTAATAAAGAAAAAAATAAACCTTTTGTACCTCAAAGTATCTTATGAGACTAAAAAAAAAAACGACTAGAGACAAAATGGCGGACGAGACTTTGACGTTGTAATGTCGAAATCGCATAGGTCCAGTACGTCGTAACCCGGGGACTAACTGAATACCAAACACTTAAAAACGGACAGATTTTTTACTTCGTATAGGTAAAAAGTACCTTGTATTAAATAATCTTGCAAGTCGGCCAAAACTTGAGCAATAACAATTTTTCAGGAAGTCTCTTACAGGTGCTGCACAGACAAATCATAGTGTTGGAAGAACACCTGAAGGATATAAATGGGATAAGGCAGCAAGAAGGAGGGGAGGGGTGCAGTTTGTGAGGTCGAAACCCTAATGCGTATGATGGTGCGTAATACCGCACACTGTGATGTTTTCCATCAACCTTCAACCTGATGTCTCGTCTATGTGCAGAGGGTAATGGAAAGGGTGTCATTAATCACAGTGCTGTTTGGTGGGGAGCATTGGGGGAAGGTAGGGCTGCTGATCCAGCCCGATGTACAACCTATCTCCGTCCGGCTCCACAGAATCAATCTCCTCTTTACCTTGACTTCATTGTGGTTGCCTGAGAAAGCAATACGGCCGCCAGTCTGTGTGTGTTGGGGCTTTTTCTATTAGTGTTACTTCACTAAATGACATTTTCTACTCTTACCCCCACACTGACACATTGATGAATCATGAATGGTTAAATGTTTTTTGTTTTGTTTTTTTCCACAAGATTGCTTCACATTCAGAAAGCATGTGAATTACTTCAAGGAGACATTTGGGAATGGTAAAGATCGCCACTATTGGTCAATTACAATACATTATATTTCTCCAGAAAGCGTCCATATAATGTGTGAGATGTTGCACTTATTTTCAGACTTTCCTCTTGACTGGCAGCCACGTCAAGTGATTTGAATAGTAAATAGATTAATTTACAGGTTTCAAAGTGAAACACGAAGCACTCGGAAGCTAAGTTAATTAGCGGCGTGCATACAGAGGAGCTCAAGGTGGCAAACAAAACGGGTGAGTTAGACTGTTCCTGTCAGTTTGTTAGCAGAGCGTGAACTTGACATTGAATTCTCAAAATATCAGCTATACAGTGGGGCAAATAAGTAGTCAACCACCAATTGTGCAAGTTCTCCTACTTGAAGAGATTAGAGAGGTCTGTAATTGTCAACATGGGTAAACCTCAACCATGAGAGACAGAATGTGAAAAAAAAAAAACTCAAAATCACATTGATTTTTAAAGAATTTATTTCCAAATTAGAGTGGAAAATAAGTATTTGGTCACCTACAAACAAGCAAGATTTCTGGGTGTCAAAGAGGTCTAGCTTCTAACGAGGCTCCACTCGTTACCTGTATTAATGGCACCTGTTTTAACTCATTATCGGTATAAAAGACACCTGTCCACAACCTGTCAGTCAGTCACACTCCAAACTCCACTATGGCCAAGACCAAAGAGCTGTCGAAGGACACCAGAGACACAATTGTAGACCTGCACCAGGCTGGGAAGAGTGAATCTGCAATAGGTAAAACACTTGGTGTAAAGAAATCAACTGTGGGAGCAATTATTAGAAAATGGAAGACATACAAGACCACTGATAATATCCCTCGGTCTGGGGCTCCATACAAGATCTCAACCCATGGCGACAAAACGATAACAAGAACGGTGAGCAAAAATCCCAGAACCACACGGGGGGGACCTATTGAATGACCTACAGAGTGCTGGGACCACAGTAACAAAGGCTACTATCAGTAACACAATGCCCCGCCAGGGACTCAAATCCTGCACTGCCAGACGTGTCCCCCTGATGAAGAAAGTACACGTCCAGGCTCGTCTGCGGTTCGCTAGAGAGCATTTGGATGATCCAGAAGAGGACTGGGAGAATGTGTCATGGTCGGATGAAACCAAAATAGAACTTTTTGGTAGAAACAAAGGTTCTCGTGTTTGGAAGAGAAAGAATACTGAATTGCACCATACCCACTGTGAAGCATGGGGGGGGAAACATCATGCTTTGGGGCGGTTTCTCTCCAAAGGGACCAGGACGACTGATCTGTGTAAAGGAAAGAAAGGAATAGGGCCATGTATCGAGAGATTTTGAGTGAAAATAGTAAGGGCATTGAAGATGAGACGTGACAACGATCCCAAACACACAGCCAGGGCAACAAAGGAGTGGCTTCTTGAGAAGCATTTCAAGATCCTGGAGTGGCCTAGCCAGTCACCAGATCTCAACCCCATAGAAAATCTGCGGAGGGAGTTGAAAGTCCATGTAGCCCAACAACAGCCCCAAAACATGACTGCTCTAGAGGAGATCTACACGGAGGAATGGGCCAAAATACCAGCAACAGTATGTGAAAAGCTTGTGAAGAGTTACAGAAAACATTTGGCCTCTGTTATTGCCAACAAAGGGTACATAACAAAGTATTGAGATGAACTTTTGGTATTGACCAAATACTTATTTTCCACCATGATTTGCAAATAAATTCTTTAAAATCAAACAATGTAATTTTCTGTTTTTTTCCCCACATTCTGTCTCTCATGGTTGAGGTTTACCCATGTTGGCAAATACAGGCCTCTCTAATATTTTCAAGTAGGAGAACTTGCACAATTAGTGGTTGACTAAATACTTATTTGCCCCACTGTATATCATTTAAAAATGGTTGGAATAGAAAATGTTTTTTCAAATGTCATTTCCAAAGAGAATTATGTATTATCCCTGCTGTATTATCCTCTCCCCAAAGAAAAGCATTTGCTATTGTAACTTTGCTCTCTCCAAAATCTCCCATCTGCCCTTGTTTTGTCCCGACTTCCAGGAGGGCTCACTCGTACTGATATATGCAGGTCGATAGGAAGCTGGCACGACTCCGCAGGCTCGGCGATGCCAAGCTGAAGAAGGATGAATGTCACTGTGAGACCTAACGTCGCTTGAGAGACGCCACCGCCGATTTCACCCCGAGACATCTGGAATCCCAGGTGCTAGTCCGGCGTTCCAGGTCTCTTGCTACAGGAAGCCAAAAGAAACACCGGCCAAAGTCTCACTGAAGCTTATCATCCCCTCCCATAATGCTTTATGGGAGTATTCACCGCCGTCAAAGCGGCTATTTAGGTGACAGCCAAAATGTCGGATATCGGCGCGCTCCAATTAGCTTCCGCGTCTCCGCCAGGTTCCTTACAAGCCTCGATTCTTCTTATCGGGTACAGCTGCCCTGGCTCGGTTCTCCCTCCTCGGTATCAGTGCAGAGTGAGAACAGAAACGCTCTGTCAGCGCGAGGGTCACCCACAAAGACTCATGAAGGCCCTATCAGGTGTGGCGGCCTCATTCAAAGTGCCGCTATGTTCCATGAAAAGAGCTGGAATCGGATTGGAACAACTTGGTCATTAAAACATGGCCTGAAGGGAGTTCTTGTGGTAAATCAATCCAAATCCCAGATCATTCATCGTGAGGGAAATTAGTTGCATGAAAGATCTGGCGGGAATCAAACATCATGCCAAGATCAACATTAAAGTGCGTACGACAGGATAAAAAAAAAGTCTTAAATAGCATTATTATGTGAATTAGAATCATATTCTGAAACAATTCGACTACATACAACAATTTGGCAAAGGGCAGATGACGAGAAATTAGTCTTTTAATCCGCCGTTTAGCAATGCCTACCATTATGGGGCTCTAGCGTCCCGATCAGGAGGATGACGTCGGCAGGGTCAGGGTTAATCTGATTTAGAATTCAGCCTATTGAGGGGGAATTATTCAGACCAAGGAAATGCGACAAAGAGAGCCACAAAATGTCATTGTTTCAGTCTCCCTACTCCAATATTTTTACACTATATTATTTTTATCGAAGTATTTTTCCCCTATAGACCCTACTCACCTACGTCACAAAATGACGTGTCGCTGTATCCGGCCGCCATATTGTCCGCCATTGTCCTATTCTCAATGGTTTCAATTAGTAGTGCAATTTATAAAGCAATTCATGGAAGCCCCGGTGTTATCTGACGCTGTAAACTCATTGGATGCGTTGCATAAAAGGCGGTTTGTGGAAAAGCTTCAGTTTATCCATTCGCCAGATCCATATTTGATGCTTAAATCGATGTTTTTCGACCCGCTGTCTTCGCCGTCTCTGCCTGACATCTGCTACCCTGATATTTACAACTATCTTGTCCACACAAAATCAGCCTATTCTCACGAAAGTTTGAAAAACTTTAAGAGCTTGGAGGCTTATAAATACTTCGTTGCTGGTTGGGTGAAACAGGTCCTCGTCCACGAAAATTCGGCAGGAATCTATCTTGTGCTCGGGAAGGTGAGTTACGAAATTTTCAATTCAAAATCTTTTGTTCTTGCTAACATCCACTGTCAAGTCTAGTGTATTTCATGTCATTTGTCAATGGAGCTAGGGCTTTTAATGTTTATATGGTTTAGCCATATAATCAGTCATATATAATATGTAATAAATATGAAGTGTGATAGCACTACTCCAGATTGTCCCTAGTTGAATTTATTTTTTGGGCTTTTGACCTCAATAGTGAAATTGTAAATTAATTGTATGACAGCTGTCTTACTATCCCCTTATAATTATATATTTTCAGGTAGTTCATTCACAACGTCTGAGTGTATGTTGTCGGCGATTAGCCTCGCAATGATCTTAATTGTGGTTGTCAGCCCAAAACCCTCTAAATATATATTAAATGCATCTTACCAGATATAAAATGACTACTACGTAATCTGTGGTAATCGTTTGAAGCCCAGTTTTCTCGTCGAATTGCAGCAGTCCATCTCGCTCTCCTCTCCGGGTCTCTCGGAATACGGTAGAACTTCAAGTCTCTCCCTCTATCTTCTCTGTTATTGCAACCGACCGCCACACACGCCTTCACCATTTTGATTATTAATGTTAACGAGCAGAAAAACATGCCATAATAGGAGGAATTTACGTAGCGGTAATGCGTCAACACGACGAGTTGACGGACAATATGGCGCGGGGGCGTGGTTGTGACGTCATGTGAGTAGGGTCTATTGCTAAATAAATAGCATGGTCATGACAAATAGCAGTCTTGTGCTAAATGGAATATGAAATGATAAAAACTAGGGTTGTTCCGATCATGTTTTTTTGCTCCCGATCGTTTTAGTTTGAGTATCTGCCGATCCCGATATTTGCCGATCCGGTTGCTTTTTTTTTTTTTGCTCCCGATTCAATTCCAATCATTCCCGATAATTTTTCCCGATCATATACATTTTGGCAATGCATTAAGAAAAAAATGTATACATTCAACATACAGTACATAAGTACTGTATTTGTTTATTATGAAAATAAATCCTCAAGATGGCATTTACATCATTAACATTCTTTCTGCATTCTTTCAACTATTTGTTGAGCTTTCAGTAAATGATACTGTAGCCATTTAACTGTTCTGCCCAAATGCATGATGGGAAGTGCAACCATGACTGTGCGTAGTGGCACCAATTGATATATCTTCTCTGCGTTGGGAAATAACATAGGGTGTTAAGAAAAAGATCAGCTACTACCTTCCTTCCCTGCGTTGCTTCCCACGGTATTTCTAATTGTTGAGAGAGGGATTGTAAGGCTTCAGCCAATTAAAAAAAGGCTCCAAAGACTGCCAAAATTCACTGTACTCATTTGACGCTGCCTTTTATCTCTCTATATAGGTAAAACAGCATCATTACAGATCGAGCGCGACAATGCGTGAGTGGATCGCACATGCATTAATTGCGTTAAATATTTTAATGTGATACATTTTTTAAAAAATTAATTACCGCCGTTATCGGGATAAATTTGATAACCCTACCTTAATCCTAAACTAAAGACTCTGGATGAGTGTAACATATTATGTCTTTAACGTTAAATACAATTAGAAAACGATTTAATTAAAAAATATATATATATATTTTTTTTTAAAAAGGCATGGCTGATATTTTTTGCCGATTCCGATACTTTGAAAATGACATGATCGAACCTGATCGATCGTAATACCAATCGATCGGGATCTCTCTAATAGATACTTCTGTCTCCATCCTTGTATCAGTGTATAATGCGCACCATGATTTTACAAGTTGATTTTGGGGGGAAAAATTGCGTGTTATCTTCGGGAAATTACGGTACTCGATTATTCAAACTAACTAATCAATAGATAAAATAATTACCTTAATATTCCGCACCAATATACTGTACCATAATTACACACCAAGCTTTGTCTACCATTTCTTTACCCTACTTTGTACTTGAACAGGAACAGGCCATCCCATTTTAAAACTTCGACCCAAAATATTGGCTCAGGTTTTTTTTTTTCTTTAATTCCTTGCTTCTGCAACTTTGCGGGAACAGTTTGGTGATAGCCTGTTCCTATTCCAGCACGACTCTGCACCAGTGCGCAATGCCATTGAGACACAGATAGCAATTTTTTGAGTGAATGAACATAACTGGCAGATGCCTGACCTCAACCTGACAGAACACCTCCGTTATGAATTAGAGCAGAAACTGAGAGCAAATCCTTTTCATCAACATAAAAGTGTAACCTCACAAATTGCTTCTGAAAGACTGATCAAACAATTCACATAAATACGCTCCTACACCTTTTTAGAAACTCTCCTCAGAATAGTTGAAGCTGTCGTAGCTACAAAGCGCAGGCAGATGTCATACTAAAAGATTAGGAACGAAATGTCACTTTAATTTATAAGTGAGTCAAGGCAGGCGAGCAAATACATTTGACAATATAGCGTATGATCCGCGTGGATTAATTAGCCAGTGGGCTAAATGGAGAGACATTCAAATTGGTTGATTGTGCAATGTACTGGTCTCCAGAGGATAAGGCGCGCAGACAACCCCCGCTTGGCCCTGTCAGCAAGAGCCTGTCTTTTATTACTTTTAGCGAAAGTCTCAACGTCTATTTGATGGAATATCACGTCATTTGATAGAGAGGTTCATGTTCCCCCCTGGATTAATTGTAATTGCTCCAATGATCCCCTGATTTTCCCTCCGTAGCACCACCGGCAGGTCACATTTTCAATTTCACCTGTGAAATATCAACATCTACAAGACTGATTGCTGCGGTATTACGTTTTTGTCCCCCGATGATCCCGGATAATCAGCCAGCCGGCTGAGCAGTCACCGCTCCTATGCAAATTTGAAATAACATTTACATCATTGAGTGAAGAAAAATTGCTATAATCTTTTATTTTCTTCAGTTTAGAGGCGCTTTCACAATTTATACGTACTGTGTTCATATTGCACATGCCGTCTTTTGATTTTTGAAGTTAATTTGAACACATCCTGTATGAACGGCAGTCTTTGTTTTTGTTCGAATCAAGTTAATACCTCCATTCATGCGTTTTTGTACAACTCTTATCTTAACTAGAAACTGCAATTTCTGGAGAAATTGCGATGGGAGCTTTGCTTTGGCAGGTAAACCCCTCCAGGTCACTTCCTGTTGATTTGTGGACATTTCAGGGTACCTTCCTATTGATATCAAGTCATTTGCTGTTGATTTTCTGACATACATGGCTGTCAGTGGCATGGACGTACATGACTGTCAATGGTAGTAACTTACTTGGGCCTCAGTTGAATGTCAATGGGCTGAAATGGTAGGTTTTTGGTCAAAAATCACAAGCACACAGGTTTTTTTCTGCCATTAAAATTAATCAGAAATTTGGCCATTAGAAATGAATGGCAAAATTGCAAATTTTGGCCATAGGAAACAAATGGGAAATTTGGCCATTAGAAATGAATGGGAAAGTTTTTGGCAAATCTGTACACAATTTATGCCCCTTATCTTCCTGAAGATTTTGATCTATGATTCATGTGAATTAGATAAAAGTAAACTAGATACATTTTTAAAAAAGATGTGCACTTTGCATTGCAAAGCTAAGGCAAATTTATTTTTTATTTATATAACACAATTCAACACAAGGCAATTCAAGGCTAACCATCTAATTAAATGTTTAGGAGTTTACCGTATTTTCTGGACAATAAATCGCACTTTTTTCGTAATTTGGCTGGGTCTGCGACTCAGGAGCCCTTTTTTTTCTGATAGCCGCGAGATCATATTGTTGTGTTGTTTCGGCAATAGTTATCCGAAAAACTGTTAATGTGTTAGGTTAACAGAAGCCTTTTTAGCCTGTTGTTTTCAATTTTACCATGATTACTTACTTACATATAATTTTTAAGGGCCCGAGCACCAAGTGGTGCAAGAGCCCTATTGTAATGCAAAAAAAAAAAAAATTCAGGGCAAATGAAAATGGACAATTTGGAGGCCTTAACGCTAAAAAAAATTTACGCATACATGCGGCTTGGCGTAAATTTCGATAATTTTGTGACCTTGTGAAAAACCGTAACAAAATGGTTCAACATCGCCCCCTTGAATTTTTCAAAAAGGCCTTTCATACTAGGTTTTTTCAACATAGATCAATGAAAATTGGGGAGTCGATAAATTGTACCCATATCCCAAACCCAACAGGAAATCGGGTATTTTGGATAGAATTTTTATCAATTTACAGGGTGCACATTTTAGACATTGGCGTCGAGGCAATTAGTTGGATCCTCCTCAAAATTGGTGAGACTGTTCATGGGACATATGAGATGTAAAGTTATCAAAATGGTGAATTTTCATTCGCGAGCCTGACCTGGGCAGGGTGCCAAAGCCCTTTTATGGCAACATGCCAAATTCAGTAAATGACGAATAATTCTATAATCCAAGGTTCAGTCTTTTTCATAACTTACATGTATGAGAGGTATTTCATTTCATCACCTGAACACGATTGCATTGAAATATTACCCATTAGGACTGGCGCCCACTACTGGGAACAGGAAACGCCGTTTTTACAAGACAGGCCTCTTCCTCCAATGGAAAAAAATCAATTAACTTCAAACTTGCATCAGGGGAGCCTTGAGACATGTATTCAGCTGCCTGATGAAAAATATGGAAGTTTTGTTGAAGCGGAAGGGTCCAAACAGGAAAGTGAAAATGACTGTCGACATTTTCTCTCACCACAATTTTTGAACAGTCATAAATTGCCGGGCATATCTTCGCCAAACGTCCCTTGCTTGATGAGCATCGTACCCTGAAGGGTCCAGTAGGGGTCCTTTGCATCAACCCTACAGCGCCAACAAGTGGCAACAGAAAGTCACTCATTTTACTTATACACGTCCAATTCCTTTTTGATTGGATAGTGTAGTTACAAGACATTTTGTAATACTACATTTTAAGGACCATGTCCAGATGTCTGTGTTTGTCGCTATGACGACACTTTATTCGCCATTAAAAGGAAGTAGGTTTCTTCAGAGACTTAGGCAGCTTATGGAGCCACGAAATTTGGCACAGTTGGTCGAATTGGCCCAAAAAGAACATTCATTTTGGTTTTGAATGGTGGCGTTGCGCCTCCATTTTTGCAGGACCCTCTTTAATCAGGGTTTTTTCACCTAGGTAGGGAATGTTTTCATCATCTCAGGATGTACAAAAACGTCTCTGTCAACTTTACCCACAACAGAAAAGTTTTCAAGCACAGGTTGGTTTCTCCTGAGATGATGAGAGGGCGACAATGTGCCACCACCCTGAGCTCGTGCCGTCCGACTTGCGCCAAACTGCGAGGGCCCGTTCAATCCTGTTTGCAGGCCTACTTGTTCTTGGTTTCAATAGATAAAAATATTGCTCCCCTACAATCTGATTTATAAGCCAGTGTGATTTATGTTTTGTTTTTTTTTCCTTCGTCATTGTGTATTCTTTGACTGGTGCGACTTATAGTCCGAAAAATAAGGTAAATAACCAATTTTCTAAAGACATGATTTAGTTTTCTTTGGACTATTTGACACTATAGATATTCCAGCCATTACAAAGTAAGTGAGGTTTGAAAGCTTCCATCTTAACTATAGTCTCCAGGTTGTCAAATTTATCAAACCTGGCACCCGGAAATCTCACATATCAAGTGAAAGAAAATGGATTTGACAAATACTTCCTGTCTTTGTGAATCCGCATTGGTTCTGTCTCATTTGCGTTAGAGTAGAGGTCACTGTGAATGTTTCTGCTCACCTGCTGGATGACAAACGAGCTTTTCAAAAGTCACCGCGTGAGTATGTATAAGTGGGAAAACCCTGGAAAACAACAACAAAACAAAGAACTCTTATTGTAACTTTGGTATCTTTTCCTGTTTTACACGTTAGCTTTTTTGTCTCAGTGGCATTCGAGGACGTAGAATTGAATATCTCTCCTGGGTGTAGTTTGTGATTAATGGAAGCGCTTTCGATGGTGAGCGCACACACGGGACTTGAGCTTGTAAGACAATTGATTATCTTTAACTACAAAACAATGCAAAATGAGAAAGTGGAATGACTGAATATGCCAAGAAAGTAATCAATGTATTGTGTTTTTACTTTTTATTGAGTAAAACACGCCCTAAAATTACATCAAATCAAGGGCATAGGTTTGCATAGGGACGGTAGGGACATAGCACTATAAACTTTTCAGGATGCTCAAATTGTCCCCACCAACTTTTAAGCAACTTTATTTGAATTATATAATGATTATAATTAGGGTTGTTCCGATCATGTTTTTTTGCTTCCGATCGTTTTAGTTTGAGTATCTGCCGATCCCGATATTTCCCGATCTGATTGCTTTTTTTTTTTTTGCTCCTGATTCAATTCCAATCATTCCCGATAATTTTTCCTGATCATATACATTTTGGCAATGCATTAAGAAAAAAAATAAAATAAAACTCGGACGAATATATACATTCAACATACAACATTTGTTTATCATGACAATAAATCCTCAAGATGGCATTTCATTATTAACATTCTTTCTGTGAGAGGGATCCACGGATAGAAAGACTTGTAATTCTTAAAGGATAAATGTGACTTTCTATATTGTGATTAAATATTGCCATCTAGTGTATTTGTTGAGCTTTCAGTAAATGATACTGCAGCCATTCAACCCAAATGCATGACGGTAAGTGCAACCATGACTGTGCGTAGGGGCACCAATTGATATATCTTCTCTGCGTTGGGAAAGAACATAGGGTGTTAAGAAAATGATCAACTACTACCTTTCTTCCCCACATTGCCTCCCACGTTAATTTTAATTGCTGAGAGAGGGAATGTAAGGCTTTAGCCAAATACAAAAAGGTTCCGAAGGCTGTCAAAATTCTCTCTACTCATTATACGCCGCGTTTAATTCTATATATTGGAAAAACGGCGCCTTTATAGATTGAACGCGGCAATGCGTGAGTGGGTCGTGCAGCGCATGCGTTAATTATTAAACGTGATTAATTAAGAAAAAATAATTACCGCCGTTAACGCAATAAATTTGATAGCCCTACTTTAAGCCAAAACTACCCTGGATGAGTCCATTTTTTTGCCTCAAACGCACGTTTGATTGGCTGATGACTAGAACAAACAATCACGCACACTCACACAACCCCAACAGAAATACATGTCAACATCCCGCTTCCTTCACCGGGGGATATTAGAATTTTTTTTTTCAGCCAGCTGCAGCAGCAGCCTCTGTAAGTGGATGTCAATGTTGTGGAGGCGGAGAACACGCCACTAATTTTTCTACTGTCCAACCTGCATCACAGTTAGCATAAGATTAAACTGTGTGAACTTGCTAACCTGCAAAACTCGAGTAGGAAACAGATTAGAGATAAGTGTCCTCCTGTAATGTATGTGTTTTCTACCGATAACGTTAATTCAACTGAGCATTTATTCATTGATTAAAATATATTTATTTTCTCCATCATTCATTGAAAAATAATTTTATTTGCAGCCTATGCAGACATTCCTTAAAATAAATGTAAATTTCCTTGGTATGAAGAAGGTGGGATTTCCCCCATGAAAATAAATTTATTTCATTTTTACGTAGGCAACACATCAGCATATTTCTGAGAAATGTAGCCCTGACCCCTAGTTCACCCAATCCGTTTGGCCTTATTAATGTCCCGTCCCCAGCAAAAAGTGGGTTATGCTGTTAAAGCGTCCCTACCAAAGTCGAGACCAAATCTACGCCATTGCATCAAGTGATTTTACATTTCATCACCAAGTCACTAAATTTAGCATTAGTGCGGCTAATTCCACTTAGATTAGGGTGACCATATTTTGATTTCCAAAAAAAGGACACTCAGCCCGGCCTCAAGATACTTGAATTTTACTCGAAGTTCACTCAAAGATGCCTATATCACTTTAATATATTTAAAGTGTGCCCCCTCACTCTGGATGGAAAAATGCATTTTGGAAATATATATATATATATAATGTATATATATAGATATTTTGGGGAGAGTCGGAGAGCGCAACGTGCCAAATCGGAATCTCACCGAGGTCTCTCTCCGGACTCCCCGCGCTACTGACTTTTATTGAGGGCTTGTTGCTGGGCGGAAAATAGTTACAACACGTGGCAGTTTCGATCGGGCAAAGTTCCTTATTCTAGTCATTGATTTAACAGTCACACTCTTGATTAAATTAACAGTCACACTCTTGAGCGAGCAAGATAACTTTGTTTTGAACACATATTTGCACTCGAAGTAGCTTGGTGGAAAAGTACTGAGACGTTGTGTGATGAAGCAACATACTTGTGTGTATCTGTTTATCAGCAGAATGTGAGCAATTGCCGGTAATAAAAATGTAAGCACATAATTATGGGCTAAAACTGTATTCGTAGAGCAAACTTGTATAACCCGCAGAGTATAATGGTCATATAATCAAGCATATCTTACAAAAAAAAATTATATAATGCAGACCGATGGAAATGTAGTCCAGTCAATACACATACACACAGTAGGCTATGTGCCAACAAAACATTTTTATAAATTACTATAGCGACAATTGTCCTTGACAAATTGTTATTCCCATTCAATTGATATTCTCATTCAATGTTCTAGATTGCACACAAACAATAACCGAAAAAAACTGACAAACTATTCAACCAGTATGTTTCTAAACGTAGCAGTTCAGAACTATGTTTCCCATAATGCCTAGCGCGGTTTAGCTTACTGATAGTTAGCTGAGGCAAAAATCAAACTTTGCTACAAAAGTTTACAATCATCGGCAGCGCAACAATGTGACACCAAAAGGGATTTTACAGTCAAAGCTCCGACAGAAGTCAACAGTTGCCATTATATACGTATTTATCGTAAAAAACTTAACAACTGGGCAGGCGTTGTGGCCAAATCGTCAACCCAGTAGATGGCGGTAATGCCTCATGATAGGGGTAAACTGCCAACAAAAACAAGAAGAACTACTCCTTCCCTCCCTTTTAGTAGGAGCCATGTCAACTGCTGCCACCCAGCGGCCGGAGGGATTCTCTTCAAATTGGTCCCGTGAAAAAAGATAAAAAACGGACATTGAATTTATAAAACCCGCCCGGACAACGAGGATATTAAGTGAAAGTAGGACTTGTCCAGGCAAAAGAGGACGTTTGGTCACCCTAACTTAGATATTCGAAAAGGTATTAGATTGATACAGAATGTGATGCATGTTTTATTGGAAAAACAACAATGTATCACATGCTTGGAATCACTTCCCTTTGTTGTGGCTTTGTTTAGAGTTATTGCTATTTTTCATCTGCTACCTGTTTTTTGACAAGAATATGAGGGTGGACATAAAGCCACACTTTGTTACTATGATGATTTGTTCCAAAAATAACAAATCCGCCTACTCCTTTTCCAAACAACTGGATACTTCATAATTTACTGCCCCTCTTTAACTCCTCTTGTCTCAATCCCATTAACTTCATCTTGTCTACTAATGACTCCTGTGATGAGCTATTGATTTACGACGAATAATAATTTTTAAAAAAAGAAAAAAAAAAGGGGGGTGGGTGGACACTAAAGGAATTGAAAGGAACTAGGGCTGCAGCTATCAATTATTTTAATAGTCGATTAATCTATAAACTAGGGCTGTCAAAATTATCGCGTCAACGGGCGGTAATTAATTTTATAAATTAATCACGTTAAAATATTTGACGCAATTAATGCACATGCCCCGCTCAAACAGATTAAAATGACAGCACAGTGCAATGTCCAAGTGTCCATGTGCAATGTTTTTGGAGTTTTGTCGCCCTCTGCTGGCGCTTGGGTGCGACTGCTTTTATGGGCTTAAGCACCCATGAGCATTGTGTAATTATTGACATCAACAATGGCGGGCTACTAGTTTATTTTTTGATTGAAAATTTTACAAATTTTATTAAAACGAAAACATTAAGAGGGGTTTTAATATAAAATTTCTATAACTTGTACTAACATTTATCTTTTAGGAATTACAAGTCTTTCTGTCCATGGATCGCTTTAACAGAATGTTAATAATGTTAATGCCATCTTGTTGATTTATTGCTATAATAAACAAATACAGTACTTATGTACCGTATGTTGAATGTATATATCCATCTTGTGTCTTATCTTTCCATTCCAACAATAATTTACAGAAAAAAAGGAATATTTAATAGATGGTTTGAATTGCGATTAATTACGATTAATTAATTTTTAAGCTGTAATTAACTCGATTAAAAATTTTAATCGTTTGACAGCCCTAATTTGGACTGGAGTGGATGCCTAGCGCTGTCAATAGCACTTAACCAGGTCACTTCCTGTTCATTTTGGGGCATTTACAGGTTACTTCCTGTTGATTTTCACCTACAATTGAGGATTTAGCTAAATTTAGATGTTTTTAACGCTGCCAAGCTTGATCAAAGTTCTCGAATTATGATTGGGGAAAAGCTTAATAAATGGTCAATTGACTCTAAAATTCATCAAAGCATGTGTACTCCCCTGTGCTCCTTTTCCACTCTGAGGTTACAAGCTTGAACATGAGCGTTAATCACTAATTAGTCAAGGTGTATAAATGCTGACAAACAGCTGACGATTTACTGACGAAGGACTTGAACTCCTCCAACGAGGAAAAAAAAATCGTCTTAACCAAGCAGAACTCCTCCTCGGCAGTTTGATTTGTTATTAATGATGACGTTTTTCATTTCCAGAAGAGGATGAGATAAATTATGAGCACGAGTGAGTGATGAAGGTAATTAGAATGGAGGTTGTCTTATCATAACCTCTGCACTTCCACTTTCTCCAGCCCGTTAAGGACTTTGGACTTTGACTTTGGTGAATGGACGGCGACGAATGAAAGATTAATAACATCCATCCCATAGTTTGTGATGAAGCTATGATCATTAGTGAAGCTTCCCACTTGGCTGGACTGTCATCCTAAAGGAGACGACAGTGGTGTAATTTATTCATATGTCACAATGTGTCAGGAAAGCAAAATGATATCAAATGATGACATTCAAACTTCGGCAAGGACAATTAGCTCAAATTGCAACGGTTTCTGTAATCTAAAATCCATCAGCAAAGTAAAAGAAAAAAAAACGTTTTTCTTTGATATGAAACAATTTGATAAAAAATTCAGATTATATGAATATTATTTGAATCTATCCAGCTCTGCTAAAAAGTGTTTCTTTACAGCACTAGCAATAATTTGGCTTTTGGAAATGCGTGCAATGTCAAGGCATCCATTAGCACCTGGTGTGATGGTCGGCTCCTGCAAACAAATTTCATTTTCTAACACATTTTAAACTCTAAAGTACCGGCACTTAGCCTCAGACGGTCTAAAATAAATAAATAAATGAGGATCAATGAGGAAGTACCACAAAAGAACAATTGGCTAACTTGCATAGCAAAAGTCTGTAGCTAAAATGCTAAAGAAGTTTGTTTTTTTACAATGCTCTTTACAAATCGTTCAAACACATATTCCTACAAAAAAACTGCAAAATATATCTAAAAACTAAATCACGAATGCATTAAAAAAAATTTACCTGATGTTGGTCTTAGTAGGGAGCAGGTGGATTCAGACATGTTAATTGACTTATGTCATATTCGCTAGTGTCACAAGAGGGCACCATAATTAATAAAACAAAATGCAAACACTTTCAAAACAACCATTACAACTAGGGTTGTTCCGATCATGTTTTTTTGCTCCCGATCCGATCCCGATCGTTTTAGTTTGAGTATCTGCCGATCCCGATATTTCCCGATCCGATTGCTTTTTTTTTTTTTTGCTCCCGATTCAATTCCAATCATTCCCGATAATTTTTCCCGATCATATACATTTTGGCAACGCATTAAGAAAAAAATGAATAAAACTCGGACGAATATATACATTCCACATACAGTACATAAGTACTGTATTTGTTTATTATGACAATAAATCCTCAATATGGCATTTACATTATTAACATTCTTTCTGTGAGAGGGATCCATGGATAGAAAGACTTGTAATTCTTAAAGGATAAATGTGACTTTGTATATTGTGACTAAATATTGCCATATAGTGTATTTGTTGAGCTTTCAGTAAATGGAACTGTAGCTGTTTAATTGTTCTGCCCAAATGCATGATAGGAAGTGCAACCATGACTGTGCGTAGTGGTACCAATTGATACATCTTCTCTGTGTTGGGAAATAACATAGGGTGTTAAGAAAAAGATCAATTACTACCTTTCTTCCCCACATTGCTTCCCACGACATTTCTAATCGTAGGGAGAGGGATTGTAAGGCTTTTGTCAATTAAAAAAAGGCTCCAAAGGCTGCCAAAATTCACTCTACTCATTTTACGCTGCCTTTTAGCTCTATATATAGGTAAAACGGCGCCATTACAAATTGAACGTGACAATGCGTGAGTGGGTCGTACAGCGCATGCGTTAATTGCATTAAATATTTTAACGTGATACTTTTTTTTTTTTAATTAACTTCTGCCGTTAATGGGATACATTTGATAACCCTACCTTAAGCCTAAACTAGACTCTGGATGAGTGTAACATATTATGTCTGTAACGTTAAATAAAATTAGAAAACGATTTAATTAAAAAATATATATACAGTGGGGAGAACAAGTATTTGATATTTGATACACTGTCAATGGGTTAGTGTATCGAAAACAAGTATTTGATATTTGATACACTGTCACTGGGTTAGTGTATTAAATACTTGTTCTCCCCACTGTATATTAAAAAAGGCATGTCCGATATTTTTTTGCCGATTCCGATACTTTGAAAATGACGTGATCGGACCCGATCGATCGGGACATCTCTAATTACAACGCCTTTTTTTTAATCGAATTACCGTAATTTTCGGACTATAAGGCACACCTGACTATACGCCATCACACACTAAATTTTACAAGAAAACGGCATTTGTTCATAGATAAACCACACTAGACTATAAGCCACAGCTGTCCTCACTGTATTATGTGATATTTACACCAAAAGATATGAAGTGGTAACACGTTATTTGACAGCGGCATCATGAAACTGTCATTAGACGAACCACCATGAAACTGTAAACCAATTGGCTGCAAAGCTTCATTGCTTCAAGAAGCTTCATTGGCCATCACTGCTCCCTTGGGGGAGACAGTCAACCTCTGCTGCCACCTGCTGTCAACAGTTATTGCCCAACATGCCTCCTAGCATGCATTACAGCGTTACAGATGAATAACTATCCAAATTCATGTTCTCTGCTTATTATATCTTTTGTTACTATTCCAGTTGTTTCATTAATTGCTAGTTATGGTATTTGGTAACACTTTATTGCACAACAAGCCGCAGGATTCAAAATTAGGAAAAAAGTGGCGGCCTATAGTCTGAAAATTACTGTACTTGAGTTAATCGATTAACCGTTGAAGCACTAGTGTATGTTCAACTTTACAAACACAGAATTGTTATCTTTCATCATTAGGTTGTGACTAACACTGAGTATATTCAGTATGTTTCCGCTCCAGACCTTTGCTTCGCCGTAAGATTTGCAAGACATTGGAATCTGATCCCTCTCGGAACAAATTGAGATGCACCACACCTGCAGTGCTCAGCAGTCCAGCAGCTCAGTCTGCATTGTGCTGACCGGAGTTCTCGTGCACACCTACACAATGGACCTTTATTCCCATGCCCTGAAAGGAGGAATGGAGTTATAATGTGTTTCCTGTATGCAGGGATGCATCAAAAGTACGGGGTGAAGCATGTTTATTTTTGAACAAGGAAAAATTGGGTTTCATGTTGGCAAAAGGGGCTGGAGTGTGGGTGCAGTGCACAGGTATGGGTTTTAGACCCTTAAACAACTCTGTGGAGTTAGCCAGGGGGGCTTTGAGTTCATCAGATTAATGTTTCAAATCCCCTTGGCGCACATACACATATACACACACACACACACACACGAAAAGCTTGTTTTCAGCCTCCTTGCTCCCTTTTCTCCTTCCCCTTGCCCTCGCTTTTCACCTTGTTCCGTGAGATTGACTTGGCTTTGTTTTGGGTTGTGAGGCCAAAAGCAAAGGAACATTGAAAAGGAATTGCCTTTAACAAACTCCATACTATACAGTGTCAGCTTTTTTTTTTTTTTTTTTACAAAAACGTCTTAGTTTACATTGTCTTTTTTTGTTGTTGTTGTTGTTGTTGTTGTTTTTTACAAAAATGCCTTTCTGTATATTGTTTTTTTGTTTTTTGTTTTTTCAAACTCCTCATTATACCTTGTCAGGGTTTTTTTTTTTTTTTTTTACAAAAACACCTTACGGTACATGTTTTTTTGTTGTTGTTGTTTTTTTTTTACAAATGCCTTCCAATACGCCTGGCCAATATGCCTACTATTACACTTTTTTTTTTTTTTTTAAAGAAACACTTTTATTTTTACAACAAAGCAACTTAGTTTACATTGTTGTTTTCTTTTTTTATTTTTTTTTTTTTTTTTTACAAAAGCCTTACTAAAAATGGTCGTTTTTTTGTTTGTTTTTTGTTTTCATTTACAAAAACGGCTTACTGTACAAAACAGTCTTTTTTTCTTTCAAACACACCTTACTATACATGGTCATTTTATTTTATTTTATTTTACAAAAACGCCCTATTATACATTGTCGTTTATTTCACAAAAAACACCTTACTATACATTGTCTTTTTTTTTTTTTAAACTACTTACATGGTAATTTTTTTTTTTTTTTTTTACAAAAACACCTTGCTATTATACATTGTATTTGTTTTTTTTTTTTTACAACAAAAAAAGTAACAAAAGTTTACATTGGTATTGTTTTTTGTTTTACAAAAGCGCCTTACTGTACATGTTTTTTTTTTTTTTTTTTTTTTTTTACAAAACCGTCTTAGTTTATATGGTCGTTTTCTTTTTTACAAAAACGCCCTACTATACATGATCATTTTTTAACGAAAATGCCTTATATTACATACTTACGATACATGTTTTTTCATTTTTTTTTACAAAACGCCTTACGGTACGTTTTTTTTTTTTTTTTTTTTTTTTTTTTTTTACAAAAACGCCTTGGTATACTTTGTCGGTTTTTTTGTTGTTGTTTTTTACAAAAAACGCCTTACTATACATTGTCGTTTTTTTACAAAAATGCCTTACTATACATTGTTGTTTTTTTAATTAACGTTTTACATTGTCGTTTTCTTTTTTACAAAAACGACCACTATATATGGTGTTTTTTTGTTTTGATTGTTTTTTTACACACGGTCGTTTTTTTTTTTTTTTTTTTTTTTACAAAAACGCCTTATGTTACATACTTACTATACATGTTTTGTTTTTGTTTTTTTTGTTTTTTTTTTACAAAAACGTCTTAATTTACATTGTCGTTTTTTTTTTTTTTTTTACAAAAACATCTTAGTTTACATTGTCGTTTTATTTTCTTTTTTGAAAAACGCCCACTATACATGTTTTTTGTTTTGTCTTGTTTTTTTTTTTGCAAAAAAGGCTTACGATTTTACAATTTTTACAATTTACAATTTTCGTTTTTTAAAAAACGCCTTACTATGCATTAACCTTTTTTTTTTTTTTTTTTACCATACATGGTCGTTTTTTCACAAACGCCCTACTACACATGGTCGTTTTTTTTTTTTTTGTTTTTTTATAAAAACGTCCATGTTACATACTTACTATACATGTAATTTTTTTTTTTTTTTTTTTTACAAAAACGCCCTACTGTACATGGTATTTTACAAAAACGCCTTAAGATACATACTTACTATGCATGGTCTTTTTTTTTTGTTTGTTTACAAAAACGCCTTACGATACATACTTGTACATGGTCTTTTTTTACCATACATGGTCGTTTTTTCACAAACAGGCCCTACTATACATGGTCGTTGTTTTTTTTGTTTTGTTTTTTTTTACAAAACCGCCTTATGTTACATATTTACTATTCATGTTTTTTTTGGATTTTTTTTTTTTTTTTGCAAAAAAGCCTGACTATACATGGTCATTTATTTATTTTATTTTATTTTTTTACAAAAAACGCTTACTTTACATTGTTGTTTTTTACAAAAGTGCCTTACTATACATTGTTGTTTTTTAATTAACGTTTTTGTTTTGTTTGTTTTGTTTTTTGACAAAAACATCTTAGTTTACATTGTCGTACAAAAACGGCCACTATATATGTTTTTTTTTTTTTTTTTTACAAAAACACCTTACGATACATACTTACTATACATGGTCTTTTTTTTTTTCCAAAAACGCCTGGCTATACTTTAACGTTTTTTGTGTTTTTATTTTGTTTTATTTTGACAAAAACGTCTTCGTTTACATTGTCATTTTATTTTTTGTTTTTTTTGTATTATACATGGTCGTTTTTTTTGTTGTTGTTTTTTTACAAAACCACCTTATGTTACACTTACTATTCATGTTTTTTTTTTTTTTTTTTTTGCATAAAAGCCTTACTATACATTGTCGTTCTTTTCAAAACACCTTACTATACATTAACGGGTTTTTTTCCCCCAAAATTTACATTGTCTTTTTTTTTTTTTTTTTTTTTTTTTTTTTTTTTACAAAAATGGCTTACTATACATGGTCATTTTTTATTTTACAAAAACGCCCTACTATACATTGTTATTTATTTATTTCATTTTTTTTTTTACAAAAAACGCCTTACTATACATTGTTGTTCAAAATTTTTTACAAAAACATCAATTTACTTTTTTTTTTTTTTTTTTGGACAAAAACATCTTAGTTCACATTGTTGTTTTCTTCTTTTTTACAAAAACGCCCACTATATATGGTGTTTTTTTGTTTTTGTTTTTTTCATAATAACACCTTTTTTTTACCATACATAGTCGATTTTTTCACAGACACGCCCTACTATACATGGTCGTTTTTTGTTTTGTTTTTTTACAAAACCACCTTATGTTACATATTTACTTTACATGTTTTTTTTTTTTTTTTTTTTTTTTTTTACAAAAAAACCTTACTATACATAGTTGTTTTTTTCAAAACGCCTTATTATACTTTTTTTTTTTTTTTTACAAAAACATCTTAGTTTACATTGTCGTTTTCTTTTCTTTTTTGCAAAATGCCCACTGTTTTTTGTTTTGTTTTTGGGTTTTTTTTGCAAAAAAGCCTTACTATACATTAACATTTTTGTAAAAAAAAAAAAAAATTTTCTTTTTTTATACAAAACGCCCTACTATACATGGTATTTTACAAAAACGCTTTAAGATACATACTATGCATGGTCTTTTTTTTGTTTTGTTTTCAAAAACGCCTTACGATACATACATGGTCTTTTTTTTACCATACATGATCGTTTTTGCAAAAACACGCCATATTATACATGGTCGGGGTTTTTTTTGGTTTGTTTTTTTACAAAACCACCTTATGTTACACACTTACTATTCATGTTTTTTTTGTTGTTTTTTTTTTGCAAAAAAGCCTTACTATACATTGTATTTTTTTAAAAAAGGCCTTACTACACATTAACCTTTTTTTTTTCCCAAAAAATTTACATTGTCGGGTTTTTTTTGTTTTTTTTGTTTTTTTTACAAAACGCCCTACTATACATGGTATTTTACAAAAACGCCTTAAGATACATACTATGCATGGTCTTTTTCCTGTTTTGTTTTCAAAAACGCCTTACGATACATACATGGTCTTTTTTTTTACCATACATGATCGTTTTTGCAAAAACACGCCGTATTATACATGGTCGGGGTTTTTTTTGTTTTGTTTTTTTACAAAACCACCTTATGTTACACACTTACTATTCATGTTTTTTTTGTTGGTTTTTTTGCAAAAAAGCCTTACTATACATTGTAGTTTTTAAAAAAAGGCCTTACTACACATTAACCTTTTTTTTTTATGTTTCCCAAAATTTACATTGTGGTTTTTTTTTTTTTTTTTTTTTTTTTTTTTTACAAAAACACCTTACGATACATACTTACTGTACATGGTCTTTTTTTTTTTTTTTTTTGTACAAAAACACCTTACGATACATAATTACTAAACATGGTCTTTTTTTACCATACATGGTCGTTTTTTTTTTTCACAAACACGCCCTACTATACATGGTCATTTTTTGTTTTGTTTTTTTACAAAACCGCCTTATGTTACATACTTACTTTACATGTTTTTTTTTTGTTATTTTTATACAAAAAAGCCTTACTATCTTACTATCTGTCTTTTTTTTTTTCAAGACGCCTTACTATTATACATTAACCTTTTTTTTTTTTTTTTACAAAAACATCAATTTACATTATTATTATTTTTTGACAAAAACATCTTAGTTTACATTGTCGTTTTCTTCTTTACAAAAACGCCCACTATATATGGTGTTTTTTTGTTTTTGTTTTTTTACAAAAACACCTTTTTTTACCATACATGGTCGTTTTTTTCACAGACACGCCCTACTATACATGGTCGTTTTTTGTTGTTTTTTTACAAAACCACCTTATGTTACATACTTACTTTACATGTTTGGGTTTTTTTTGTTTTTTTTACCAAAAAAACTTACTATACATAGTCGTTTTTTTTCAAAACGCCTTATTATACATTAACTTTTTTTTTTTTTTTTTACAAAAACGTCAATTTAGATTTTTTTTTTTTTTTGACAAAAACATCTTAGTTTACATTGTTGTTTTCTTTTCTTTTTTGCAAAACGTCCACTATATATGGTGTTTTTTTGGGGGGGGGGGGGGGCAAAAAAGCCTTACTATATATTATACAGTTTTTTTTAATTAACGTTTTGTTTTGTTTTTTTGACAAAAGCATCTTAGTTTACATTGTTGTTTTCTTTTCTTTTTTACAAAAACGGCCACTATATCTGTTTTTTTTGTTTTTTGTTTTTTTTTTACAAAAACACCTTACGATACATAATTACTATACACGGTCTTTTTTTTTACCATACATGGTCGTTTTTTTCACAAACACGCCCTACTATACATGGTCGTTTTTTGTTTTGTTTTTTTACAAAAACACCTTATGTTACATACTTACTATACATGTTTTTTTTTGTTATTTTTATACAAAAAAGCCTTACTATAGTTTTTTTTTCAAAACGCCTATTATATATTAACCTTTTTTTTTTTTTTTTACAAAAACGTCAATTTACTTTTTTTTTTGACAAAAACATCTTAGTTTACATTGTTTTCTTTTCTTTTTTTACAAAAACACCCGCTATATATGTTTTTTTTGTTTTTTTTACAAAAACACCTTTTTTTACCATACATGGTCGTTTTTTTCACAAACACGCCCTACTATACATGGTCGTTTTTTTTTTGTTTTTTTACAAAAACGCCTTATCTTACATACTTACTGTATATATATATATATATATATATATATATATATATATTTTTTTTTAATAAAAAAGCCTTACTGTACATAGTCGTTTTTTTCAAAACGCCTTACTATACATTGTTTTTTTTCCAAATGCCTTACTATACATTGTTGTTTTTTGTTTATTTATACAAAAACATGTTTTTTTTTTTTGTTTTTTTTTTTTTTTTAATAAAAACGCCTTACTATACATGGTCGTTTTACAAAAAAAATATTGTTTTTTTTTACAAAAGCTTTACTATATAGTGTCAGCTTTTTTTTTTTTTACAAAAACTATTACTATATTACTATACATGGCCGTTTTTTTTTTGTTTGTTTGTTTTTCTTTCACCAAAACGCCTTTATTACGGCAAGGTAGGCAAAGATGATGTGGACCAAAGTGAGACCAGGAAACAGATGTGCAGTGAAGAGTGTTTATTGAACAATGGCACGGCGCTGAGCGGCTGGCGGGTTGATTGGTCAATGGCTGTGGCTGTGGCTGTGGCTGCAAGGGCTTTAATGAGTGGGTTTTCCTGATGGCAAAAACAGAATTAGTCAAGAGTTCAAAAACGAAAGCTTCAAAACCGACTAGCTTAGTTAGCCGATGTACCAGTGGTGGGTGGCAGAATCATCTGGCACCTGCTTGCTGCCCTGGCCGCTCCTTAAAAGCAGTGTTGATTGCTGATGAGCTGCAGGTACACTCCCAGGTCTGCCACACCCAGCCAGCCAAGGTTGAACTCATGCCACACAAAACAGGAAGGGTCACAACAATAAAAGTCAAAGTAGTGGGGAGTCTGGGCTCGGACCACCACAGCCTTACTATATACATGGTCTTTTTTTTTTTTTTTTTTTTTTACCTCTATGATACATTGTCGGGTTTTTTTTGTTTTTTGTTTTTTCCCCAAAAACGTCTTAGCTAACATTGTCGATTTTTTACAGAAACGCCTTACTGTACATTGTCGGGGGTTTTTTTTCAATTTTTTTTTTTTTTTTTTTACAAAAATGCCTTGGTATACATGGTCTTTTTTCTTTTTTTTTTTCTTTTTTTTTTTTTTTTTTACAAAAATGCCTTACTGTACACTGTTTTTTTTTTTTTTTTTTACAGAAACGCCTTACTGTACATTCTTTTTTTTTTTTTAACAAAAACGCCTAACTATACATCTTTTTTTGTTATTGTTTTTTTACAAAAACGCCTTACTTTACATGTTTTTTTTTTTGTTTTTTTTTTACAAAAACACCTTACAATACATTGCTGTTTTTTACAAAATGCCTTACTGAACATTGGTTTTTTTTGGGGGGGGGGGGGTTTAACGAGTAGTTTACATTGTTTTTTTTTTACAGAAACGCACTAATATACGTTGTCGTTTATTCATTCATTTATTTATTTTACAAAAACATCTTAGTTTACATTGTCGTTTTTGTTTCCTTTTTTTTTTAACAAAAACGCATTACTATACATGGTGGTTTTTGTTATGAAAAGGCCTTACGATACATACTAACTACGTTTTTTTCTTAATACGCCTTACTTTGTGTTTTTGTTTTTTTTTTTTACAAAAACGCCTAACTATACATGTTTTTTTTTTTTTTTTTTTTTTTTTACAAAAACGCCTTACTATACATGGTCTTTTTTTTTTTTTTTTTTTTTTACAAAAATGCCTTATTAAACATGGTCGTTTTAAAAAAAAATTTTTTTTACAAAAACGCCTTACTGGACACTGTTTTTTTTTAACAGAAACGCCTTACTGTACATTCTTTTTTTTTTTTTTTTAACAAAAACGCCTAACTATACATGTTTTTTTGTTTTTGTTTTTTTTTTTACAAAAACGCCTTATTTTACATGTTGTTTTTTTTGTTTTTTTACAAAAACACCTTAAAATTCATTGTCGTTTTTTACAAAATGCCTTACTGAACATTGTTTTGTTTGTTTGTTTGTTTGTTTTTTTAACGAGTAGTTTACATTGTCTTTTGGGTTTTTTTTTTTTTTGTTTTTTTACAGAAACGCATTAATATACATTGTCGTTTATTCATTTATTTATTTATTTTACAAAAACGTCTTAGTTTACATTGTCATTTTTGTTTCCTTTTTTTTAACAAAAACGCATTACTATACATGGTTGTTTTTGTTATGAAAATGCCTTACGATACATACTAACTCTACATGTTTTTTTAATACGCCTTACTATACAGTCTTTTTTTTTTTTTTTTTTTTTAACAAAAACGCCTAACTATACATGTTTTTTTGTTATTGTTTTTTTTTTTTTTTACAAAAACGCCTTACTATACATGGTCTTTTTTTTTTTTTTTTCACAAAAATGCCTTATTAAACATGGTCGTTTTTTTTAAAAAAAAAATTTACAAAAACGCCTAACTATACATGTTTTTTTGTTATTGTTTTTTTTTTTTTTTTTTTTTACAAAAACGCCTTACTATACATGTTTTTTTTTTGTTTTGTTTTTTCCAAAAACGCCTAATTATACATGCTTTGTTGTGTTTTTCTTTTTTTTTTTTTTTTTACCAAAACGCCTTACTATACATTGTCGTTTTTTACAAAATGCCTCATGAACATTGTTTTTTTTGTTTGTGTTTTTTTTAACGAGTAGTTTACATGGTTGTTTTTGTTATGAAAATGCCTTACGACACATACTAACTCTACATGTTTGTTTTTTAATACGCCTTACTATACATAGTCTTTTTTTTTTGTTTGTGTTTTTTTAACTAGTAGTTTACATTGTTGTTTTTTGTTGTTTTTTACAGAAACGCACTAATATACGTTGTCGTTTTTTCATTTATTTATTTATTTATTTTACAAAAACGTCGTAGTTTACATTGTCATTTCGGGTTCTTTTTTTTTTTTTAACAAAAACACATTACTATACATGGTTATTTTTGTTATGAAAATGCCTTACGATACATACTAACTCTACATGTTTGGTTTTTTTTAATACGCCTTGCTATACAGTCTTTTTTTTAATTTTTTTTAACAAAAACGCCTAACTATGTTTTTTTGTTATTGTTTTTTTTTTTTACAAAAACGCCTTACTATACATAATTTTTTGTTTTTTTTTTACAAAAACGCCTTACTATACATGGTTGTTTTTGTTATGAAAATGCCTTACGATACATACTAACTGTACAAGTCTTTTTTTTAATACGCCTTACTATACAGTCTTTTTTTTTTTTTTTTAACAAAAACGCCTAACTATACATGTTTTTTGTTTTTTTTTTAAAAAACGCCTAACTACCGGTATACATGTTTTTTGTTATTGTTTTTTTTTTACAAAAACGCCTAACTATACATGCTTTTTTGTTATTGTTTTTTTACAAAAACGCCTTACTATACATGGTCTTTTTTTTTTTTTTTTTTTTTACAAAAACACCTTACAATACATTGCCGTTTTTTACAAAATGCCTCATGAACATTGTTTTTTTTTTTGTTTGTGTTTTTCCAACGAGTACATTGTCGTTTTTTTTTTTTTTTTATACATTTTTTTGTTTTTGTTTTTTTTTTTACAAAAACGCCTTACTATACATGGTCTTTTTTTTTTTCTTTTTACAAAAACGCAATAAATTGTCGTTTTTTTTTTTTTTTTTTTTTTTAAATAAAGCCTTACTATACATTGTTGTTTTTTTAAGCAGAGATGATGGTCATCTCAGCTTTAGTAGTGACCCTGTGTGCTTTACAGTAATGTGGACCACAGGTTCATTCTTGTCACTTTTATTTTATTTATTTATTTATTTATTATTTTATTTTATTTTACTATTTTTTTTATGGTTTCCAAATGTTGATACAGCAGTGACATTGAAGTGTCTTGTACTGTAAGTCGGTCTCAACCTAATAGCCACCATAATGAGCAATGGACATCCTTACTAAGTGAAAACGAGCACTACATCAGCAGATTTATGCTTACAGTAGCCTTGCATGCTAATACGTCTATCCCATTTATTTTGTCCCCCCTTTTAGCTGCTTTCCAAGGCATTTGTATCAATTTGTCCACATTTTGACTCATCCTGTTTTAGTGGCGTGAAAGCAAAGATCCAGATGGAGGGGGAAAACTGTGTGTGTATGCGTGTGAGAGAGAGTGAAGAGGGTGAAAGGTTTCTTTCCGTGTCGCAGGAAGAAAAGATCGGGGCCTGCAAAATGAAAATGCCAAACAAATGAGGACGGATCAGGAGCCTGAGAGTTAGCCACCCGAAGCAGCCATTACAAAGACGGATAGGACAACCTTCATGAATACACACTCAAGGACATGGTCACATATACAGCAACATACATTAGTAAGATACTGTCTTTTGAGAAATAAAGACGTTGAATGGATAGAGATGCTCATTCTTTTAAAAAAGCTATAATGGTTAGCATGACAGAATGGTGACCAAACATCCTCTTTTGCCCGCACGTGTCCACTTTTTACATCCTGTCCGGGACGTCCGGTTTTATAAATTTATGAAAATGTCCGGTTTTCTTTATTTTTCACGGGATTAGAGGTGGGTAGTAATGCGTTACATTTACTCAGTTACATTCAGTGTTAGGGACGTTACTTTAAAAAAGTAATCATAATTACTCACTACTTCTTCCAAAAAGTAACTGAGTTAGTAACTGAATTACTCTATAGTAAAAGTAACTAGTTACCAGGGAAAGTAACTATTTCCGTTACTTTAAAAAGAAGTTGTTGTATGTCAAAGAATTTGAAATTTCCTGAGCAGTATTCGAGTCAGTTGAATAGAGAAGAACAGACAGGTAGTTGTGTTATACAACCTTGCAATATTTATTGCACCTCACCAGCAACAGATTTATCCTACATTTGAAGTGCAACAAAAATAAACAGATTTGAATTGCTTACCACAGATGTCGGCAAAAAATTTCCCCCGGGACATAAATTACACTATACATGCAGGTTCTTTCCTTTAAATTCGACCAACTTGAAATAGTATTTATATCTCCACCTCGTAAAGGACAAATTTTCCTCGGAATGCTCTGCCATCATATCCCTCTGCATCTGTTTTGCGTGTGTTTGCCGCACGCGCTGTTCCGGTTTGTGTCTGAAAACACCGGCTCTGGAGTACGTGCGCTATTAGGCTCGAGCGTTTACGTCACAGAATGGGGGATCACGTGAGATGTGACCACAACGCAGCCATATTGGAAGCAGGGCTGGCTCGCGGGACATTAAACTTTAACTTGCATGTTCGATAAAGAGACAAACTCGTTACTAAGGCGAAGAACAGATATGTGATCAAATTTAAGGATGTGAACAATGTTGACCCATACGAGCAAGCCGAAGACAAATGGAGTAAAGATGTTGACGGGCTTCCACAATTACGCGAAATGAACATTCTGCTGTATTTATTGCTTGGTGTATGTTACTAAACTCAACAGCGATTCAGAAATTACAAATCGCTACAAAGCTACGAACGGTTTTGCTGCGGAAGGGTGCAGGACCTGCACATTATGACCGTATCAAACGGCAACTCCATCGTTCTTGCAAAGGTAGGCCATGTGTGTGTTTACTATTTTCATTGCCATGAACCTGAACGCACCCCGAATCTTGGATGACAAATAAACAGAGCAGAGTAGACTCGCCACAGCTGGTAGTTTCTTCAAATCATTCAAAGTAAGTGATGCACCGCTTTTGACCATCAGTAACGGTAACGGCGTTGTAACGGCGGAAAAAATAATTAGTTAGATTACCCCTATCTGATTTATAATGGCGTTATTACCAACACTGGTTACTAGGGTTGTTCTGATCATGTTTTTTTGCTCCCGATCCGATCATTTTAGTTTAAGTATCTGCCGATCCCGATATTTCCCGATCCGATTGCTTTTTTTTTTTTTTCTCCCGATTCAGTTCCAATCATTCCCGATAATTTTTCCCGATCGTATACATTTGGGCAATGCATTAAGAAAAAAATGAATAAAACTCGGACGAATATATACATTCAACATACAGTACATAAGTACTGAATTTGTTTATTATGACAATAAATCCTCAAGATGGCATTTACATTATTAACATTCTTTCTGTGAGAGGGATCCACGGAAAGAAATTTTTAAAGGATACATGTGACTTTGTATATTGTGACTAAATATTGCCATCTAGTGTATTTGTTGAGCTTTCAGTAAATGATACTGTAGCCATTTAACTTCTGCCCAAATGCATGATGGGAAGTGCAACCATGACTGTGTGTCGTGGTACCAATTGATATATCTTCTCTGAGTTGGGTCTTAAAAAAAAATGATCAACCACTACATTTCTTCCCCACGTTGCTTATTTCTAATTGTTGAGAGAGTGATTGTAAGGCTTTAGCCAATTAAAAAAAGGCTTCAAAGGCTGCCAAAATTCTGTCTACTCATTTTACGTTGCCTTTTAGCTCTATGTATACGTAAAACGGTGCCATTATAGATTGAACGCGACAATGCAAGAGTGGGTAGTGCAACTCTTCCTTGAGTAAAATTTTGGGCTACTCTACCCACCTCTGGTCATCATGGATGAAAACAACACTCCGTGAGACCAACATGTTGGCTCACTACACTTACAATTATCATTTCAAGATTTTAATAATTTTGGGGAAGATTGTACAGATATATGTAATATAGTGTCCCTTAGTGTCGTGTCGTTTTGTTTTTTTTTTGCACTCTATGTCCAACAAGGATCAAACATGCTGTTTCATTTGCTCCAACGGCTATTTTAATCACCATGAAGTATTGATTTATAGTCTGTGACTAGAATGCATTCTTCAATAATACTTGAGAGCGTTGACTTTCATCCAAAAGAGGTTGAAAGGAGTACACTCACACAGCTGATGATAGATTTACAGCGCGGGGTAACTCAAGTGGTGGTATGCTAGTTGCGAACAGCATGATACTGCAGCTATCAAGCGGCCATTTTTTTTTTTTTATAATGGCAAGGCATCAAGCAGCTCTCACAAGGTAATGCTATATAATCAAGCCCTTGCTGAGGCAAAAAGGAGCCCAAAGGGGTATCACATTATTCAGCAAGTTTAATGGCTGAACACAGGGAGTGATTGTTTGCTAAAACAACAAAATATTTGTTCGGATGCATGCATACTTTCGTTCATAATGCCCAAATTCATAACTCTCACCACTGTCATTCTGTTTTCAGGGTGCCTGCCTACTTCTTATTTTTAATTCATTTTTAATCAAGCTCGGAGCGGCAAACACGATGTGATTTGGCTCCTCGCACGGTGACACTCTAATCACTCGCACTTAAGAATAGCATTTGGAGAGAGGCCAATAGGACACCAACCCCCTTTGTTTTTAGAGGTCAGCCTTTGAGGTGTTAATGCCCACTGTGACACGCCCTACCAACTGCTAACTCACAAAGTGACATTTAGCTTAGTGTAAGGTCATACGGTACACTGGAAAAATGATCCATTATTCACAAACAAGGGAAGCTGTCATTTAAAATATAACAATGATAAAAATAATAATAAAAATCCCTCCGAAAACTTTAATAGTTGTTCATATATACACAGGGGCAGATTCACCAGGGTGGTCTCGAGGGGGGCTAAAAGATTTTGATCCAATTGCCACCCCAGTCGGGACCGAAAACTTAAATTTGCTATTTACTGCCATCAATTAAGTAGTGGTGTCAGTGAGAAAATAAAAAAATATTTTTAAAAGTATGTACACTCACCTACTCACTACTTTATTAGGTACACCTGTCCAACTGCTCGTTAACACTTAATTTCTAATCAGCCAATCACATGGCGGCAACTCAGTGCATTTAGGTATGTAGACATGGTTTAAGACAATCTTCTGCAGTTGAAACCGAGCATCAGTATGGGGAAGAAAGGTGATTTGAGTGACTTTGAACGTGCCACGGTTGTTGGTGCCAGAAGGGCTGGTCTGAGTGTTTCAGAAACTGCTGATCTCCTGGGATTTTCACGCCCAACCATCTCTAGGGTTTACAGAGAATGGTCCGAAAAAGGAAAAAATATCCAGTGAGCGGCAGTTCTGTGGGCGGAAACGCCTTGTTGATGCCAGAGGTCGGAGGAGAATGGCCAGACTGGTTTGAGCTGATAGAAAGGCAACAGTGACTCAAATAACCACACGTTACAACCAAGGTAGGCAGAAGAGCATCTCTGAACGCACAGTACGTCAAACTTCGAGGCAGATGAGCTACAGCAGCAGAAGACCACGCCGGGTGCCACTCCTTTCAGCTAAGAACAGGAAACTGAGGCTACAATTTGCACAAGCTCATCGAAATTGGACAATAGAAGATTGGAAAAACGTTGCCTGGTCTGATGAGTCTCGATTTCTGCTGCGACATTCGGATGATAGGGTCAGAATTTGGCGTCAACATGAAAGCATGGATCCATCCTGCCTTGTATCAACGGTTCAGGCTGGTGGCGGTGGTGTAATGGTGTGGGGAATATTTTCTTGGCACTCTTTGGGCCCGTTGGTACCAATTGAGCATCGTTGGAACGCCACAGCCTCCCTGAGTATTGTTGCTGACCATGTCCATCCCTTTATGGCCACAATGTACCCAACTTCTGATGGCTACTTTCAGCAGGATAATGCGCCATGTCATAAAGCTGGAATCATCTCAAACTGGTTTCTTGAACATGACAATGAGTTCACTGTACTCAAATGGCCTCCCCAGTCACCAGATCTCAATCCAATAGAGCATCTTTGGGATGTGGTGGAACGGGAGATTCGCGTCATGGATGTGCAGCTGACAAAACTGCACCAACTGTGTGTTGCCATCATGTCAATATGGACCAAACTCTCTGAGGAATGCTTCCAGCACCTTGTTGAATCTATGACACGAAGAATTGAGTCAGTTCTGAAGGCAAAAGGGGGTCCAACCCGTTACTAGCATGGTGTACCTAATAAAGTGGCTGGTGAGTGTATATGTATGTAGTATAGTGTACCAGTATTGGTACAGTGATACCTCGACATACAATCACTTCGATACATCTTTTCGACACCCGACTTAAAATTTGACAGATTTTTTTCTACATCCGACGACATGCTTGAGATAGGACGATTTATTACAGCGCCGCAGTTTCTTTGTTTTGCCAGACGGCGGACGCACGGTGGATTTTCTTGTTCGAGAAATTAACACTGGTTCCAAGAAAGTTAGTGCAAGTGGGGGAAAAAAAGAAAAGGTGACGCTTACCATTGAAATGAAGTTGTAATTGATAGCAAAATATGAGCATGGTTTGTGCATCCGTGAACTTGGTCGACAATACGGCCGTAGAATGTCGATCGCGACGGTCCTCCTCCGATCTCTGTTCGCCAGCCTTTATAAGTTAAAGCAGTAATGTGAAGTAATTTCATAACATGCCAAATAGGGTCACAATTAAAGTAATTAAATATTGTCCAACAAATAAAGCATGAAAAAAATAACTTATATGTCGTATATTTGACAAAATAATCGCGTTTCCCAAGTTCGAGCCTGAAAGGGGACGAACCCGGAAGTGATACGTCACACCGGGAACAGCGATGGCAGCTCCATACATACGGCCGCCATACAAAGCCCTTCAAACAATGATTCAAACAGCGATATAAGCGATAGATCGAGCGCAAGGGGGGAGATCCAACTTTTTGAAGAGTTGGAGGAAGAAGAGGAGCTTGGAATTTTATGTTGGACCTAACATGTATTAGCCAGACGCTAATCAGGATGCAAACAATGTGCCTAGACTACCTGACATGGAATGGATACAAGACCCATTGAGATTACAAGATTGGTAAAATATAGGCTGTTTTATTATTTTCATGATTTGAAGATGCAGGCATTTGCACATAATTTTATGTTTTTGTCTATCTGATGACATTGTTCAAAAAAAATAATCAGACTTCATGTTCATTTTGGCAGATCCGGCAGCTCTCGTGCATATAAAATAATAATATAAAAACCTTTGGGGGGGGGGGGGGAGAAGGAGATGAGTCGTTGATGGCTTTCTCCACTTTATTGTGGCAACAATAAGAAAACAAAATACTGCGGACTGCCGCCACATTCGACCGCGAAGTTTTGCTTCTCGCTGACCTCCTCCTCGCCTCCTACTACTCCAGCGTCTCTTAAACGGGTCGTGCATACTTGTTATGAGCTTTTTGTTTACAAATTTATCGAACACACGACGTGCTGACAACTTTGTTTCTTTATTAAGACATGGAGCTAACAGTACAACACAGCTCGGGGCTCTCGGGAGGAAGTGGCGTCTAATGGCGTGAGGAAATGTAGTTTTTTCACACAAGCGAACAGATTACAAAGCACCACTTCAGTGCTGTCCCGAGACTAACTTTCCCATGATTCACTGCGTGACCTGCGCGCTCGCTGATTCGCTGCCAGACATTAAAAGCAACGCACTTGTTGTTGTCACCTGTCAGCGGCTCTCGTACAGTAAAACACAAACTAGAAGGCTATCAAGCGATCACCGTGAAAGAAACGCCGAACCGTACAAATGCAATGCAATGCTTGAAGCATGAAGGTGGAAATACATAATACAAATACAAATAAATGCGCACAAACTCACCGGCGGTGTGTGTCTCTTACGGCAACGTGACCGTGAATTACCGCGACGCCGACCCGCTTATATGCACATCCACACCCCTTTCCCAATTGACAGTGGATTAACCCTTTCCGACAAGATCGTAGATGACGCACAACTTAAACACGCTTAACCTAGCAAACGCAACAACAACTATGATCGGGGATTGCCACGAGTTAACTTTCGGCTAACGTCGCTAGCTTATACTGTTCATTCCACAACAGTTGGCAGCTCCGCTTTGACAAAGTCATCAGTCATCTAGCCAAAAATCACACTTACTTTTTGGCAAATCCTTGATCATCAGCAGACCGGTTAAGGAAGCAGGCATCTTCGAAGTGTTTGCAGCAGAGAACACTACTCGATGATGGCGTGAAATTCATTCGCTTCGTGCGAACGAAAGATGTCCATTTACGTGCCCTGCTATCCTTTGGCCACTCATACAACTTTTCGTTTGAGTGAGAACAAAACATCACCACACACCGCCGTGGCATCTTACCGAGAAACAGTGCAACAAACAATACTGTTCTATGGCGGACTTCCCCCGCACTTCTAGGTGTGACGTCATTTCCGAAAATTGCCGAAGAAAAGCATTTTCGTTGTCAAGGGCGTTGCTATGGGTTAAACAAAGAATCTGGAAGGGTCGCGTTAAAAAAAATAACGAAAATATGCTTATAACTGTTTAGCCATTGATATTATTCAAAAACATGGTTGGCCAACCTTACTTCACATTACTGCTTTAAGGTGACAATTCTTATTGTGGTAACAACGCCAAAGAAATCGCCAGCTTCGTCAGGTTTCTAATCATTTATTCCATCAGCTTGTGCAACACAACACCCCTAGTGTCCGCAGCAGTTGACGCCAGCATCAAAACATTAAGAGAAAGTAAAATAGAACCGCAGTCTCTATCTCACCGTTACGTCAGCCGCGGCGCTTCATGTGGCAGCGAACGAAGCTGCCGCCCTCCCACTTCAAACGGATTGGACATCTGTGATAAACGTCATATCGTTAGAACATCGTTATCGTGAGCCTTGTGCTGCGAATCATATCGTAAAGTAATAAAATGATTAATAATAATTAGAGCTTAAACGAATACTCGAGCAACTCTAGTAACTCTAGTTTAAAAGCTGATCCGAGTAATTTTATTCACCTCGAGGAATCGTTTAATTTTGCCAGATCTAAACATCACGTTTTGCCCGGACGTCACGTGCGTAGAGGAAGACGCAATAAAAAAAAAAAATCCCTACTACAGCCGCTACAAACTACGCCGACGTTGCTAAAAACTACGCCCGCATGATGCTAGTGTGGTAGAAGCTAGTGTCCGATGCGTCTCATAGATATCGCATGCATTTAGGACTAGATGCGAAATGACAGACTCGGCCGCGTCTGGGCAGCGTTAGTAAACAGCCGCCATCTTTAAGCAGTAGACTTCTTAGCGCTAATAGTCACTCGCTCATGTAACGTTAGCCCTTCGGTGGGCTAGATTTCTATTGATTATGACCACTGTCGATGCGTGGCTAACGTGTCTTACATACAGGCTTTATTTAATCTGTAAAAACACAGCGCTGTAAAGTGATGAGGGTGTAAAATTAAAACATAATAAAGCTAACTGTCAGTTTAAGCTCAGTAGTCATTGCTGAATAAAACACCAAGTAGCACTGGTCCCTAATGTGCTCCAATACAGCAAGTATCATACATTTATTTTGAACACTGCAAAAACTCAAAATCCTATCAGTACTGACAGTTTAGACAAACTTAAAACTTAACTAGAACTTAAAAATAGCTTGACACAAATGGAAATTCAATTGAAACACGTGGGAAAAACACGTAGCTTTCAAGTGATGTGTGTTATCAAGCGTAATTACATTTTTAGGTAAGAATTTCTTTTTTTTTTAATAAGCTCTAGAAGTTTTTTGAGTGAAAGCAGTGAATTTTTTTTTCTAGTCGCATCTGAGATGCAATTGTTGGCTGTTTTCAACAATGTACATCGAAAATAAAGATATTGATTGACTGAAAATGGTTCAATATTGGATTAAATGTCTTTTTTTTCTCATGTATATTTATAATTGCTCTTTACCTAAAAAAAATGTTTTATCCGATTACTCGATTAATCGATAGAATTTTCAGTCGATTACTCGATTACTAAAATATTCGATAGCAGCAGCCCTAATATTATTATGTAATTCATATAAGGTGGACATTGCCATTCCAACATCCAATCAGGTACATTAGTCATTTGCCTCGCTGTGGGACAAGAAGACAACATCTCAAGGCCACAACTTCTACGGCAATAAAGGACAACAAGCAGCTGCAAAGCGCCGGGAGAGCACTTAACATCAATCCATTAAGAGGTTGAGACGCAGCACGGGCAGCGAAATGTGCACAGTGTACACAGACAGGTGGAGCACAAGAAGCAAATTAAGGCAAAATGAAAGAAGAACGCAGGAGGGCTGAAGCAATGAAGAACACAAGCCCTTGAGGCCAACACTGGGAAGCGGTGGGAATTAATTAGGCGGAGAAAGGAAGGAAATCTCGGGCCTGAAGTGTGCTGTTTTAAAAAAAGTCACATTAGATGACCTTCATGTCACATTTTCCAGTTTGTAATCGGTGAAGCTCATTTTAGATTCGTGCAAATACAAATTGGGGACAGTCATCAATGCTATACTAGGAAATATTAATTGTGACAATGATGAGATGGGACATACAGTAAATGACAAAAGCATAGAGTAGCTACAATGCCTGTTTTTGCTGCGGGCAGTATCAGCTCCTTTGATAAAGTGTGGGGTTAGTTTTGAAGGAGATAGTACCTTTTTTCTCGTAGGCACCATCTAACCGTTTACATTATTCTAACACACTTACAGTGGGGCAAATAAGTGTTTAGTCAAACACTAATTGTGTAAGTTCTCCCACTTGAAAATATTAGAGGCCTGTAATTGTCAACATGGGTAAACCTCAACCATGAGAGACAGAATGTGGAAAAAAAACAACAGAAAATCACATTGTTTGATTTTTAAAGAATTTATTTGCAAATCATGGTGGAAAATAAGTATTTGGTCAATACCAAAAGTTCATCTCGATACTTTGTTATGTACCCTTTGTTGGCAATAACTTTTTCTGCAACTCTTCACAAGCTTTTCACACACTGTTGCTGGTATTTTGGCCCATTCCTCCATGCAGATCTCCTCTAGAGCAGGGATGTTTTGGGGCTGTCGTTGGGCAACACGGACTTTCAACTCCTTCCACAGATTTTCTATGGGGTTGAGACATTGACCTTGAAATGCTTCTTACGAAGCCACTCCTTTGTTGCCCTGGCTGTGTGTTTGGGATCATAGTCATGCTGAAAGAACCAGCCACGTCTCATCTTCAATGCCCTTGCTGATGAAAGGAGATTTTCACTCAAAATCTCTCGATACGTGGCCCCATTCAGTCTTTCCTTTACACAAATCAGTCGTCCTGGTCCCTTTGCAGAAAAACAGCCCCAAAGCATGATGTTTCCACCCCCATGCTTCACAGTGGGTATGGTGTTCTTCGGATGCAATTCAGTATTCTTTCTCCTCCAAACACAGGAACCTGTGTTTCTAACAAAAAGTTTTATTTTGGTTTCATCTGACCATAACACATTCTCCCAGTCCTCTTCTGGATCATCCAAATGCTCTCTAGCGAACCGCAGACGGACCTGGATGTGTACTGGCTTCAGCAGGGGGACACGTCTGGCAGTGCAGGATTTGAGTCCCTGGCGGCGCATTGTGTTACTGATAGGAGCCTTTGTTATTATGGTCCCGTATCTCTGTAGGTCATTCACTAGGTCCCCCCATGTGGTTCTGGGATTTTTGCTCACCGTTCTTGTTATCATTTTGACACCACGGGGTGAGATTTTGCATGGAGCCCCAGATCGAGGGAGATTATCAGTGGTCTTGTATGTCTTCCATTTTCTAATAATTGCTCCCACAGTAGATTTTTTTTTACACCAAGCGTTTTACCTATTGCAGACTCAGTCATCCCAACCTGGTGCAGGTCTACAATTTTGTCTCTGGTGTCCTTCGACAGCTTTTTGGTCTTGGCCATGGTGGAGTTTGGAGTGTGACTGACTGAGGTTATGGACACGTGTCTTTTATACCGATAATGAGTTAAGACAGGTGCCATTAATAAAGGTAACGAGTGGAGCCTGTGGAAGAAGTTAGACCTCTTTGACAGCCAGAAATCTTGCGTGTTGGTAGGTGACCAAATACTTATTTTCCACTCTAGTTTGGAAATAAATTTTTTAAAAATCAAACAATGTGATTTTCTTTTTTTTCCCACATTCTGTCTGTCATGGTTGAGGTTTACCCATGTTGACAATTACAGGCCTCTCTAATCTTTTCACGTAGGATAACTTGCACAATTGGTGGTTGACTAAATACTTATTTGCCCCACTGTATATGTAACTATATTTAACTATTGACAAGAATGGTGTTCATGAGAGGACTCCACTAAACTTGTTTAATGTTTGCAAAAAGGCACTTGGACAGTCCATAGAGGTTTTGGCAAAATATTTTGTGGACTGATGAAACCAACGTTGAATTGTTTGGGAGTAACACACAACGTTATGTGTGGAGGAAAAATGGAATAGCTCACCAACATCAACACCTCATCCCAACCGTGAAGCATGGTGGAGGGAGCATCATAATTTGGGGCTGCTTTGCTACCTCAGGCAATCATTAATGGAAGAATGAATTCAAAAGTTCATCAGGATGTTTTGCAGGAAAACCTGAGGCTGTCTGTCAGACAGTTGAACCTAAAAAGAAAACTGATGCTGCAACAAGACATTGATCCAAAACACCGAAGTAAATAAACTTCTGAATGATTTTACAAGAACAAAATACACGTTCTGGAGTGACCAAGTCAAACTCCCAACTTGAACCCCATTGAAATGCTGTGGCGTGACCTAAAGACAGCGATTCATGCCAGACATCCCAGGAATCTGACTGAACTACAGCAGTTTTGTAGAGAAGAATGGGCCAAGAATAATCCTGATCAATGTGCTAGACTGATCTGTTACTCATGTAAACAAAGCAGGACGATTGTTGGCAATATTTGGGGAAAAAAATCAAGTGGCTTATCAATGTGATTAATCTTTCAGTGACGTCTTAATTGATTTGGCTTCCTGCTGTCCGCTGCAAACATCTCTAGATACAGTAAACAGACTGGTCTTACCTCGTCTCCCACTGTATTAAAAGTCAAAGCCAAAGGCCAAATGCTTCATACGCGGCGTCATATTTCCTCGTCTTAGCTCTTCATATCTCCAGTGCTCTTTGCTGTGTAACTTACAGGAGTTTACTGACCAGCATCAAAACATTCTCACACAATTTCTCCACTGATGGCATTTTCTTATCTTTTAAGTTTTGCGATCCTTTCACATAGACATTACAATCACAATTTACTGTAGCTACATCGCTAGCATCTGTCATGTACAATAAGAGGTCCTTCCCAGCTTTGCCCCTTGCGCAAAATAATTGCTTTTATTCAGATTTTGCATTTAGCACCTATTCAGCATGTGTGCATGTTTCCATAACGCGGCTAAGACAGCACTTCATGCCGAGCTAGCATGTTTTGACGCCCCCCTCCAGAGACAACAAGTGATTAAGGGACTTTGTAGAGCTTAGTGGCTGTTTTACACATTGATCCTTGCATAGTACATCATTTTTTTGCCACCAGAGCTTGTTTGCATTGACACTCCTAAGCATATGGCTTTAGCTTGGAACAAATGACAGGATTCTTGCTAGCTATTTCCGCGACCATAAACGTATATCCGTCCATTTTCCGGCAAGTAAGAGCTCTTTCTCACCCTGGGTTGCCACTAGTAGACAGTCCAACAACTGTATGAACCCGTTGCCCTGTTAGAGTACAAACTCTCCAGACCTTGAGTGCATTTAGGCGAGATCAATGAATTAAAAGCATGTCGGCGGAGGCGACCTTGGTTTGCTTTTTTACTGAAATGCATCAATGGGATTGCATAAGTCAAGTTTGGCTTGACTGAATGTCCACATGAACCAAAGTCCTTCTCCATGGATTGTGAACACATTACAACTGCCAGCCAAAGTTTGATCTTTTGCACTTGGTTTATGCGTTGTACATCAATGCTGCACCTTCTCGCCAGCTGTAAAAAAGAATGGAGATAACCACAAGAAACTATGCGTCTTTTGGAAAAAAGTCTTCTTAAAAAGCATCAAATTCTACTCGCGGAAGAAGAGTTGTATTAAAAACACACATACATTGGGGCAAATAAGTATTTAGTCAACCACCAATTGTGCAAGTTCTCCTACTTGAAAAGATTAGAGAGGCCTGTAATTGTCAACATGGGTGAACCTCAACCATGAGCGACAGAAACCAGAAAATCACATTGTTTGATTTTTAAAGAATTTATTTCCAAATTAGAGTGGAAAATAAGTATTTGGTCACCTACAAACAAGTCAAAATTTCTGGCTGTCAAAGAGGTCTAACTTCTTCTAACGAGGTCTAAGGAGGCTCCACTCGTTACCTGTATTAATGGCACCTGTTTTAACTCATTATCGGTATAAAAGACACCTGTCCACATAGTCAGTCACACTCCAAACTCCACTATGGCAAAGACCAAACAGCTGTCGAAGGACACCAGAGACAAAATTGTAGACCTGCATCAGGCTGGGAAGACTGAATCCGCAATAGGTAAAGCACTTGGTGTCAAGAAATCAACTGTGGGAGCAATTATTAGAAAATTAAAGACATACAAGACCACTGATAATCTCCCTCGATCTGGGGCTCCATGCAAGATCTCACCCCGTGGCGTCAAAATGATAACAAGAACGGTGAGCAAAAATCCCAGAACCACACGGGGGGACCTAGTGAATGACCTACAGAGAGCTGGGACCACAGTAACAAAGGCTACTATCAGTAACACATGGCACCGCCCGGGATTCAAATCCTGCACTGCCAGGCGTGTACCCCTGCTGAAGATGTACATGTCCAGGCCCGTCTGCGGTTCGCTAGAGAGCATTTGGATGATCCAGAAGAGGACTGGGAAAATGTGTTATGGTGAGATGAAACCAAAATAGAACTTTTTGGTAGAAACACAGGTTCTCGTGTTTGGAGAAGAAAGAATACTGAATTGCATCCGAAGAACACCATACCCATTGTGTAGCATGGGGGTGGAAAATTCATGCTTTGGGGCTGTTTTTCTGCAAAGGGACCAGGATGACTGTTCTGTCTAAAGGAAAGAATGAACGGGGCCATGTATCGAGAGATTTTGAGTGAAAATTCCCTTCCATCAGCAAGGGCATTAAAGATGAGACGTGGCTGGGTCTTTCAGCATGACAATGATCCCAAACACACAGCCAAGTCAAGGTACTGGAGTGGCCTAGCCAGTCTCCATGATCTTTTGGTATTGACCAAATACTTATTTTCCACCATGATTTGCAAATAAATTCTTTAAAAATCAAACACTGTGATTTTCTGTGGGGTTTTCCCACATTCTGTCTCTCATGGTTGAGGTTTACCCATGTTGACAATTAAAGGCCTCACTAATATTTTCAAGTGGAGAACTTCCACAATTAGTGGTTGAGTAGTTGGTTAGTAGGTTAGTAGTTGACCACTTATTTGCCCCACTGTATGCACGCAAGGCCGAAGATCATATAAATTATGTCAATGACTCATTTATTTTCTTTAAACAAACTAAACAAAATCGAAAAGTGATTAGGCAGACTGAAATCAGTTTTCTGTATTAAACAGTTGTTCAGAAATACAATTCAAATCAGATTTCAAAGCACTCTCTTGTATGACAAGTTACAGTTTGAATGGGAGTTTGTGTTGAAAGGAGCTGAGCTAAGCTAAATTGTTATATGAAGGGATTTATGTGTGTGGTCTCTTTATTAAAAAAATAATAATAAAACAAGAAGAAATGAGACAACTTTACTATCCAACAATAACTCAAGTGCTAATTTGCTTCTTCAAAACACAATACAAACAGACACTGATTAGCATAATTGCTAACTAGCTTAGCAATCCATGCTAATTAGTAACCTCTCATCAACAAACAATACAATCAATAGAATTGGATTCACTTACTCACCTCTGACGGAGGCACGCTGGATTTAAAAACACAAATCACACTCCTCCAGTGTCGTTTGCCTTTTTTTCCCGATCGTTCTCCACATTTTTCTCAAATTCTCACACGTCTTCACAAGCTCCCTCCAACTTCCATTTTCTGACTATTTTTCTTCACTTCCTTTCTTGGCCCGAGATGAGTTCTTACCAAATCGCTACTGACCTCAAGTGGCCAGTTTTATTGCTTTAAAATGGGGATTTGAGCTTTGTGCATTGTATCTTAGATACATCGGAACCTATAGATGCCTTTTATTAAGAAAACAAAAAAACAACAACAAAAAAACGCAAAAAACGTTTTAGGGACACTGAAGAAATTTAAAATAGAACGTATTTATACGTTTTTGGAAGCAAATGAGTTAAATGCTTCATTGATAGAGTCCACTCAAATCCGCTCAAGCTGCTCACTTACACACAATGAGTTGCCACAGCGACTGTTTAACAAGTTAAACAATGATTAAAGCATGCGGTGCTTTGAAGTTTCGAGTTACAGGCATCTGTTGCAAGATAAAACATTAAACGTCTGTCAATCATAATTAACTTTAATAAGCAACCAATGCACTGCCTGACGAACAAAGAGCAGGGAGAAGGATGGAGGAAGTCTGAGGGGCAGTTCACATGGCGACTCTGCGACACAAAGACGCAATGACTGAGTGCGGAATGGCCTCGCGTGCATATGGTGTCCGCGAAGACGAAAAATTCTGAATCCTGCCTCCAAAGTGGAAGAATTCGATTGCGGGGGATTGAGGGGGGCTTGCAGCGCATGCATATCAAAGGATCCCGCGGCACGAGACCGCGCCGATAACGTCAGCACTCGTACACGTCACATTGGGCGTGCTGAGGGTGCAAAGTAGCAAGGGATCACAGTACTCCAATCAGTTCTACAGATCTACAGAGAAAAACCAAATGAAGTGGAAGTTCTTGTCACCAGGCTGATTAGACTTCTAACCTCATGGCACCATGCAGTACTTTGTGCACTATGAGAGTATCAAGCCAGCTGGTGCTGTTCATTGACATGAAGTGCACCTCAGCACTCGTCTCGTTCAACACTTTCATAACAAGAGTCATTAACGAACGCACACATCTTTCTGCTTCATTTAGCCATTCTTAACAAGAGGCATCTATCACGGAGGTGTTACCGCTCTGCGGTCACACCGACCTCCAACAAGCGCTGATTTATTCCAAACTGTTGCCGTCCTTTCGCTGCAGGACAATATCGACACTGTGAGCCTTTAATTATGAAGCCATAATTTTAAACTGGCTTCAGCAAAACAGGTCGCTCGGAAGAAACCAAGGCACACTTAAGGTCTCAATTTTTGAGAGACGCCTTGTTCGAGTCACACTTTGAAGATGATTAAGTCGACGAGTAAAGGTAAGATAGCGTCAATGATCACTGTTATGACATTTTTTCTTTTATCCGCGTTTGACAATATGGTATTAAACCAATTAGTCGCAGCCAGGGGTGGTTTTCCGCAACGGTGTCAGTTTTGTTTACCCAGTTTGAGAACAAATTAAATGGTGTGTCATCAGCAGTGCAGGCAGTGGAAGATTGTAAACATGTTTTTTCCCCTTGTACCCTCCCTTCAAAATGAGAAATAAAACGACCGCTGTTAGAAGATTTAATTCTGAGGAAGCCTCTCTCTAGGGCTCTGCGGCACACTAAGCAGCACCATCACAAAAAGACTTCAAATTAGAAGATGCTTTCATCATCCCACCAAAGGCACCTTGAACTTTGCAGTTAATCAAGTTTGGAATTTTAAAAAAAATAATAACTACGAATTTCACTTATCACCTCTATCACTTCTAAAATACAACTTTATAAAATCGGGCAATGGACCTATGGCAATACCACGCCCCCAAATTACAAAAGTTGGACACCAAGGCGTAGAGTTGCATTGGAATACTGCATGGTCGCGACTTTTTTCCTCATATTAAAATAGCAAAAACATGATGATTTAACACTGTGCATGGGGTACCTGTAATTCCGACACCAGGTACCCTGAAAGATTGGAGGCGAGTAATTATTTTGTGCCTTTTTCAAAGCCTAAAAGAAGGCTCGCCAAATGCAAGCTATGGGTAAGGCTCTGTTGTTGACCACATAAACAACTGAATGCCATGACAGTAGCCCAGGTACACTTACAGTGGGGAGAACAAGTATTTGATACACTGCCATTTCCCATTGGCAGTGTATCAAATACTTGTTCTCCCCACTGTATGCTTGCTAAAATATAAGTTAATGATCAATTTGTAAAAATAAATAAATAATAATAATAATAATAATTAGAGATGTCCCGATCGATCGGGTCCGATCACGTCATTTTCAAAGTATCGGAAGCGTATTAGCTAGATAGGGTTTCTCGATTTTAAATTGTGAGTGGCAGCAGCTCACCTGGACTAGCAGAAGCATAACAACCTCTTTAGTGGCCGCGGTGCAGTTGCACCTCCAGCACCCCACTAAGTTCCGGTCCTGCACCCGATGATCCGTGGTATAAAATATGAACAAAGAAAGTAATACACGGGAGAGTTCGGCAAAGGGCGGTGGGACGGGCGGCTGGGTAGAAATTCCATGCAGCGGTCCCACTGCCCCAATGCGAGCTCTCCTATTTTAATGCATACATTGCACTACCCTCCCCAAACAATCCCATCACGGTGCGAGGTAATGGCCGCCAGCCAGGAACCTGGCAGCTACAGTAATAGGGTGGTAGGTGGGTCCCACTTTTTCTCTATGGCGTGGCTCCCGGGGCGTGGCCTCCCCTCTACCTGGGCTGCCGGCCGCGGGAGTGGGGGGAGGTCGGGGCTCCGATCTCTCATCACCCCGCAGCGGCTCCTCGGCATTCTCTGGCTTCTTTCTTCTCTGCCTGGGTATCCGCCCTGCGCTCCGCTGCGGGTCGCTGGCTGGACGCTGGTGTATCGGCTGGATGTCGCCTACTCCGGTGGGGGACCCTGCCTTGCCCCGGGCTTGGTGAGCCGCTGGGGATCCTTTGGTGTGCCGTGCCGGTTGGGGGGCTGCGGCTGTGGCTCGTGGGCTGGGTGGGCGGATGGAGGTGGGGGCAGGTGTGGGGTTGGTGGTGTCCCCTCTTCCCATTTCTGAGGGCCGGTTGATGGGAGCCCGGGATCCCGGGGGGGGGGTGACGATGGCTCCTTTGCTGGGCTGCGGGAGGAGGGATGGGCTGTGCTGCGCCCCCGTCCCTCCCAGGACTGGCTGGGTGGAGGCCGTGGCCCAGGGTGTCTGTGTGGCTGTCGCGTGCTTGGTGGGGCCCGCGTACGGCTGGATGCAATAGGGTGCGCTCGGGTAGGGGGTCCCGGTGCCGGGACTGGTGGTGGGGCGGCCTAGGGTCAGTTGCCAATGGACTTACACTCACAAGGGATTCACATGATTACTGGGTTGTAGATCACAGAGTTGATTTGTGTACACTCTACCCCTCCCAATCACTTAGCTTATAGACCTCCTCACCCCTCTCCCCTTCTTTCCCTGGTCAACAGGCACCCCCACATGGTGTCAACCGGAAATACATCTAGCTGACGATAGCACCAACATATTAATAGTGAAGGCGTTCAATGTATTTCTTTTTGTTTCTTTTCTTTCTTGTTTCTTTTCTTCTGTTCCCTCATAACCCCTTCCTGTTTGCTGCTTTGTCATAATAAACGGGATATATTGAATGATCACAATGGGAGTAAGTAATGCTCTTAATGTGATCAGGACAGGTTTAAGACATAAAAATAAAAAGCAAAGAAAGTAATAGCGGTGCCATTGGAAGTTTGTAAAATGATTTTATTTCCAGACTACACAATAAGGCAGGCAGTGTGATTGTTTGTTTTTAAGATCATAGCTCAACCGGGACAACATTTGGCGTAGTCTAAAATGGTATTATCAGGCCCAAACAAACAAACTTTATCATACAAAAAAGAAACCAGTCTTGGATTTTGCCTTCATTCATATATTTTTTAAACTGAAACTCCATAATTAAATACATTAGACAGTATAAAATGGGACCAAACTAAAGAGTCTTATAAACCTACGGAGTTATTGATGTGCAGCCTTCAGAGGTTCTTTGCAAATGTAGTGTATTTAGTTGGCAGGGGGTTTTGCACATTAAAAAGAAATAGCACAATACTAAAAAAAAATCAATTTCTGCACCGTGCACAAGCCTTTAATATTTGTATGTGGGTTTGCGTGTAAATGACTTGGTTGTTTATTTAAGGAGGAACCATATCCGGCTTTCAGTCGTATTGGAATCCCTCAATCAAAGCCGACTTAAATGCTTTTCCCGGCAGGGCGAACATGAAGCCTAAAAGCATTTTCACACCATAAGAATCAATTCAACTCGTTATTGGCCAGTTGAGGTTAGTGCATGAGATGATGTCAAGATCTCATGTGCTTAGGTCCTTCTCCAAAATGATGCAGCGAACATTCTATTAAGGTTAGCAGCAATACTTTCTTAGTTCAGAAGGCTATGATTGAGCACGTTGTAAGCTCAGATCATGTAAAAATGAAGTCCACCGTCATCCCCAGATGTCTTGCAAGTAGCGTTTCTGCTCCCTCAGGCTAGCCAGTTGCTTCATGGCCTCCAGTTGGTCTATCTGAAGCTCAGTCTTGATCATCTCTATCAGGGAGTCGTTTACGTCTTTAGCCATGTTCTTGGCATCCCTGGTCATAGAGGGTGTGAGAAAATTGTTTAAACAAGCTAAACAAACCGCTTACGAAACCATGAGATATTGACAATTTTCAAACGATTAATCTACTGTACTTGTAATTTGTTATTCCTCTGCATAGCACAATACACATTTTTGATGGCTATTCCTTACTGTTTTTGGAGTAAAAGACTATACAATCTTCTATTGTGAAGATATGTCATTAAAATTACACCTAAAAATTTTCATTTCCTATGTGTGGAATTGGTCTTCCTTCACACCAGGGGGCGGGAGAGGTAAGGCGCATAAACCAACAACCAACACCACGGGAAAAAGAAAACAAACTAACTACTCGGAAAGTTATGGCGAATGTACAGAGTGGGAAATACCAAATGCAGTATTACTAACAATTTTTGAAAAGTCTTTTTTTTAAAATATTTTTCAGATCAGAAAATGTTTATTTTTAGTGCTAGCTCAAGGCTGAAAGTCATTGAAACTTAGTTCCTCACTGAATGAGTATTTATTTTTGCACTACTTCAAGAGATGCTTTTTCAGTTTTCGAACGATTTGGACTTTTTATTTTATTTTAGCCAATATGAAAATATATCTTATGTGGGAGTGTTTGTTCACTGCTAATGGTTTCCAGCTAACTGTGTGAAATCCAACATTGGAAATGTTAGAATCTTATTTTTATTAAAAAAAAAAAAAAAGTTACCAAGGTGGCGAGTGCTACCTGACTTTAACTGTTACCTCAGTCCAGTGTTGTTTTTGGGTACAGCACGTCACATGAGTGACACAACCAGACACTGCTACATGCAGGCTAACTACACATAAAATGTCACGCATTGTGAACATGTGACGGAAAATATTGTGCATTTTCATCTCATTCTAGTCTAGTCAGACAAATACTCCCAAAACACGTTTTTAGCTCATTATCGTCTCGTTGTTGTCATGAAAAAAATTTTGTTGACGAAATATTTTCGTTATAGTCACGGTTGACGAAAACAACACTGGTTTGACAGTAGATCCATGCCCGACTGCTATTACTACAGTTTTTCTAAAAACTTTGCTGAAAGCGTAAAGCTGCGCATTCAGATACAGTGCCTTGCAAAAGTATTCGGCCCCCTTGAATCTTGCAACCTTTCGCCACATTTCAGGCTTCAAACATAAAGATATGAAATTTAATTTTTTTGTCAAGAATCAACAACAAGTGGGACACAATCGTGAAGTGGAACAAAATTTATTGGAAAATTTAAACTTTTTTAACAAATAAAAAACTGAAAAGTGGGGCGTGCAATATTATTCGGCCCCCTTGCGTTAATACTTTGTAGCGCCACCTTTTGCTCCAATTACAGCTGCAAGTCACTTGGGGTATGTTTCTATCAGTTTTGCACATCGAGAGACTGACATTCTTGCCCATCCTTCCTTGCAAAACAGCTCGAGCTCAGTGAGGTTGGATGGAGAGTGTTTGTGAACAGCAGTCTTCAGCTCTTTCCACAGATTCTCGATTGGATTCAGGTCTGGACTTTGACTTGGCCATTCTAACACCTGGATACGTTTATTTTTGAACCATTCCATTGTAGATTTGGCTTTATGTTTTGGATCATTGTCCTGTTGGAAGATAAATCTCCGTCCCAGTCTCAGGTCTTGTGCAGATACCAACAGGTTTTCTTCCAGAATGTTCCTGTATTTGGCTGCATCCATCTTCCCGTCAATTTTAACCATCTTCCCTGTCCCTGCTGAAGAAAAGCAGGCCCAAACCATGATGCTGCCACCACCATGTTTGACAGTGGAGATGGTGTGTTCAGGGTGATGAGCTGTGTTGCTTTTACGCCAAACATATCGTTTTGCATTGTGGCCAAAAAGTTCAATTTTGGTTTCATCTGACCAGAGCACCTTCTTCCACATGTTTGGTGTGTCTCCCAGGTGGCTTGTGGCAAACTTTAAACGAGATTTTTTATGGATATCTTTGAGAAATGGCTTTCTTCTTGCCACTCTTCCGTAAAGGCCAGATTTGTGCAGTGTACGACTGATTGTTGTCCTATGGACAGACTCTCCCACCGCAGCTGTAGATATCTGCAGTTCATCCAGAGTGATCATGGGCCTCTTGGCTGCATCTCTGATCAGTTTTCTCCTCGTTTGAGAAGAAAGTTTGGAAGGACGGCCGGGTCTTGGTAGATTTGCAGTGGTCTGATGCTCCTTCCATTTCAATATGATGGCTTGCACAGTGCTCCTTGAGATGTTTAAAGCTTGGGAAATCTTTTTGTATCCAAATCCGGCTTTAAACTTCTCCACAACAGTATCTCTGCACTCTGCTCTCTGCACTTTAAACAGAACCCTGAGACTATCACAGAGCAGATGCATTTATACGGAGACTTGATTACACACAGGTGGATTCTATTTATCATCATCGGTCATTTAGGACAACATTGGATCATTCAGAGATCCTCACTGAACTTCTGGAGTGAGTTTGCTGCACTGAAAGTAAAGGGGCCAAATAATATTGCACGCCCCACTTTTCAGTTTTTTATTTGTTAAAAAGTTTAAATTATCCAATAAATGTTGTTCCACTTCACGATTGTGTCCCACTTGTTGTTGATTCTTGACAAAAAAATTAAATTTCATATCTTTATGTTTGAAGCCTGAAATGTGGCGAAAGGTTGCAAGATTCAAGGGGGCCGAATACTTTTGCAAGGCACTGTATATGGATTTATTGCTTTTGATACTTCTGAAACAATGTGTGACATTTTATGTGTAGTTAGCCTGCTATCATCGTAGCAGTGTCTGGGTTTGTCACTCGTGACGTGCTGTGCCCCCCCCCCCCCCCCCAACTCACCAGTGTGTCATCTCCAGTCTCCATGCAGGATCTCTCACTTAATGTAACACGTAGAATTCGTTAGCATTCGCGTAATGCTAACGCGAATGCTAACCGCGCGCGTTCTCTCAAACTCTCGGGCAACTTTTTTTTTGTACATACAATTCGTGGCATCAAAGTGGGTATGAATTATTGAAAATAACGTACCGTTTTCCTGCTGAGTGCGTATAATCATGAAGTTGGTGTTGTCCTTGTAGACGCTACAATATGTGCTCGTCTGTCAATGTGCATTTGAAATAGTTGGAAACCTTTATTTATTTTATTTTTGGAGTGCAATTTTTTTTTTGTAATTTTACAGACGAAAACATTTTTTAGTAAACGTCGACGTAATTAGTCTTGAGTTTTCGTCAACAAAAACTAGACGAAGACAAACACATTTTGAGATGACTCAAATATGACTAATAGTTATGATCGTCCAAAATACGAAGACTAAGACGAAAATTAAAAGGGCTTCCAAAAACAACATTGCTTTAGTCGATCCCTCCAAAAAACAGCGTGTTGTCTATTTTTGCATATGAACTATGAAACAAAGAACGTTAATGTTAGAACAATAAAAATACAAATTCACAAGTTTGATGATTTCTTCTGTTTATTTTATACTTTAATAACTCTTGCTTTTTAGTTTTAGCCAATCATAGACTTCATAATGTATTGACGGGACACTTGGTGCGGGGCCGAGAAATAGGGGGCCTGCGTTGTTGGCGAGGCCGTCAAAGCTGACCGAGTGGAATCACAGACAAAGAAGCTTTTTTCGTCGAGAATTCTCGTGAATAAATGCTTAAATCCCCGAATTCTTTACAGATATGGACACAAAACAGTCTTGATTCTTGATTCAAAGCAAAAAAAAAAAAGTGCAGTAAACATTTATTTTACGTAAATATGTCGAAGTACAATAATAGTCTGTTAGTGAATGTAGCTAGCGGGCGCCTGATGTAAACAGAGCGTTTCCGGTGAAAATTCTTGTGAATAAATGCTTAAATCCCCGAATTCTTGGTAGATATGGACGTAAAACAGTCTGGATTCTTGGTTAAACGCAAAAAAAAAAAAAAAAAAAACGTGCAGTAAGCATTTATTTTACGTAAGTATGTCGAAGTACAATGCTAGTCTGTTTGTAAATGTAGCTAGCGGGTGCCTGATGTAAACAGAGCGTTTCCGGTGAAAATTCTCGTGAATAAATGCTTAAATCCCCGAATTCTTTATAGATTTGGATGTAAAACAGTCTGGATTCTTGGTTAAACGCAAAATAAATAAATAGATAAATAAAAAAGTGCAGTAAGCATTTATTTTACATAAATATGTCGAAGTAAAATGCTAGTCTGTTAGTAAATGTAGCTTGCGGCTGCGTGATGTAAACAGAGCATTTCCGGTGAAAATATTTGTGAATACGTGCTTAGATCCCCAAATTCTTTATACAGTAGATATGGATGTAAAACAGTCTCGATTCTTGGATAAAAGCTAAAAAACATGCAGTAATCATTTATTTTATGTAAATATGTCGAAGTAGAATGCTACTCTGTTAGCGAATGTAGCTAGCGGCCGCCTGATGTAAACAGAGCATTTCCGGTGAAAATTCTTGTGAATAAATGTTTAAATTCCCAAAGTCTTCATAGATATGGACGTAAAACAGTCTCGATTCTTGGTTAAAAACAAAAAAACGTGCAGTAATCATTTATTGTACGTAAATAAGTTGAAGTACAATGCTAGTCTGGGACTTTTGCGCTCTCACTCGAAGGCGAAGGACGCATTTTCCCGAGCTCCATTATCTGTCTCTGATAACTCAGGCGCCAGCTGGAAGAGAAAACCTCCTAAATATGCCTAATGCACCGAAAAGAGGAGAAAAGACTGACAAGACTGAAGACATGGAAGATTTAAAATCTTCTATGCAAAAATTAGAGCAAAAATTAGAGCAAATTATGGCTGAATTCTTGGTCCAAAATCGGTACCTCTTGAAAAAGAATCAAGACATCCTGAAGGAATTCCAATTGCTGCGGGCTGAAAACGAAAAACTGAAGAAGACGATGAAAGAGAGAGATGATCGTATCAACAAACTGGAAGCTTTGGCAGAGGATCTGGATCAAGGTGGACGTGCAAACGATCTCCTCATCACCGGCATCAAAGTGAGAACACGCGCATACTCGCAAGTTGTTCAGGGTGAACATGAACCAAACTACGCAACGGTGGAAAAGCAGGTGACTGACAAGTTACAAGAATTGGGAATAAGAGTGGAACAGCAATTCATTCAACAATGCTTTCCGCTAGCTTCACGAGGGAATAAACCGCCAATGATACTCAGGAAGCTTACTGATCGAAAGAATAAGATAGCCCTTCTCAAACAAGGTCGTCACACCGATCGACTATGGACTATTCAGAAAATGAACAGTCAGAGGGGATGGTTATTATAAAAAAAAATAATAATAATAAAAAAAAATTAAAAACTTGTGATCATTACGAAATCTGTCAAAAATTTGATATTTGATATTTTCTGCGTCCTTTATGGTATACTGGGGACGGGTTTCAATAAGCTTCGGTTTCTCCCGTCAGCCCTTTTCTTTTCGGGTTGAATTAATTGTAAACACATATAAATGCTGTATGTTTGTTTGGATTTGTCATGCCTGAAGGGAAAATAAATAAATAAATAAAATAAATGTAGCTAGTGGCTGCCTGATGTAAACAGCTTTTCCGGTGAAAATTCTTGTGAATAAATGCTTAAACCCCCGAATTCTTTCTGGACATGGACGTAAAACAGTCTCGATTCCTGGTTAAAAGCAAAAAAAAATAGTGCAGTAAGCATTTTATTTTATGTAAATATGTCGAAGCACAATGCTAGTCTGTTAGTAAATGTAGCTAGCGGCTGCCTGATGTAAACAGAGCTTTTCCGGTGAAAATTCTTGTGAATAAATGCTTAAATCCCCGAATTCTTTATAGATATGGACGTAAAACAGTCTCGATATGTATCTCGTAATTATGAAATCTATGAGCCAATAGAAGAAGCTTTCAAAAGTTTTTGTTTGTACATAATGAACCGTGACTCGTGTGTACCTTAACACCCCTAGTGTTTATATATAGTGAATGAAAGCTCAATAAATCTTGAATTTTGACACTGACCATTACGGAAGAGATTCATCATTTTGTTGATATCGAGTCGGGATTGTATTTGATTAATTTAGTTCGGATGTTTCGAAGATCATTCAGAAGAGCAGCTGCAATAAAAAGCAAGACCCTCTCGATAAATCACGGGACTTTGAGCTATAAAACTGCCAGCGTGGCTCATTGTTATGCGTCATTCATTGTCTTCCTGAAATTGCACTGACGGAAATAAATATATGGGAAGTGTATCAAGATTTCGGTATGCAGAAAAGATTATTTAAGCCGCTGTGTTAATGTAGCTGAAAGTATGCGGATAAAACTTTTGCTGGGTTCACAACAATGCACATTTGCATTCTTTGCAGGGTATTTATCAAACAGTGAATTTATCATGCATGTGCACAACCCTCTTTTATAAATCTTCATCACTGTGCAATGCATAAGAAAATATTTCCGCTCCAATCAAGACTGGCTTATACACCTGTAATAAATGAGTTTCCACTTGAATTAATGCTTGTGTCGCACGTTTATACGAAAAGGTTTTACAATTTAGTTAGAGAATGACGAATTGTGCATTGATATTCTGCAGGTGACAATAAAAATGACCTAATATAATGATAGCAATCATTTAAAGCTTATGATATATGAATGGCTTTTTGTGAAAAATGGTCAATCTCTGTGTTGCATTGGTCGCTTAGATGCATTTTAGTTATCTTAGTCTTTAAGATTACTTTCACCATTTATGTACTTTGAAAGTTCCAATAAATAGCACCACAAGTTAAAAATAATAGTGATAGGCAGCCTTACCCACACACATAGAGGCAACCGTTTTGCTTGAGCAGGATGTTGATGATCTTCTGGCTGTGAAGTAGTAAATTGTGTTGGACGTATTTGGGAGTTCCTCCTGAGATGATTGTGTCCTCTTCCTTGGGGTCTTCTCTAGAGAAACATACTTTGAGATGGTCTAAAGTACCACTTAACACAAAGCCCTCCAGCTCCTCTCTGTGTGAAAGATGGGGAAAAAATGGAATCATACTCATGTTACAAATGATTTAAAATTGCTGTATTTGTGCAGACATATTTCAATGTGTAAGAGTATATATCAGACAATTGGAGTCAAGTCACAGGTACTCAGACTCGAGTCGCAAATTTGATGATTCACAACTTGACTCGGACTTGAAGAAAAAAAAAATACAGACTCGGACTTAACTCACTTGAGCTGGGAGGGTCGACTCGACTTGTGAGGCAATAACTCAAGACTCAACTCGACTTGTGAGACAATGACTCGAGACTCGACAAGCTGAGTCAAAAAACTTGGATCCTAGATTGGTTCCCACCTGCCAGTGGTAAGCTTGGCGCACCTTAATGCTGGTTTATTACCTGCCGACTATACTGCATATATTTTTTAAATATTGCCTTACATTGACAGTAAGATGTCCCTCAAAGATAAACCTGAGTGTTTTGTGTGTGGCCTGGGAAACAACATCAACAAAGGCCTTGACTTTTGACCTCGAGACTCCACCTCAAGACTCGACCTCGAGACTCCACCTCCGGACTCGACTCGACCTCGAGACTCTGCCCTCCAGACTCCTCCCTCGGGACTCGACACAACACGGCCTCGAGATTCGACTCGAGACTCTGCCCTCGAGACTGCGTAGAGACTCGACCTTGAGATTTGACTCAACCTCGAGACTCGACCCTGAGATCTGACTCGACTTCGAAACTCGACTCAACACGACCTCAAGACTCCACACGACCTCGAGGCTCGACACAACCTTGAGACTCGACACGACCTAATGACTTGACAGGACATGACCAACTCAACATAACCATATGACTACTTGACATAACCGGCTCGACCTCGAGACTCGACTTGACCTCGAGACTGCCCTCGAGACTCGACCTTGAGATTTGACTCGACTTCGAGACTCGACACGACCTCGACTCGACACGACCTTGAGACTCGTCACGACCTTATGACTCGACTCTACATAACCGACTTGATACAGCCGTATGACTCGACATAACCGACTCGATATAACCGTATGACCCGAGTCAACACGACCTTATGACTCTACTCGATACGACTTGACACGACCTTATGACTTGACTCGACATAAAAGACTCGACATAACCGTATAACTCAACTCCACTTGCCCACAACAAGTAAGACTCATGCCTCGATATCATACCGACTCATGCAATGGCCTACCGCAAGCAACACGTCACTTCCGCTCATTAATATTCATGACATTAGCTACTGTTGCTAAGTAGGGACAAGACACCGTTTGTCCCCAATAGGAAATGAATGGAAATCGTGTACGACAGAGATGTTTACAGAGCTAAATCTACCAATTCTCTCCGAAAATGATGTGCCTGGTGCCAAATTGACTGGCAAAGATGGGGAAGAACATAAAAATGTTCAGTTAAAGAGATGGCTTCTGTGTCGAAGGCTGAAAAAGACGAAAAAAACGAGCCGACCTAAGCATAGGGTTAGCTTTTTTATCGACGCGACTGACAATGACATTCTCCTGTTACAACAAGCTATCCTTTACCATCAGCCCTGTCTTTCATATATATCCTCTGGTTGTCCTACGTCGCTTACCGTTCTTGGGGGTAATTTAGTTAGCTTTGTGTAGCGATCGCAAATGCTACTCAGTGACAGCCAACGAACACTTTTAATTTTTTCATTGATAACACATCTTAATTCTATAATTTATTTACACTCCCCCCTTCCTAAAGTTGTTTTTTTTTATATATATATAACAGAAACGGTAACAGTGGCAGTCAGATACCACTGTAATTCTTTTCAGGTCATTCATTGTCAGACAGAAGCAGTACGGCACAACGTTACGCTAAAAAAATAAGTTAAAAATATAAAAATGGCTTACCTCTTTGTCTTCTGAAAGACCATGCCAACCCAACATAATGTTTACTGCATATGAAATGTGAATGGATTCACTGAGCTGGTGTTAAAAGTCCGCGCATGTTGATTCGGTCTTCACATTTTTTCCTCCCGAGTTTTTGGTTTCCGGAAACGTATGAAGAAAACATCCTTCATGTGTTGTAATGTCTAGAGTCGTTTCTACAAGTTCCAAAAAAACAATGCGTGATCGGCATGTTCGTTTTTGAAAGATTACCGGAGAAAAGTAGCACAAATTACGTTGGGTCTATGCGAGGGCGGGTCTATAATGTCCCACTTCTGCTTTACTTCCACTTTACGATGCAACGTCACAGTCTAAAAATAGCCTGCGTGCAGTACGCCATTGTCTGGTATTTACGTCAGGCACTTTGTCTTGTGGCTAAACTAAAAATTTTAAAATTTACATAATCACGCAAACTCACATCACAAAAAGAACTCTTCAGTATTACTAACAGACATTACAAGTCAACAATTTTCAGTTTTGAAATTTTGGACAAAGTGTATATTTCCTAAGGCTTCTGTTACTCATTGGCATTTAACAAAATATCCACACATCTATCCATATTCTCCTTAACTACATTTTCTAAAGGCATTCAAAACATGTTGGTGATTTATTTAGATATAATAAATATGTGTATACTGTATGTGCCTGTGAGAATAGTAAAAAGGATTAAGTGGGCACACTAATTTACATTTTAGAGCAGTGTGTTTCAACCTTTATGAGCTACAGCACATCTTTTTCATTCAAGACACAGCACCACACAAAATGTAAAAATGAATTTCTGTAGCCTATATTAATAAAGTCTTGTATTGAATAGGAATCAAACAAAGACAAAGAAAAACATATTTTACTGACTTGCTGCACACCACTGACAATCTCACTGTCATTGCACTGTTAATGACAGGTTTTGCTTATTGCCTCACACCAGAGGCTTGCTTCCTTTTGACCATGAAATTTGTCCTGCGTCCAGTTCTGAGTTAGCATCTTTCCTTTATACAAACTTTTACCATCTCTCTCACTGTTATAGCTTCACTAGCTAGCCGCTAGCCCCAATGTCACTATTACATACGTCATACGCATTACTAAACAAAGCAATTGTCCACCTATTGACACCCACTGATATGGAAGAGTATTGCATGATTACTGACCATTGGACACTCAGCAACGGCACATTATCGGACTCATTTTCATTTTTTTTACATCAATTAGGTGAAGTGGATGATTTTCCACGGCCAAAAAATTTGAAAATTTGAAAATTAGAGCATTAGAGAAGCATACAGATGCATTTATGCCTGCAATACTGGTGAATCTGGAGAATGTATTAGGAGTCCATAATTCCTTCTCCAATAGCCTTCTGGCAAAATCTGGTGAGTTTTCTATCCTCGTGGGGAGATACCGAATCTGGATATGCAGAGCAATGGCCTTCTGACACCATGCTCTTACCCATCCAACATCCCCTTAAGGTATTCCATGCAGATATTCTCAACAAACATTTGTTAGAAAAACAAAAACAACTGTCAGGCTGGATAGAAAAACAACAATGATGGGCAAAAGGTCCAAGGAAAGCTGTGCCAGACAGCTAATTTATTTTGCTTAACAAGAAAAGCAGAAAGGTCAAGGCTCTGTTCTAAACACATTTTTCTAATCAATCCCGCCGTTGGGCGTACCCCTGCATCCTATTGTGTGAGGTGAGCTTGCCAACTTCTCTCGTCTTCCTCACCATCTACAAGGCCTCAGGAGGATGATGGTCTATGAGCAAAAACACTCTCCAAGGAAACTATGGCTCTGAGATCACAAGTCAAAGTTTGTGCCTCAGGTAAACCGATGACTTATTTACCACACACAATGCTACATGGAAAAGAGGAATCCAAAGTGTTGTATTGGGTTTTATTAGACAAGAAAATTTGATTTTGACAAGGAAAGTGCTTGAACATAAGCACAATGCTCTGTATATCAAGTACAGTGGGGCAAATAAGTATTTAGTCAAACACCAATTGTGCAAGTTCTCTTACGTGAAAAGATTAGAGAGACATGAGAGACAGAATGTGGGAATAAAAAGAAAATCACATTGTTTGATTTTTAAAGAATTCATTTCCAAACTAGAGTGGAAAATAAGTTTTGGGTCACCTACAAACAAGCAAGATTTCTGGCGGTCAAAGAGGTCTAACTTCTTCCACAGGCTCCACTCGTTACCTGTATTAATGGCACCTGTTTTAACTAATTATCAGTATAAAAGACACTTGTCCACAACCTCAGTCATTCACACTCCAAACTCCACTATGGCCAAGACCAAAGAGCTGCGCAGGACACCAGAGACAAAATTGTAGACCAGCACCAGGCTGGGAAGACTGAATCTGCAATAGGTAAAACGCTTGGTGAAAAAAAAAATCAACTGAGGGAACAATTATTAGAAAATGGAAGACATACAAGACCACTGATAATCTCCCTCGATCTGGGGCTCCATGCAAGATCTCACCCCACGGCGTCAAAATGATAAGAACAGTGAGCAAAAATCCCAGAACCACACGGGGGGACCTAGTGAATGACCTACAGAGAGCTGTGACCACAGTAACAAAGGCTACTATCAGTAACAAATTGCGCCGCCAGGGACTCAAATCCTGCACTGCCAGACGTGTCCCCCTGCTGAAGCCAGTACACGTCCAGGCCTGTCTGCGGTTCGCTAGAGAGCATTTGGATGATCCAGGAGAGGACTGGGAGAATGTGTTATGGTCAGATGAAACCAAAATAGAACTTTTTGGGAGAAACACAGGTCGTGTTTGGAGGAGAAAGAATACTGAATTGCATCTGAAGAACAGCATACCCACTGTGAAGCATGGGGGTGGAAACATCATGCTTTGGGGCTGTTTTTCTGAAAGGAACCAAGACGACTGATCTGTGTAAAGGAAAGAATGAATTGGGCCATGTATCGAGAGATTTTGAAAGAAAATCTCCTTCCATCAGCAAGGGCATTGAAGATGAGACGTGGCTGGGTCTTTCAGCATGACAAGGATCCCAAACACACAGCCAGGGCAACAAAGGAGTGGCTCCGTAAGAAGCATTTCAAGGTCCTGGAGTGGCCTAGCCAGTCTCCAGATCTCAACCCCATAGAAAATCTGTGGAGGGAGTTGAAAGTCCGTGTTGCCCAACGACAGCCCCAAAACATCACTGCTCTAGAGGAGATCTGCATGGAGGAATGGGCCAAAATATCAGCAACAGTGTGTGAAAAGCTTGTGAAGAGTTACAGAAAACGTTTGGCCTCCGTTATTGCCAACAAAGGGTACATAACAAAGTTTTTGGTATTGACCAAATACTTATTTTCCACCATGATTTGCAAATAAATTATTTAAAAATCAAACAATGTGATTTTCTGTATTTTTCCACACATTCTGTCTCTCATGGTTGAGGTTTACCTATGTTGGCAATTACAGGCCTTTCTAATATTTTAGAGTGGGAGAACTTGCACAATTAGTGGTTGACTAAATACTTATTTGCCCCACTGTGAGTGTTTGATTAGACTGCTGGTTATTGGTTCTTATGATGTTGCAATTAGTGTTGCAAAGATTAATCAATTAACTCAAGTAATTTGATTAGAGTATTCATTTAAAGTGGCGTTGTAATAATTTGTTTGCATTAATTTTTATAGTGTCAACAGTGAATATGACATAACTCATTTAACATGGCTCCCTGTTCAGACCAACATAAGGTTTTTTTTTTTTGGAGGTAATATGTTTTTTAACACATTTGTAATTTAATTTATAGGTATACCTAGCATTTTTTTGTGGGAATATGTGTTTTATCAATTTGTTAAGAGCATAGTAAAAACAAAAAACTGTTAGCATTTTATAGCATTTAAGTTAGCGGAATTTTGCTATGCAAGTTAGCCAATTTTCTTTTGTTGTGCCTAGATCCTCATTAATTTATTTTTTATACCATTTGAGGCTAAGCGCAGGTATTTTAATTTTTTATGTTCCTAATCCGATTACTCGATTATTCGAACTAACTAGATCATAGATTAAATCAACTACTAAAATAATCAATAGCTGCAGTCCTATCCTAATCTCACATTTATGTATCATAACAGGAGGTGAGCTCAGAAAACGGCATACCTAAAAAATGACAATATTTATCGACGTTTGCATTTTGATTGTTTTTATTGTATCGTTCGTACACCAATAGCGATTACGATTTATTTTCCAGTTTATGATTGGTTCAGAAGTACCTACAAGCCAGCAAATGCAATTTGTATTGACAATTTCTGCGTGAAATCTTAGATTAAATTCGACTCACTCTAAGCACATGCATGTGAAACAGAGGTGTTACGATTCAACCATCTGGATCTATAGAATTCAATAGTCATCTTTTAGATATGTCTTTTTGGTAAAAACACTGTCTTTCATTCAAATGAGTGAAATATTTCAACAAAACAAAACCGTCAAAAACATCAAAATGGCTCGGTATTTATTGCTTCAAATGAAATGCAATTGATTGTGTTCAATGTGTAAAACGTCTTATTGAATTGATGAAGGCATTGTGGAAGACTTGAAATCAGAAAATATTATATCATTGTTCAAATAATCGATATTGTATCATCATGAAATTGATGATTTACACTCCTAATGTGAAATCCTGACTCTTTTTAAAAGATCATACCATACAGTGGGGCAAATAAGTATTTAGTCAACCACTAATTGTGCAAGTTCTCCCACTTTATTAATATTAGAGAGGCCTGTAATTGTCAACATGGGTAAACCTCAACCATGAGAGACAGAATGTGGAGAAAAAAAAACAGAAAATCACATTGTTTGATTTTTAAAGAATTTATTTGCAAATTATGGTGGAAAATAAGTATTTGGTCAATACCAAAAGTTCATCTCAATACTTTGTTATGTACCCTTTGTTGGCAATAACTGAGGCCAAACGTTTTCTGTAACTCTTCACAAGCTTTTCACACACTGTTGCTGGTATTTTGGCCCATTCCTCCATGCAGATCTCCTCTAGAGCAGTGATGTTTTGGGGCTGTCGTTGGGCATCACGGACTTTCAACTCCCTCCACAGATTTTCTATGGGATTGAGATCTGGAGACTGGCTAGGCCACTCCAGGACCTTGAAATGCTTCTTACGAAGCCACTCCTTTGTTGCCCTGGCTGTGTGTTTGGGATCATTGTCATGCTGAAAGACCCAGCCACGTCTCATCTTCAATGCCCTTGCTGATGGAAGGAGATTTTACTCAAAATCTCTCGATACGTGGCCCCATTCATTCTTTCCTTTACACAGATCAGTCGTCCTGGTCCCTTTACAGAAAAACAGACCCAAAGCATGATGTTTCCACCCCCATGCTTCACGGTGGGTATGGTGTTCTTCGGATGCAATTCAGTATTCTTTCTCATCCAAACACGAGAACCTGTGTTTCTAGCAAAAAGTTCTATTTTGGTTTCATCTGACCATAACAAATTTTTCCCAGTCCTCTTCTGGATCATCCAAATGCTCTCTAGCGAACCGCCAACGGGCCTGGACGTGTACTTTCTTCAGCAGGGGGACACGTCTGGCAGTGCAGGATTTGAGTCCCTGGTGGCGCATTGTGTTACTGATAGTAGCCTTTGTTACTGTGGTCCCAGCTCCCTGTAGGTCATTCACTAGGTCCCCCCGTGTGGTTCTGGGATTTTTGCTCACCGTTCTTGTTATCATTTTGATGCCACGGGGTGAGATCTTGCATGGAGCCCCAGCTCGAGGGAGATTATCAGTGGTCTTGTATGTCTTCCATTTTCTAATAATTGCTCTCACAGTTGATTTTTTATTTGCCCCACTGTACATAAAAGCATAGTCTCTAATAAAGGTTGTTTCATTTTAAGGTCTTATTCAGCCTGGCAGCCAAAATCGGATTCATAGCCTATCCAGATTGAAACTGGATGGCTCTTTTGTAGTCTGAACAGTCACAAGGCACATAAATCTTATTGGAAACCACATATGGGATGTACAGTAATTTCATATCAGATATGGACAAGATTAAAGGTGGTTGTTTTGCTTTCTTTAACCTACTTTGTAATTTGAATTGAGGATAATTCATCAGTGTGTCACACAACATAGTCTAATAGGTTTGGTCAACACTGTCGAGGATGTTCTTCAGAGTTGTCCAAACAGTGAGTAAACACTACCTCACTGTCTGATGATATTTAACTAACAGACAGGGAACAAAAGGGATCAGATCACACCGCCTGTGATCGAGGCCGCTAATCCATGCACACAATTAATCCTGTGGCACAACTTCATCAGTGCACAAGTGCTGAACAAACACTGATACTAAATAGATGACCAATTTGTATGCAGACATGAAAGTTTAAAAGAGCCAGAATAATGCAAGAGAAAAGAAGAAAAATTATGCCATTTGTTTGTGCTGAAAAAAAAAATTGTGCTGCTACGTTTGTCAATGGCAGCACCTCTGTCGCGGCTGTCGAAGCGTACCAACTCTCTCAATAACAAAGGGGGTGTCCCAACAACTAGCGCAAACATAGCACAAATGAATGGCATGCAGTAAATGGGGGGCTGCGAGTCACGTCCTTACTCAGAATTAGTATCTCAATATCTCAATAACAATAGCAGCTCGAACAAAATTTTTTTACAGCACAAACCACAAACGTAGCACAAACGATTGACAAAACTTTAAGCCATTTTTAATCAAAAGGGGGGCTGGTTGACCTCAGATTGACCTATAAAAGAATTATTCATATCTCAAAAACAATAGCAGCACAAATGTAAAAAAAATTCAGCACAAACGAGCACAAACCTGGCACAAATGAATGACATAATTTTTCTATAAATTTGCGTCTGATGTGGGGCCAACTTCACGGAGGTGTTCCGATTGTATGTTTTTGGAAGAAAACGCCTGAACCACTGAAACAAAAATGCCTCACGAGGATGACCCAGACATGGAAAAAAAGGTAATTGAAAAAGGTAACTGAATAGACAGGAAATAATGAAAAATAAACTTAAATGAGAAATTAAATCGGTATAGGCAGAATCTCACACACAAAGGGTTAGGATACACAAATTATGTCAAAATGTTTTGTATGTGCATTGGAATTATATAAACAAACAAGTAATGGGAAACTTAGCTCAAGCTTACCTGAATAGGTAATCTCGGTCTTTGTAGCGACAACCGAAAAACAACCAGGTCTCGCCAAACACTGCATCAGGATTCTGCTGCCTCTCCTTTTCTCTGTAAGTCAAACAGGACAGCTATCAGTCAATCTCCATTCACAAAGAATGAGGAGATACGCAGTTATTAAGTTAGTGATTGTATGTTTAGTTAATTATTGTATTTGCCTGTCCTCTCGTCATGGCTTGTAACCACTTTTGCGATCGAGCACACTACGATAATGTGAAATTCTTTGCCTGGACATACAAAATCCCAAAAATTAATAGGGGAATTAAGCTATAAAGCAACAACACCCAATCTGGGGAAGGACGTTCACTCCACTGGCTTCTAAAAAACACAAATAAAGATACTCTACAAAAACAGCTGAGTATTTCCCTAGTCTTCTCCTACATCAACATGTCATAGTGAGTCATAAATAAAATATTGTGTGATACTGTATATCATGTTCAGTGTTTCATTTTCTATTCATTCCAGTTATTTATTATTCATGTATTGGTGAATTGTAGTACAATATGCAGAACTTGGCAGGAATGAACTATTGATTCTAGGGTCCCTCTGTGTTTGCATGAACGTAATGAGGATAAATAATAATAGCTAGGTGTCTGAAAAGTATAAAATCGGAATTAATGCAATGAAAAAACACAAAACAGAATGATTTTTTTTTTAAATTAATTATCATTTTACATAAAACTCCAAAAATATTGGATCCCTTTGAAAAATCCTGTGATGCTTCTCTAATTTGTGTAATTAACAGCACCTGTTACTTACCTGTGGCACATAACAGGTGGTGGCAATAATTAAATCACACCTGCAGCCAGTTAAAAATGGATTACAGTTGACTCAACCTCTGTCCTGTGTCCTTGTTTGGACCACATTGAGCATTGAGAAAAGAAAGAAGACCAAAGAACTGTCTGAGGACTTGAGAAGCAAAATTCTGAGGAAGCACGGGCATAAAATTGGGCAATCTCAAGGCTAAAAGTCCATCTCCAAAGATTTGAATGTTCCTGTGTCTACCATGCGCAGTGTAATCAATAAGTGTAAAGCACTGTGGCTAACCTCCCTAGATATGGACGGAAAGAAAAAGTTGACGAAAGATTGTACGGACGGTGGATAAAGAACCTCGACTAACATCCAAACAAGTTCAAGCTGCCCTACAGTCCGAGGGTACAACAGTTTCAACCCGTACTATCCGTCGGCATTTGAATGAAAAGGGACTCTATGCTAGGATACCCAGGAAGACCCCACTTCTGATACATACAAAAGCCAGGTTGGAGTTTGCCAAAACTTACCTGAGAAAGCCAAAACGTTTTGGAAGAATGTTTTCTGGTCAAATGAGACAAAAGTAGAGCTTTTTGGGAGAAAGGCATCAACAGGAAAAAAAAACGAGGCCTTCAAAGAAAAGAACATGGCAGAAGGTCAAACATGGCGGTGGTTCCCTGATGTTTTGGGGTTGCTTTGCTACCTCTGGTACTGGACTGTTCGACGGTGTGCATGCTATTATGAAGTCTGAAGACTACCAACAAATTTTGCAGCATAATGTAGGGCCCAGTGTGAGAAAGCTGGGTCTCCCTCAGAGGACATGGGTCTTCCGGCAAGTCAATGACTCACTTCAAAAAGCACTAGAAAATGGTTTGATAGAAAGCACTGGAGACTTCTAAAGTGACCAGCAATGAGTCCAGACCTGAATCCCATAGAACACCTGTGGAGAGATCTTAAAATGGCAGTTGGAGAAGGCTCCCTTCAAAACTCAAGCGACCTGGAGCAGTTGGCCAAAGAAGAATGGCCAAAAATTCCAGCAGAGCATTGTAAGAAACTCATTGATGGATACCGGAAGCAGTTGTTCACAGTTATTTTGTCTAAAAGTTGTGCTACCACGTATTAGGCTGAGGGTGCCAATACTTTTGTTCGGCCCATTTTCAGAGTTTTGTATAAAATGATAATGATGAATTTTTCTTTTTCATTCTCATTTGTGTTTTTTTCATTGCAAGCAAAATAAATGAAAATATTACTACAAAAGCATTTGTAATTGCAATCATTTTCTGGGAGAAATTGAGCGTTATCTGACAGAATTGCAGGGGTGCCAATACTTTTGGCCAGCACTGTATAAAAAGAGAGCACACTTAACTCGACTAGGACCTTCACAATACATTTCAGACTAAATACCTAGCAGCAGTTAAATAGTAGCGTAATTTTAGAGCTGGGATGTAACTTTTGACTGCAAAATAACAAAGATATAACATGCGCAGAGATTGTCCGTAGTGTGCAAGCCAGGTTTTTATTTGTCAAACACGGAGCATTTGGTTTATTAATTACATGGGACTTTCTGCTGTTAGCTTGGGGCTGGAGCTAACTAACTGTTACTACCCGCAGTGATAAATACTCAGTTTCTTGAAAAACTTGAATATAAGACTAAACGGGGATTATTAATGTCTGTTATTTGTGTCCTCTTTTTGGAAATCAAAAATGACTAGAATGTGTAATTTGTTTTGATGCTTCTGCGCATGCGGGTCTCTTTGCTGAGCACATCTCGGACTGTGAATTGGTGCGCATGCGTGATACTTGAACGGTCTCAGTGGACAAAGGCAGTCTGAACTGGCACGCCAAAAAAACAGATATGGCAAAAAAATCGGATTTGTGGATTAAGACCTGTAGTATGAATCTAGCCTTAGTTGCCGCCACGTTTTGTGGCCAAATTGACCATGTGTGTGTACGGCGTACTTCCGGGTTGTGCGCGCGCATCCGCACCCACCCCCACCTTTGTGTTTATTGCACTGTGCAATACATTTGTGTGTTGTTGATTATTGTGCAGTCAATTTGCATTGTTTTACATCGGCACTGATATGCTGTTAACCCTAACCGGAAATTAGGCTTAATCATCGAGTTAGCGGGGTTTCTTTAGTCGGTGGAGTTGATTTCAACAAAATCCTTGCAGTTTGTCAGTGATTTGTTAGTTTCAGGGCTCCTGTGTGGCTATGCGAGTCAGTGGTGGTTGAAATCAAACTCCATCGACTAATTAAACTTCCACTAACTCGAAGATCGTGAAAAATTCTGATCTTTTAAATTCATTTATCGGAACGTCAATTACATGTGATGACATTTTTCTTTTGTCATTCTTATGTTAAGGCAGCAAAGGGAGAAAAATTGGTAAAAAGTAACTGATAAATTACTTTTTAATTACTTTGATAATAGTCAGTAAAGTAACTAGATTACTTTTTTGAGGCCTAATCCAGAATTAAATTACTTTTTCAAGTAATCTGTGACAACACTGATGATTATTGATTTGAACTAATATTCAGGCAACTTCATAGTGAATATGCCAGCATTTTCTGTTATTTTTTTATTATTTTATATGTTTTTATTGATTTATTTCTTTAAATAAAACAACACCAAATCATTTAGGAGGGCTTAAGAATATTTTAGGGGGGCTGATTTGATTTGATTCAATAGCAATACAATTTAATCTAGCTCTTTATAGCATCTCTTTTGGGATATGCTGGCTATCCATGAATGTCTTTCACAATTCAATTCATGAGTGAATCATTATCTGTGCGCGGTATACACTGAAAAAAGCAACGTACACCTAATTTTGGCTGCTGTATTGCACACAGAAATGAATACGAGGGCACATGAAAATTTTCATGATTGAGAAACATATATTTAGCAAGATTTCTAAAAAAGTGTTTATCCTTGTAATAGTGATTTTATTTTTCACATGACATGAAAAAACAAGAATTTTCCATAGTTACACGACATCATGCTTATGGAAGCAGGTCATGTGTCAAAAATGTTACCACTTCAAGCAGCGATAACAGCATTCTACTGTTAAATTGCACAAACCATCAATCAATTTTAAACCTACTGTCCACTCCCGCGGATTGCTTAGAAGGACAAAAAAACGCACTTAGAAGCAGTAAACAAACAAGATTACTTTTACATTTAGTGAAGGATTCAGGTGAGCGTATTTCTCCCTAGACAGCATGATGAAATGTGCCAAGAAAAGACAGGCGAGAAAAGCGAAGGAGCTGTCATTCAAGCATGCCAGTGTCAGAAAGAAAGAAACTCGGAAGCAGAATCTCTCCCTCTCAGGTTCACCGCCATGTAGTGGAAAACCTCAAAGTACAACTTCCACCACAATATTGATTCAATCAACTTCAATGGTGCTGAATACTCTATTGCAGTGGCTGTCAAACTTTTTACACCAACTACAACCTAAAAGCTATTATTAGCACTTTTAAGAACTGTCATCATGATTACGGTAGCATAGTAGACAAAGGCTGCATTTAAATAGCTAAATATTTAAAAACTGCAATCTGCCACTAAGACTGCTGCTCAATTTATCTGAAATTGACATTATTTGTAATTAGGGCTGCAGCTATCGATTATTTTAGTAGTCGATTAATCGATGAACTAGTGAGTTTCAATAATCGAGTAATCGGATAAGGAACATGAAAAATTAAAATACCCAAGCTGAACCTCAATCATTGTAAAAAAAATAAAATAAGGATTTATGTACAACAAAAGAACAATTGGCTAACACAGCAAAAGTCTGCTAACTTTTTTTTTTTTTTTTTTTTTTTTTTTTTACAATGCTCTTAACAAATGGTTTGGACACATATTCCCGCAGGAAATGGCTATATATACCTGTAAACTAAATTACAAATGCATTAGAAAACATTAGCTCAAACAAAAACTTAGCTTATGTTGGTCTTAACATGGACCAGGTGGATTCAGCCATGTGAAATGAGGCAGACTAGAGGGCAGTGTAGCCACCCAAATCACTAAAACTCAATGCAAACACTTTAAAAATTAAACGAATACTCGAGGCACCAACATTTAATTAGAATCTTTTTTTTCTAATCGAATACTCAAGTTAATCGATTAATCATTGCAGCACTATTTGTAATATTGTAGGTCTGCAGCTATCGATTATTTCAGTAGTCGATTAATCAATGAACTAGTTAGTTCGAATAATCGAGTAATCGGATAAGGAACATGGAAAATAAAAACACTTGATTTGAGCATCAAACGGTATTAAAAAAATAAATAAACGAGGATCTATGCACAACATAAAAACAAAAGTCCGCTAGCTTAAATGCTATAAATGCTAACTTTATTTTTTTATTTTTTTATTTTTTTTTACAATGCTCTTAACAAATGGTTCAGACACATAATCCCACCCATAAACGGCTAAATATATCTATAAACTAATTTACAAATGCATTAAAAAACTTATCTTACATTGGTCTTAACAGGGAGCATTTGGATTCAGCCATGTGAAATGAGGCAGACTAGAGGACAGTTCACTTTGAAATAAACCATCCCAACGCCACTAATTAAACGAATAATCGAAGCAACAAAATTGAATTCGAATATTTTTTTCCAATCGAATACGCGAGTTAATCGATTAATCATTGCAGCACTATTTGTAATATTGTCCTAAACAGTCAAATCCCCCCGAAAGAGACAAGTCTTTAATTTTTGTGCCCACATGAACAAAGCTGTTTGGCTGCATTTCCAGTCCTTTCTATTTGCATCCTGGCCAAGATTGTTCTGATCCGCAAACAGCCTCAGGTAAACTCATTTTAGTGTGCTCGTCACCACTCACCGCCTGCCCCGAAGGGATCAATACCAATATGAAAAAAATCTGGGTTCCATTTTGAGCTGGCCACACCGGCGCCTTTCCCTGAATACAAATTATAACATTGCATCTGTACCCTCTTAACAAGATGGAACAAAATCCCGTGAGGAGGGCAGCAACTGGAGCACTCCATTCGGATGGTACCAGAAGCGTGCCATTGAATAAGGGAGGGCATAGGGTTACGATTTGGTAAACATCCCAATTATCTTGTATGATACAATCAATGAGGTCACTGATTCTGGTTCACTCGCCCGACTTCCGTGCAGGCAGTGTGGATTTAAATGTCAGTGTGATTGATTGGTGCACATTTTAAAGGGAACCTCGGACTTAAAGACTTGTTGGCTCAAATAAGCCACAATTGCTCTCTTTTACTAAAATGTAATAAGAAACACATAAAATATTACTAGGGTTGTTCCGATCATGTTTTTTTGCTCCCTATCCGATCCCGATCGGTTTAGTTTGAGTATCTGCCGATCCTGATATTTCCCGATCCGATTGCTTTTTTTTGCTCCCGAGTCAATTCCAATCATTCCCGATAATTTTCCACGATCATATACATTTTGGCAATGCATTGAGAAAAAAATGAATAAAACTTGGACGAATATATTCATTCAACATACAGTACATAAGTACTGTATTTGTTTATTATGACAATAAATCCTCAAGATGGCATTTACATTATTAACATTCTTTCTGTGAGAGGGATCCACGGATAGAAAGACTTGTGACTTTGTATATTGTGACTAAATATTGTCATCTAGTGTATTTGTTGAGCTTTCAGTAAATGATACTGTAGCCATGCCCAAATGCATGATGGGAAGTGGAACCATGACTGTGCGTAGTGCTACCAATTGATATATCTTCTCTGTGTTGGGAAATAACATAAGGTGTTAAGAAAAAGATCAATTGCTACCTTGCTTCCCCACATTGCTTCCCATGATATTTCGAATCGGAAGAAGGATTGTAAGGCTTTAGCCAATTAAAAAAAGGCTCCAAAGGCTGCCAAAATTCACTCTACTCATTTTAAGATGCCTTTTATCTCTCTATATAGGTAAAACGGCGCCAGTACAGATTGAGCACGACAATGCGTGAGTGATACATAACGTGATACATTTTTTTAAAAAATTGATTACCGCCGTTATCGGGATAAATTTGATAACCCTACCTGAAGCCTAAAATAAAGACTCTGGATGAGTGTAACATGTCTGTAACGTTAAATACAATTAGAAAAGGTTTTAATTAAAAAATATACTGTATATATATTTAAAAAAGGCATGGCCGATATTTTTTTGCCGATTCCGATACTTTGAGAATGACGTGATCGGACTCAATCGATCGGCATCATCGATCCGGACATCTCAAAATATTACCATTGATTTAGAAATCTATAATATTTAGTACATGTTTTGACCTATGGCGGGCGCCATGTTTTAAGAGCGCAATGGACTCTCGGGGTGATGACTTAGATTGTCACTCTACAAATACTACCGGGTTGCTGTAATTCCTTCTACGGGGCGAGACGTCCAAACCATGCGCTTATTGGTTAAAAGCGGCGAATACTTACAATTTGTGTTTTTATTGAGTCTTTTATTACCTTTTTTTTTTTTTTTTTTTTTTTTTTTAAAAAAAACCTGTCCTGTTCAGCTGTTTGAATGGAATGGAAGTCTGAGTGTCCGGTTGATCTCGTTTATTTAGACAAAGCAGCAAACAGCAAGCGGTTATGGGGGAACAGAAGAAAAGAAGGCGAGAAAGAAGAAACAACAACAAGAAATACATTGAACACCTACCCTAACTATGAATATGTTGGTGTTATCGTCAGCTAGATATATTTCCGGTTGACACCACGTGGGGGGCCTGTTAACCGGGGAAAGAGTGGGAGGGGCTATAAGATAAGTGAATAGGAGGGGTGGAGTGTATTCAAATCAGCTCTTGATCTAGAACCCAGTAATCGTTTGAATCCCTTGTGAGTGTGAGCCCGCCAGCAACCCACCCTACACCGCCCCATTGCCAGTTCCGAGTGGTTCCCCGGGCCACCCGCGCCCTCATCAACTGGGCTTCAGGGATGGGGAGACGGGACGCACCACCAACCCCCACAATGGTGACCTACTAGTTGAACTAATTTTACAAATTTTATGAAAACAAAAACTTTAAGAGGGGTTTTAATATCAAATTATTATAATTCATACTAACATTTTCTATCCGTGGTACCCTTTAAGAAAACCTTATGTTATGATTTGAATATGGCTGTTACTTTAACAGATTTGCATGAACAAAATGATAAAATGGTCATTTTGATATTTCAAACTGTTGCAATGTTGACATATCATGTTTTTGTCCCGCTGCTCCAAAGTTTAAAAATTTTAACATAATAGAGGTTGGATAGACTATTTTAAGTGGTAAATCAATCTGTGGATTGACAAACAAAAAGAGAGACCCAGCTGAACCCTTTGTCCACTTTTCTCCTTGTTGTAGCATTTAAATAGAAGTATCGGGAAGACATACAGAAGTTAAAGGTTTGCTGAATATTGCAATGCCAATACTGCATCATTAGAAAAGTGACTGGTCAGTAATAGCTGGCAAAGATAGAAAACCATTACATTTTCAATTCAATTTCCGTCGCAGCTGCTAAAATTGAACCCCGCAAAATACGACTTACCTTACTTTCAAAATTTTTAAGCCTGACTCAATCAGTCAATTCATTATTCATTTCAGGGCCGATAGCGGAGTGCAACAAACGATTGGCGGCTCCCGACTGATCGTACGAATACATTTCTGACGTTTCTGAAATCCAGTCACGCCTTCAGTTATCTAATACAGTTTAAGATGAGTCATGGCTGGATTTTACAATCTCCAAGTCATTTTCAACCCAATGTGACAACATAAATTGGGTGAACTACGGAAAGGTCAGTCTCCTCAGTATATTTGCGATTCAATTTGTTTCTAAGAATTCAAATCAATATTGAAATTGTGTGTGTGGGCCCAGTTTTAATGACTGTCAAGTGAGGCTACGAAATATTGTTGACCTGACTTGACTCAATAAGAAACAAGGAAGCTCATACTCACAAACCTCATACTCGGATCAGTGTTTTGCCAAGAAGTTTCACTTTGGCACATCTCTAGTAGTCATATTTTTCAACAAGAATTATAAGGATGGTTCTTCAAAACCTGTCTTGTGCTTTAGACATTTTAATTAAAAGACATTTAATCTGAACTACAACTCCTAGCAAATATTATGGAATCACCAGTCTCGGACTAGCACTCATTCAGACATTATGTAAAACAAACTCTGATAAAAAGCTTGAAAAATTAATGAATTAGTTCAAAAGTGCAACTCTTTAGCATTCAGAAACACTAAAAGAAATGAATAAAAAACATTGTGGTGGTCTGTAAATGTTCCATTTATAGAGTAAGTGCAGGGAAATAAAGATAAAATCACTCCATTCTGAGGAAAATTTTATGGAATCATAAGAAACAAACAAAGAAATAACAATCAAAACACATCTCCAGGATTTAGTTGCACCACCTCTGGCTTTTATGACAGCTTGCAGTCTCTGAGGCATGGACTTGATGAGTATTCTTCATCAATTTGGTTCCAGCTCTCTTTGATTGCAGTTGCCAGATCATCCTTGCAGGCCGGAGCCTTGCTGTGGACCTTTTTTTTTTTTCAATTTCCACCACAGGTTTTCAATAGGGTTGAGATCTGGACTATTTGCTGGCCATGACATTGAGTGGATAAGTCTTTTTCCAAGAAATGCTTTAACAGTTTTAGCACTGTGGCATGATGCATTGTCATCTTAGAAAACAACAAACATAATTTCAATTGAAGGGATAAGAAAGCTGTCTAAAATTTCAATGTAAACTAAGCATTTATTGAAGATTTAACCACAGTCATCTCCCCAGTGGGTTTGCCTGACACGCAGCCCCATATCATCAAGGACTGAGGGAATTTTGATGTTGTCTTCAGGCAATCGTCTGAAGCACCAAACAAAAGTTCCAGCATCATCGCCTTGTCCAATGCAGATTCTTGACTTATCACTGAAAATAACCTTCGTCCAGTCATTCACAGTCCATGATTGCCTCTCCTTAGCCCATTGCAGACTTGTTCTTTTCTGCTGAAGTGTCAATGATGGTTTCCTTTTAGCTTTCCTGTATGAAAATCCCATTTCCTTAAGGCAATTTTGCAAAGTTCTGTCACATACCTTGACTCCAGTTTCCTCCCATTTCTTCTTCATTTGTCTTGCTGTACTACATCTTTTGTTTTCAAGACATATGGCCTTTAGTTGTGTGTCATGACGTTTGGATTTCTACCAGTACGCTTAACTTTAACAACCTTGCCATGCTATTTGTACTTGGTCCAGATTTTTGATACAGCTGACTGTGAACAGCCCACATCTTTGGCAACCATACGTGTAGCGTTACCTTCTTCAAGTAGTTTGATAATCCTCTCCTTGGTCTCAAGAGACATCTTTCTTGTTGGAGCCATGATTCTTGTGAATCCACTAGGTCCAGCAGCCTTCCAAGGTGTGATAACTGCACTGTTTTTAACTGCTGACTAACGAGCAGATCTAATCTGAGGCAGGGGCCCAATTAGGGAAGGGAAATTGACTGCGTGTGTCTATAATTTCTATTCAAAAAGGAGTGATTCCATATTTTTTTTCTTCAGAATGGAGTGATTCTATATTTCCCTGCAGTTGCTCTATAAAATTAAAATTTACTGAACACCACAACGTTTTTTATTCATTTCTTTTAGTGTTTCTGAATGCCAAGGAGTTGCACTTTTGAACTAATTCATTACTTTTTCAAGCTTTTTATCCGAGTTTGTTCTACATAATAAAATGTCTGAATGAGTGCTCGTCCGAGACTGGTGATTCCACAATTTTTGCTAGGGGTTGTAGAATTGTCTAATAATGATTTTTGAACAGATATATAAACTAGGGCTGTCAAAATTGTCGCGTTAACGGGCGTTAATTATTTTTTTAAATTAATCACGTTAAAATATTTGACACAATTAACGCATGCACTGAATGACCAGCTCGCAAATTGCCTTAAACAGATTACAATGAGGCCGTTTATGGACATTAAGAGTGAAGAGAATGCCACCGGCTGCTTGGGGGCAGCGCCGTTCCGTACTAATGTTATTTCTTCTCAACGTGGGAGAATTAGTAGTTGTGAGATGTTTATGCTGTATGCACAATGCAATGCAAATTGCTATTTGTGCTCCACACATATTTCGGTAAGTTTTCTTTCTTTTAGTGGCAATTATGTGTCTCTTGTTGTATTTTGGGTAAGATATGTACAGAGATATGTATTTTATAAAGGCGAGTGGACACAGGCGTTCTTTGGACCGCGCCGTTTATTGGCATAAGCTTCTTCTTCACAACAAACATAAGTATCGTTTAGTGAAAGCACAACAAAAATAATATTCCTATCTCTCTAAAAAAAAAATAATGTTCACAAAAAGAAAAGCACTTCAGTCTATAGTAATGAGGCCCTATTCTCACAGTTAAACAACAATGCAAAATGAACTGGCATTCCATATCAAAATAGCTATGCAAAATACACGTAAAACTTACTCAGACTTTGGTCACTCTATTCTTATTATTGTTATTTTTATTCTTATTATTATTATATTAGCTCTATTTTGATTGAAAATTTTACAAATTTTATTAAAATGAAAACATGAAGAGGGGTTTTAATATAAAATTACTATAACTTGTAACTATAACATTTGTCTTTTAAAAACTACAAGTCTTTCTATCCATGGATCACTTTAACAGAAAGAATGTTAATAATGCCATTTGTGGATTTATTGTTACAATAAACAAATACAGTACTTATGTACAGTATGTTGTATGTATATAGCCGCCTTGTGTTTTATCTTTCCATTCCAACAATAATTTACAGAAAAATATGGCATATTTTATAGATGGTTTGAATTGCGATTAATTGCGAATAATTACGATTCATTAATTTTTAAGCTGTGATTAACTCGATTAAAAATTTTAATCCTTTGACACCCCTAATATAAACCTTTATTTATTTTTTTTTTTATTTTTTGAGTAAAATTTTTCAATTCTACAGACGAAAACATTTTTAGTACCGGTAAACGTCGACTAAAAGTAGACGAAATTAGACTAGAGTTTTCAGCAACAACCATTAGATGAAGACAAACAAATTTTAAGATATGTTTAAGACTAATAATTATTATTGTATAAAAGATTAAGACTAAAATGAAAATTAAAACAGCAGCTATTATCGGGGACAACCTATGGCATTACAGCCCTTCTGTATAGTGCCCCAGCCTAATTTTTTACAAAACGTAGTCATTTTTTTTTAGTTTAGATTGGTAGAAATGTACTTTTAAGAACAGAAAAAAAACGTTGTGCTCTAAAAAAAAAAGACTTTATCTGCCATTGTTAAACAGTTTTTTAAAGGACAGATTAAATTGATCGAGGAAATTTCTTTCAACGGCCATCATCTCTCAAAGTGACATTTCAGATTCCCACTGATCTGACACAAGTATTCAACCACAGTCACCCGCAGTTACTGCCGAGGCACCCCATCCTCCAAAGCAGGTTGGCTGTCCAGAGAATTTAGAGACAATTGAAGTTGACTGGGGCACAACCTCATCTGCGCAAAGTCACCCGCGACTTATAAATGTCAGTCACGCTAAAAAGGTTTGCGCTGCTTCCTGACAAGTCCAGCAGACATGGACTCGGTTCAATGCACAGCTATCAGCCTGGGTAAGAGAAGCTCCAGACAGTCACATTAAACCTTTATGACAGGTCATCTTGTCATCTTTTGGCCTATCCTTCATTTCAGAACCTGCCCAAATTTTGCAGTGTCACATCGAAATACTCCTGACATCTATAATTAAAGTTCAAATTACGCATACTGCAAAAACACATTATGCATGATATATAATTGCTAACAAATGCTAGAGTCTGCGATTGGCTGGCAACAAGTTTAGGGTGTACCCTGCCTGCTGCCCGTAGTTAGCTGGGATTGGCTCCAGCACCTCCGTGACCCTCGTGAGGAAAAGCGGCATGGAAAATGAATGAATGAATGCTAGAGTTGTCTGATAATGACTTTCAAAAACAGACATTCCAATGTTGTCTAACCCAAAAATCCGATATATGCGGTTGTGGACTTACTATTATTATTGCTAATTATATTGTAATGCCCCACTGGATGCTTTAATAATGATAAATATAACAACTTCAAGGTTTTCCGAATAAACATAATGTGAAAAATATGAAAACTTATTCAAGTTTTTGAAAAGTGCCAAAATAATGTCCAATATAAAAAAAGATATGAGCCATAATAAAAATAGTAAATAAAAGGAATACAGTGGTACCTCGACCTACGATCCATTCGACATCTGACGTAAAATTTGACTTGTCATTTTTCTCGACATATGACGACATGCTCGAAATACGATGATTTATGACAGCGTCGCAATTTCTTTGTTTTCCCGCAAGACGGATGCGCGGCGGATTTTCTTGTCAGAGAAATCAACATGGGTCCCAAGAAGGTTAGTGCGGGAGGTGAAATATGGAAAAAGGAGACGCTTCGCATTGAAATTAAGACGAAAGAAATGAAATTAAAAAATGACAGTATGCATGAAAGAAATGAAAGAAAAATACGAGTGTGGTGTGCACATCAGTGAAGTGACTCAACAATACGGCCGGAATATGTCTACGATCCACCTCTGACCTCCGTTCACCAGTCTTTATAAGTTAAGTGACAATTATTATTGTAACATCAGCAAGGAAGTCGCCAGCTTTGTCAGGTTTTTAATCATTTATTTCAGAACTTGTGCAACACAACATGGCTACTGTTCGCTGTAACCCACGCCAACAACAACAACAAAAGTAAAAACTCTACCACACCTCTCTAACATCAAGCAAAACACAACCGCCACATTACAACTCAGCATATCGTAATATTCGGATGATAAACCGCTATTTTTCCACCTCATTTTGAATCCTGCGGCTTATAATGTAGTTTGGTTTATTTGTTGATTTATATGGGTTAATTAGTAACACTTTATTTGACAGCAGCGTCATAAGACTGTCATAGTTATGAAATGACACTGCCATGAGCATTAATGAATGCTTATGACAGATGTCATGAAGTGTCATGCGGCAAATTTTGTCACTAACTCCATTTATGTCCTGCTTGGCTCTTTTACATCCATTTAAAAGTGAGATATTTTGTCACTCAAGACATCCTCCATAGGCATTCATTAATGCTCATGACAGTATCAAGCCATCATTATGATGTTTTATGACAGTCTTATGGCATCACTGTCAAATAAAGTGTTAACAAATACCATAAATAGCAAATAATGAAAGAACTGGAACAATAACGGAAATAGTCAGCACAGAACATGAATTTTGATCGTTATTTACATCTGTAGCACTGCAATGCATGCTAGGAGGCATGTTGGACGACAACAGTGTTGACAGCAGGTGGCAGCAGAGGTTGACTCTCTCCCCAAAAGAGCAGTGATGGCCAAATGAAGGTTAACAGCCAACTGGTTCAAAGCTTCATGGTGGTTCATTTGGTCTTATGACAGTCTTATTACACCACTGTCAAATAAAGTGTTACCCATTAAAATCTTTAGGTGTAAATATCCAATAGTACAGTGAGGACAGCTGTGGCTTATAGTCCGGTGCGGATAATGTATGAACAAGTGACTTTTTCGTGGCAAATTTGGTGGGTGGCAACTTATAGTCCGAAAATTACGGTAATAATTATTACTATCATCTTGTTATTCCGATGTGTATTTATATATATTTTTGTTTTGCTATGTGTAATTGCTATTTGTAATTGTACCAGCAGTATTTATGAAGGATTTAGCGTAGGTTTTTGGGCCGTGGAACGAATTCACCGAATTACAATTTATTCTTATGTGAAAATCCCGCTGGATTTACAACCATTTCAACTTACAAACCAGGTGTCAGGAATGAGCAGGCAGGCAGGTGGTGTGGACCCAATTGCAGGGAAACAAAAAGCAGCAAGGCAGGTGGAGGAGAACTCAAAACACGTTTTAATAACAACTAACCAAAAGCACAAAGTACAACCAAAAGGACTGGGGATCAAAAAGGCAATGTTCAAACAAAAACTTACTTAAACGGAGGGACTGGTACACGAGGGCTTGGACAGGTCTTGACTTTGGCAGACGTAGACATAGACATTGACAATGACGCAACCAGGAGTGAAGAGAAAATGGGAGCTTATATACACACACGCAAACAAGGGTTAACGAGACAACAAGGAACAGGTGAGCACAGGAGGATAGACTAGGAGAAGGCACATCAGGTGAAATCAATGGGCAATCACAGGGACAAGTTACACTAGGAGAAAACAAATACAAAACCTAACACCAGGTCCCTGGACGAATTAAATTCATATGTAGAGGTACCACTGTAATTCACAATAAATTATGTTAACACTAGTCAGTCCAAAGAGCCACTAGGGGGCAACCAAAGCTTTACAAGTACACACAGCTAATTAAAGGACATGCCAATGCAATGACAAATCTTAAGATGCATTTTGTTGGGTGTTTGCACATGTTTTAACTATGTGTTTTATTACTTTTCTTAGTGACTATTTCTTTGCGGTGGCGCAGTAGTTATATGTGATGAGTTTAAATTTTTCATTCCAATTTTCATTTATTGGTGATTTTATTTGTGTACCATGAGTGATTAGGGTCTTTCCGTCAGTTAAAAAATCGCAAGCGTCTTAGTTTTGAGACCTCCCAAGATCACTCTAAGCACAGTTGCTGTGACCAGCCCATGCACAAAGGCTGCAGTCTTCGACATTCATTTATAACCCAGTATACATTCTGGCACAAACCCGATACCAATATTTTCCGATATCATTTTAAATGCATTAATCGGCCGATATTATCGGACAACTCAAATCGTAATTATATGTGTTAAAATTGATATACATTCATTTGCTGCTATGACTCCTAATTATTATTAATGTACCGTATGTGTAATGTATATTGTAAGGGACCTCATTTATTCCTAATGAGATGACTAAAACAATCTCTGGCATGACCGCAGGACTGGAACGACTTTACGAAGCTTAAGGAGGGCTTCCTTCAACTGTCGGGGCAGATTAGTCAGAAATGTGCAGCAATGACACACCTTAAACATGGTGCGAAGATTTGTGAATATCTATTAGCAGGTCTGGAAAGGTCAGACCAGCAACATGCACAGCAATCTTCAAAAAAATCAGCACTGAGTAAATTTGAAAGCATGAATAAACATTTGTTCACCTTTGCTGGAGGAAGCCAATGAAGGGTGCTACACCTGTGCCAGGTCCAACCATTACGAGAGGCACGGATGTGTCTGGTGGATGTCGAAAGGAGCAGTTGGGTCTCAAACTCACATGGATCTAAAGTGTGAGGGTCACAGAACATTAGTGTGCATTCTAAATAATGGAAGTAATTAGAACACTGCTGAGGAGCCACTCTGGGCCTCCCAATCTATTAATTGATCTACTTAACATTCTAAAATGGGCTAACGAGAAAACTTATGAGCTCCGACTAAAATCCACAGGGTGTGATAGAGAGGATTAAGTTGCATTAATTCAAATTTTATTTGATTTTAATCGACTCAAAACAACAAGCCCAAACCTGGGAAATCGGTAGCATCTCAAAGAAAAGCCAAATGGGATATCATTACTCTCTTTGGGCCATATTCTCCAATGAGCATAAGAAGGAAACTGCACAGACTCTCATATTAAGTCAAGAAGACATAGAGAGGTGCTCCGCTCCACTGCTGAACAGCAGGCGGATGAAAAACACAGGCATACGGCAACCCCAAATAGTTGCAAGCAAAAAAATTATAGGACATCCATTGTTTAATCTCAACAGGACACAGCTCCAGAGTATTGAATCCCCCAGATTACAAGTTTTAATCGCATGTATTATTGGGTATCATCGGCAACAAAATCCAAGCTAATTTTATACAGTGATCCCTCGCAACTTGGCGTTTCTTGTTTCAAGGATTCAGTGCATTGCAGGGTTTTAAAAAGTATTCTTAAAAAAAAAAGAAAAAACACACATCGTTCCATTTTGTTTCGCAGCATGGCAAACATGCATCCTCTTCAATGCCCTTGCTGATGGAAGGAGATTTTCACTCAAAATCTCTTGATACATGGCCCCATTCATTCTTTCCATTTACACAGATCAGTCGTCCTGGTCCCTTTGCAGAAAAACAGCCCCAAAGCATGATGTTTACACCCCATGCTTCACAGTGGGTGTGGTGTTCTTCGGATGTAATTCAGTATTCTTTCTCCTCCAAACACGAGAACCTGTGTTTCTACCAAAAAGTTCTATTTTGGTTTCATCTGACCATAACACGTTCTCCCAGTCCTCTTCTGGATCACCCAAATGCTCTCTAGCGAACCGGAGACGGGCCTGGAGGTGTACTGGCTTCAGCAGGGTGATATGTCTGGCAGTGCAGGATTTGAGTCCCTGGCGGCTCATTGTGTTACTGATAGAAACCTTTGTTACTGTAGTCCCAACTCTCTGTAGGTCATTCACTAGGTCCCCCCGTGTGGTTCTGTGATTTTTGCTCGCCGTTCTTGTTATCATTTTGACGCCACTGGGTGAGATCTTGCATAGAGCCCCAGATCGAGGGAGATTATCAATGGTGTTGTATGTCTTCCATTTTGTAATAATTGGTCCCACAGTTGATTTCTTTACACCAGGTGTTTTACCTATTGCAGATTCACTCTTCCCAGCCTGGTGCAGGTCTACATTTTTGTCTCTGGTGTGGAGTTTGGAGTGTGACTGACTGAGATTGTGTACAGGTGACTTTTATACCGATAATGAGTTAAAACAGGTGCCATTAATACATTAATACCTTATTAGAAGAAGTTAGACCTCTTTGACAGCCAGAAATCTTGCTTGTTTGTAGGTGACCAAATACTTTATTCCACTCTAATTTGGAAATAAATTCTTTAAAAATCAAACAATGTGATTTTCTGTTTTTTCCCCCACATTCTGTCTCTCATAGTTGAGGTTTACCCATGTCGACAATTACAGGCCTCTCTCATCTTTTCAAGTAGGAGAATTTGCACAATTTGTGGTTGACTAAATACTTATTTGCCCCACTGTATGTAATCTTGAAAGCCAATTTAAGATGAAAATACAATAAAGAACAACATGCTGAATAAGTGTACAGTATGATAATGTTACATGATGCATGAACAACGAAATGTGAACGTGGCCGGTATGTTAACGTAACATAGCTATTAAGAGTTATTCAGATAACTAGAGCATAAAGTACATGCTAACAAGTTTACCAAACCATCAGTGTCACTCCAAAACACCAAAATAACATGTGAAATGGGGAAATGGGGTAAGTCTGAACATAATGAAAATAATTCACTTAACAATGGCAGCTTCAATTCAATCCTTACAGCATACAGTCTGTGAAGACAATGTAAATGACCTTTTTAACCGAACTCATTATATAATGCAAAAATGGTTGCTTAAAAGTTGGAGGGGACAACTTGAGCATCCTGAAAAGTTGGTAGTGTTATGTCCCTACCGTCCCTATGCAAACCTACGCCTTTGAATACATGTAACACGTTACTACTACCACTCACCTCTGATTACAAGTGGACCTGTACAGACCTTCGTTAATCCATTCGAAGTAGAGCTGAAACGAATACTCGAGCAACTCGAGTAACTCGAGTTTAAAAACTGATCCGAGTAATTTTATTCACCTTGAGTAATCGTTTATTTTGACAGCTCTGAGCTTCACGTTTTTAATGCGGGACAACGCTCTGATGTCACGTGCATAGAGGAAGAAGCCAAAAAAAAAAAAAAACTTACTGCAGCCGACAGCCGCTACAAACGACGCCGACGTTGCTAAATACTAGCCCGCACTATGCTACGTTGGTAGCAGGTAGCGTCTGATGAGTCTCATAGAGATCGCATGTATGTTGAACTAGATGCTAAATGACAGACTCGGCCGCGTCTGGGCAGCGTTAGTAAACAGCCACCATCTTAAAGCAGTAGAGCGCTAAGCGCTAATAAAGAGCGCTAAGCGCTAATGAATAAGATTAACGTTATTGTCACTAGCTCACGTAACGTTAGCCCTGCGGAGGGCTAGGTTTCTATTAATTATGACCACTGTCGATGCGTGGCTAACGTGTCTTACATACAGACTTTAACATAACATAGCGTTGTGGAGTGATGAGGGTGTAAAATAAAAACTCAATAATGCTAACTATCAATTTTAGCTTAGTAGTCATTGCTGGATAAAACACCAAGTAGCACTGGTCCCTAATGTGCTCCAATACAGCCTGTATCATACATTTATTTTGAACACTGCAAAAACTCAAAATCCTATCAAGATTTACAGTTTAGACTAACTTAAAACTTAACTAGAACTTAAAAATGGCTTGAAAAATCCTAATTTTTAAGTGATGTGTGTTATCAAGCGTTACGGCATTTTTAGGTATATATTAATGTAGATATATATATATATATATATGTTTTGTTTTTTTTAATAGGATCTAAAGGTTTTTTGAGTGAAAGCAGTGAATTAGCCTTTTTTTTTTTTTTTAGTTACATCTGAGATGCAATTGTTGGCTGTTTTCAACAATATATATCGAAAATAAAGACATTGATTGACTGAAAATGGTTCAAGATTAGATGAAATGTCTTGTTTTCTCATGTATATTTATAATTGCGCTTCACCTAAAAATATATTTGTTTTATCCGATTACTTGATTAATCGATAGAATTTTCAGTTGATTACTCGATTACTAAAATATTCGATAGCTGCAGCCCTAATTCGAAGTGAGAAGTATTCCTGCGTCTATGGGAGTCAATGACTTAAAATGGCTATTGGCAACGTTTAGTTTATTATACTATTACATTTTGCAGATGGAATTACCAACACACAGTGCTAACGTTTTTATAGAATTATTTTTTTTCTGCAAATAAAAGGCCTCTACATTAAAATATTTTATTTGGTATTGGCTGCTCTTCCCCCACCTCTCTACTTTGGTCAAGTCCATATATTCTTAAATCTGCAAACATCCACACTATTATTTCAGCCTTCCTTTTATTGGGTGAGCTCACCTGCGGCAGGGCCGTGTCACAATGCGGTTCACCCTTCCCTGGGAGAACTAGGACAGGGGCGGCGAGGTCAAAGAGCCAACCTGTACACAAGCCCCGCCTCCCCGCAGGACGACCCGAACATGCCGAGAACTCGACAAGGCTCAGGACGAAATTCATCTTGCCTGGGTGTTGAAGGCATGAGCTGAGTTTGAGAAAAGACAGACAAACCGTTAGAAGAAGCAGCAAGTAGAGCGTGTGTTCGTGCAAGGAATACAGGCAGACAATGATGAGAGGGAGATCTAAAGAAAAAGAGAAGAGGTGCAGATAGAGAAAGGAGAAAAGTATGATGGAAACCATTCAGACAAAATACAACTTTTGAAAAAAAAAAAAAAAAAAAACATTTGGACAGAAGCTGATCAAAGTAACGGAGATGAAAAGGCTTTAAATGTGATGCGGGAGGGAAAAAAAGATGTGGCACTGAAAATGAGGCTGCTACATCTGTATATCTTCTTGAGCTGTCCAAACTATTTTCCATCGAGGGTTTCATACAGAAAATTTGAAATATTCAAGGTACAATTTTACATACCAGTACTTCGCCGTTTCCTTAATAGAAAATAATGGTAGAACCGTTATATAGGTCAAGGTGTGCTGAATGTACAACCATTTATTTTCTAGTGCTTATCCTGGTCAGGTTTGCAGGCAAGCTGCAAGTCTATCCGTGCTGACTGTGTGTGAAAGGCTAAAGCTTGGATTTGTCACATGTCAATCACAGGTCAAAGTGGAAAGATAACCAGGCTGTGGAACCAATTACCACTTACTATTAGACAGGCCCCTTCACTTCCGGATTTCAAATCACGCCTTAAAACGTTTTATTTTTCTTCAGCTTTTAATGTGCAATGACTGTTTATGACCTCGTCTTTTATTTATTTTATTTCTTATGTGTTTATTTTATCTTTGAATGTTATTTAGCTGTTTTATGGTATGCAAAGCACTTTGGACTCCATTGCGGATTTTTAAAATGTGCTATACAAATAAAGTTGATTGATTGATTGATTGATTGATTGATTGATTGATTGATTGATTGATTGATTGATTGATTGAGTGAACCAGTCACACCTGAAGAAGAATTGCTGGCTGCACAAAAGCCGGCGTTCGCGTCTCTACCCATCGAAATTAAATCATGAGGGTTAGCACGCCCTCTATGCATTTTTGGCTGTTTGCAAATGGCTCAGACAAAACGCAACTTCAAAAAGGCAAACGTAAGTCTGCTTTTCTCATTAAAAACAAAAACTTTAACATTAGAAATAACCAAAAAAAAAGCATGAAATATCACCAAATGCAAAAAAGGAATTGAGTAGTGTAAAAATAAGCAAAGATTTTTTGGGGGCCAGCAGAAAAAATGCTGGTCTGAAGGGATGAAACCAACACTTTTCAGTTTTGGATGATTTTAGCGAAGCAGGTGGAGAAATGCGGTACTGTTTTGCCCCGCAGTGTATGTGACACGAAAAAGCATGTTTATTTCATAATACACACTGTATTTTATGCTCCTGAATGATATGGACTGCTTGGATGTGTGTGGAAGCGATAGCTATATTTATTTAGTTTTTTTAATCCCACGCTATGAAAATGAGTGACTTCCGGCTTCGGTCTTGCATTGAGGAGGACGGAGCTGTGACGTGTACGGGTGAAGGTGTCCTCTTCACTATACACCTGTACTGTTGTGTATGAGGACTAAGGATTCAGCTGATTTTGCGAATTAATCTTTATTTTTCGCATCACGCCAGCCAAACGGCTGCAGAAAAATCTTGCTGTATGAGGCAGAGGAATGTGCGCCTTATTCAGAAGGTTTCAAAAGGTTCCCTTTCACCGTGGATATTGGCCAAAACAAGTCTTACTACTGTGGGACCATTGGACTTACGAGGAAGTGAGTAAACATCTTGTTTTGTATTATGTCAAATACGAATACACTACAAATTTTCCTTAAATAAAGGACTACTTACGTTTGATCATTGATAGGCATGTAAAAAGCTCTCCTCATGCACATTAGCTGCACGTTAGCTGCACAACAACTGCAGCCGCCCTCCTCCGGGTAACGAGCTGTAAATTGCTCTCCACCGGGTGGTTTGCCGATCCGCGAAGACAATCGACAATCCAGTCGTCATGTCAAATAATCCGGGTTAGTTATGTGTGATTTTCCGCTTTGAAGACTTTGAAACATCACTCGGTTCGGGTTAGCATGTCGGCTAGCTGTCACGCCTCTTGGTTTGTTTACATTCTCCAAAGCCGGGGAAAGGAAATGACATATGTCCGATTTAGGTGTCATAAAATATCGTTCGGGAGGTGCAACAGTAAAGGTGAAGTCGACAGTTTTGACCATTATGGACTAATTTTACCATGTCGGCCTGAACAAGTGCATTTTTATTATTTCATATTCCATTTAGCACAAGACTGTAATTTGTCATGACCATGCCATTTATTTAGCAATTGGGGAAAATACTTGGATAAAAATAATATCCTGTAAAAATATTGAAGTAAAGAGAAAGAAACAATGACATTTTGCGGCTCTCCTCGTCACGTTTTCTTCGTTGTGAATAGTTCCCCCTCGACGGGCTGACTGGTCCATCTCAAGCCATTTATTTAGCTATTGGGGAAAGATACTTGGATAAAAAGAATATCCTGTAAAAATATTGGAGTAGAGAGACAAACAATGACATTTTGCGGCTCTCTTCGTCGCGTTTTCCTCCTCCCGAATAATTCCCCCTTAATGGGCTGAATAGTAAAACCGATGAGCCCAGTCTCCCGCTGACGTCATACACCTACGCTAGAGCCCTATAATGGTAGGCGTGGCTAACCGGCAGATTAAAAGACTAATTTCTCGTCATCTGCGCTTTGCTAAATTGTTGTATATAGTCGAATCGTCACAAAATATGATTCTGATTCACATAATAATGCTATTTAAGACTTTTTTTCTCCTGTCGTATGCTCTTTAAGAAAGACCTGCTCACAGTAAAGTGAAGTCCTGACCTCCCGGTCACCTGCTGATGGATTAAGCAACATTTTTGTTTCCAATGGCAGTGTAAAGGATGACATGATAATGAGGTAACGAATCCAGTTGTGGCTAAACAATAGCATATGACGATGTTGACAATGAGAAACGTTTGATTTTACACCATATTATACCACCGACCCTTTTTGTCCTGAATTTCGTCCTGAATTCCAAGGCGACAGCAACTAATTGATTAAATCAATGAAAATCGATTAATAAATTATTTGACACTGAATTTGCTAATTGTTTTTTGCCTGCAGCTAAGAGCAGTCCTGTTTGGGTCCTTGTTTGTGTGTAATGTGAGGCTGCGCGCCAGTGATTAGCAAAGGAGAGAGTGAGTTCGCTGCTACACTCAGGTTTGGTTTCTGAATCAATAATATTACTAGGGTTGTTCCGATCATGTTTCTTTGCTCCCGATCCGATCCAGATCGTTTTAGTTTGAGTATCTGCTGATCCCGTTATTTCCCGATCCGATTGCTTTTTTTTGCTCCCGATTCAGTTCCAATCACTCCCGATAATTTTTCCCGATCATATACATTTTGGCAATGCATTAAGAAAAAAATGAATAAAACTCGGACGAATATATACATTCAACATACAGTACATAAGTACTGTATTTGTTTATTATGACAATAAATCCTCAAGATGGCATTTACATTATTAACATTCTTTCTGTGAGAGGGATCCACGGATAGAAAGACTTGTGACTTTGTATATTGTGACTAAATATTGTCATCTAGTGTATTTGTTGAGCTTTCAGTAAATGATACTGTGGCCATCCCAAATGCATGATGAGAAGTGGAACCATGACTGCGCAACGTGCTACCAATTGCTATATCTTCTCTGCGTTGGGAAATAACATAAGGTGTTAAGACAATGATCAATTGCCACCTTGCTTCCCCACATTGCTTCCCATGATATTTCTAATCATAGGGAGAGGGATTGCAAGGCTTTAGCCAATTAATAAAAGGTTCCAAAGGCTGCCAAAGTTCTTCTACTCATTTTGCGCTGCTTTTTATCTCTCTATATAGGTAAAACGGCGTCATTACAGATGGAGCGCGACAATGCGTGAGAGGGTCATGCAGCGCATGCATTAATTTAAATATTTTAACGTGACAAATTTTTTAAAAAATTAATTGCCGCCATTATCGGGATAAATTTGATAACCCTACCTTAAAGAGCATACGACACCAGAAAAAAAGTCTTAAATGGCATTATTATGTGAATTAGAATCATATTTTGAGACGATTCGACCATATACAACAATTTAGCAAAGCGCAGATGACGAGAAATTAGTCTTTTAATCTGCCGGTTAGCCACGCCTACAATTATAGGGCTTTAGCGTCCCCAACAGGTGGATGACGTCAGCGGTAGACTAGGCTCATCGGTTTTACTATTCAGCCCATTGAGGGGGAATTGTTCAGAACGAGGAAAACGAGACGAAGAGAGCTGCAAAATGTCATTGTTTCAGTCTCTCTACTCCCAATATTTTTACAGGATATTCTTTTTACCCAAGTATTTTCCCCAATAGCTATATAAATGGCTTAAGAAGGACCAGTCAGCCCGTCGAGGGGGAACTATTCACAATGAGGAAAACGCGACGAAGAGAGCGGCAAAATGTCATTGTTTCTGTCTCTTTACTTCAATATTTTTACAGGATATTCTTTATACCCAAGTACTTTCCCCAATTGCTAAATAAATGGCATGGTCATGACAAATAACTTGTGCTAAATGGAATATAAAATAATAAAAATCCATTTATTCAAGACGACATGGCAAAATTACTCCATAATGGTCAAAACAGTCGACTTTACCTTTACTGTCACACCTGCCGAATGATATTTTATGACACCTAAATCGGACATATGTCATTTCCCTTCCCCGGCTTCGGAGAATGTAAACAGACCAGAAGGAGTGAGAGCTAGCCGACATGCTAACCCGAACCGAGGGATGTTTCAAAGTCTTCGAAGTGGAAAATCACACATAACTAGCCTGGATTATTTGACATGACGACCCGGTTGTCGAGTTTCTTTGCGGATCGGCAAACCGCCCGGCGGAGAGCAATTTACAGTTCGTTCCCTGGAGGAGGGTGGCTGGAATTGTTGTGTAGCTAACGTGCTAACAGCTAACTGCTAATGAGCGTGAGGATAGCTTTTTACATGCCTACCAATGATCAAACGTAAGTAGTCCTTTATTTAAAGGAATTTTATAGTGTTTACTTTGTAATCACTGTATTCGTATTTGACATAATACAAAACAAGATGTTTACTCACTTCCTTGTAAGTCCAATGGTCCCACAGTAAATATCCACGGTGAATGGGAACCTTTTGAAACTCCAAAAAGGCGCATACGCCTCTCCCGCATACAGAATGATTTTTCTGCAGCCGTTTGGCTGGCGTGATGCAAAAAATAAAAGTATTAATCCGCAAAATCAGCTGAATCCTTCGTCCTCATACACAACAGTACACTGTAGCGTGAAGAGGACGTCTTCTACCGTACACGTCACAGCGCCCTCCTCCTCAATGCGAGACCGAAGCCGGAAGTCACTCATTTTCCTGGCGCGGGATTCAAAAAACTAAATAAATATAGCGATCGCTTCCACACACATCCAAGCGGTCCATATCATTCAGGAGCATAAAAAACCGCGTGTATTATGAAATAAACATGCTTTTTCGTGTCACAAGCACTTTAAGCCTAAACTAAAGACTCTGGATGAGTGTAACATATTATGTCTGTGACGTTAAATACAATTACAAAACGATTTAATTAAAATATATATATATATTTAAAAAAGGCATGGCCAATATTTTTTTGCCGATTCCGATACTATGAAAATTACGTGATCGGACTCGATCGATTGGGATGATCGATCGGGACATCTCTAAATATTACGAAGAGTCGAGAGTTAGATTGTCTTTTGTGTTGTTACATCCAGTGTGCCTCCATCAGAGGTGAGCTAATTAAGCCAATTGTATTGTTTTTTATTCTTTGTTGATGAGACATTACTACTTAGCCCTGCGTGCTAAGCTGGTTAGCGATTATGCTAATCAGTGTCTTAAGTGTATTGTGTTTTGGAGAAGCATATTAGCACTTGACTTATTGTTAGATAGTTAAGTTGTCTCATTTCTTTTTACAAAGAAACCCCACATATAAACCCATCCTTTATCCATGTGAGACTTTTGATGCTCCTGTATGGAAGCATTATTCAACAACAGTCCAGCCAAACCCAACCCTGCCACCAGAGGGCAGTGTAACCTCCACCATTAAACAAAATACAATATTTTTGGATAGTTATTTTGAATTTTTAAAGCATTAATTCCTACTTACGGAACCCGGGGACTACCTGTATTGCAACTAACAACAACTAAAAATATTGCAAATAATAATGCGACTTTTTTTCATAAATCACAAATAACATTCTTGTTCTATTTACCTACTTATGTAGTGCTTATCATCATCAGAGTCATGAGTGAGCTTGAGGCCAACCCAGCTGACTTAGACAGTCATTGACATTGCTTCTAGACTTTCAAAAATTGCATCCAGGAGTGAAAAACGAAAGCATACATCCTCCCTGTGGACCCTCGCACCTGTCCATCCTTCTCCTTCCTACTTCCTGTTTGCCACTGAAGACCTCTATTGACTCCAGCATCAATAATGCAAACCTCTAATGTCTCAAGTCTGCACCACCTAATAAACTACAGTCGCCATCCCTCGCTGCGCAGTCTCTTCCTGTTTCCACAATCAAGGAAGCAGCAAAGCGGGTAAGAGAGAAACTGAGAAGTTTTGACCTTGTCTTGGGTGCTCACGTTCCTCGCGAGCTTTAAAGCAGACCCTAATGGGTACTAGCTTAACAGGAAGCGCGAATCGATGACTGGCTAAGTGAGGCAAAAAGATGGAACACTGATTTGACTAAAAGACTCGCAATAGTCCATTTATTTTTGCTCCAGGTTTCTCCCATCACTGAGTTCATTAGGGAATCACATCTGCACACTTAAGTGCACTTAACACGGACTATTTTCTATCAGGTAGAAAGTTGGAAAGTTTCTTAGTCATAAACATTATAAGAACACCTCAAAAGTTTGCTCGGTGTAAATGTGGCTATAAATATTTTAAATAAACTATCCAACTAAACAACCCACAATTTTAAGTACTCTTGCACACTCAAGAAAATGACAGCTAGCGCTAAAAATTTATATTTAAAAATTATGTCACTAACTCCATTTATGTCCAGCTGGAATCTTTAACATCCATTCAAAAGTGAGATAATTTGCCAGATGACACAAAATGACATCTGTCATAAGCATTCATTAATGCTCATGGCAGTGTCATGTCATAGTTATGATGGTCTTATGGAAGTCTTATTCCATAAATTAAGTGTTTCCAAATACCATAACTAGCTATTCATGAAACAACTAGAGCAGTAACTGAAGAAATAATTAGCACAGACATGAATTTTGATTGTAATTTACATCTGTAGCGCTGCACTGCATGCTAGGGGGCATGTTGGATGACAAGGGTGTTGACAGCAGATATCAGCAGAGGATGACTGTATTCCCCGAGGAAGCAGTGATGGCCAAATGAAGCTTTGCAGCCAATTGGTTCAAAACTTCATGGGGTTCATTTGGTCTTATGACAGTCTTATGATGCCGCTGTCAAATAAAGTGTTACCGGTTAATATCTTTTGGTGTAAATATCCCATGATACAGTGATGAACAAAGCCGTTTCCGTGTCAAATTTGGTGGGCGGCGGCTTATAGTCAGGTACGCCTTACAGTCCGAAAATTACGTTAAATATAATTTATGTTCGCATTTTTGTGCCTTTTGAAGCTAGAGAAAAAAACAAGTGTACACCATTGCTTCGAGTAAGTTGTCTTCCGGCCTGAGGAGGTTGTTGTCAAGGAAGTGCATCACTGGCTGTCGCCTTGCAAACTGCACTGCCCTCTAGAGCCTGGCAGGAATAATACAGTGTATCACAAAAGTGAGTACACCCAGCGCATTTGTAAAGATATTTAAGTATATCTTTTCATGGGACAACACTGACAAAATGACACTTTGACACAATGAAAAGTAGTCTGTGTGCAGCTTATATAAAAGAGTTAATTTAATTTCCCCTCAAAATAACTCAAAATATAGCCATTAATATCTAAACCCCTGGCAACAAAAGTGAGTACACCCCTTAGAAACTACATCCCTAAATGTCCAAATTGAGTACTGCTTGTCATTTTCCCTCCAAAATGTCATGTGGCTCGTTAGTGTTACTAGGTCCAGGTGTGCATAGGGAGCAGGCGTGTTCAAATTTGTAGTGCAGCTCTCACACTCTCTCATACTGGTCACTGAAAGTTCCAACATGGCACCACATGGCAAAGAACTCTCTGAGGGTATTGTCGCGCTACATGAAGATGCCCAAGGCTACAAGAAGATTGCCAACACCCTAAAACTGAGCTGCAGCACAGTGGCTAAGATCATCCAGCATTTTAAAAGAATAGGGTCCACTCAGCACAGGCCTCGGGTTGGTCGTCCAAAGAAGCTGAGCGCACGTGCCGAGCGTCACATCCAAATGCTTTCTTTGAAAGATCGTCGCAGGAATGCTGTCAGCACTGCTGCTGAGATTGAAGAGGTGGGGGGGTCAGCCTTTTAGTGCTCAGACCATACGCCGCACTCTACATTAAATTGGTGTGCATGGCTGTCACCCCAGGAGGAAGCTTTACTGAAGAGGCTGAGGGTAAAGGTAATGGACTGGCCAAGCATGCCTCCAGACTTGAACCCAATAGAACATCTTTGGGGGATCCTCAAGCGGAATGTGGAGGTGCACAAAGTGTCAAATATCCGGCAGCTCTGCAACGTCATCATGGAGGAGTGGAAGAGCATTCGGGTGGCAACCTGTGAAGCTCTGGTCAACTCCATGCCCATGAGAGTAAAGGCAGTTCTGGATAACAGTGGTGGCCACACAAAATATTGACAGTTGACATGTTGTAATGTATGTTATTATTGACAACTTTCACTAAGGGGAGTACTCACTTTTGTTGCCAAGGGTTTAGATATTAATGGCTATATTTTAAGTTTTTTTGAGGGAAAAATAAATTAACTATTATATAAGCTGCACACGGACTACTTTTCATTGTGTCAAAGTGTCATTTTGTCAGTGTTGTCCACTGAAAAGATACAGTGGGGCAAATAAGTATTTAGTCAACCACTAATGTGCAAGTTCACCCACTTGAAAATATAAGAGAGGCCTGTAATTGTCAACATGGGTAAACCTCAAACATGAAAGACAGAATGTGAAAAAAAAAAAAAACGGAAAATCACATTGTTTGATTTTTAAAGAATTTATTTGCAAATCATGGTGGAAAACAAGTATTTGGTCAATACCAAAAGTTCATCTCGATACTTTGTTATGTACCCTTTGTTGGCAATAACGGAGGCCAAACGTTTTCTGTAACTCTTCACAAACTTTTCACACACTGTTGCTGATATTTTGGCCCATTCCTCCATTCAGATCTCCTCTAGAGTAGTGATGTTTTGGGGCTGTCGTTGGGCAACACGGACCTTCAACTCCCTTCACAGATTTTCTATGGGGTTGAGATCTGAAGACTGGCTAGGCCACTCCAGGACCTTGAAATGCTTCTTTCGAAGCCACTCCTTTGATGCCCAGGTTGTGTGTTTGGGATCATTGTCAAGCTGAAAGACCCAGCCACGTCTCATCTTCAATGCCCTTGCTGATGTAAGATTTTCACTCAAAATCTCTCGATACATGGCCCCATTCATTCTTTCCTTTACACAGATCAGTCGTCCTGGTCTCTTTGGACATAAACAGCCCCAAAGCATGATGTTTCTACCCCCATGCTTCACAGTGGGTATGGTGTTCTTCGGATACAATTCAGTATTCTTTCTCCTCTAAACACGAGAACCTGTGTTTCTACCAAAAAGTTCTATTTTGGTTTCATCTGACCATAACACATTATCCCAGTCCTCTTCTGGATCATCCAAATGTTCTCTAGCGAACCGAAGACGGGCCTGGACGTGTACTTTCTTCAGCAGGGGGACACGTCTGGCAGTGCAGGATTTGAGTCCCTCGTAGCGCGTTGTGTTATTGATAGTAGCCTTTGTTACTGTGGTCCCAGCTCTCTGTAGGCTCACCGTTCTTGTTATCATTTTGACGCCACGGGGTGAGATCTTGCATGGAGCCCCAGATCGAGGGAGATTATGAGTGGTCTTGTATGTCTTCCATTTTCTAATAATTGCTCCCACAGTTGATTTCTTTACACCAAGCTAGGCCTGTCACGATAACAAATTTTAGTGTGCGATAATTTATTTCATAAATTATTGCGATATGCGATATTATTGCACCCCCCAAATTAAAAAAAAAAATAATACAATAACACTGTGAGAATACAGTATATATTAATAGATCATGTAATTTAAACGCAATAAATGTTTACTCTTAAATTCAGAAATACTTTTTAGGAAATCACAACTAAAAACAATAGACCATGCCTCTTTTAAGTAAAAGACCACAATATTAATACTTGCACAGAGACACAGAAGAAATAAAATGTGTTTTTAAGAAAAATAAAATTCCACTTAATAATTTAAGCGTCTAGGCAAATGAAAACGTTTCCCCTCATAGCTTCTGCTATGGCGTTCCATGTGTAATACAGTGGTACCTCTACATACGAAGTTAATTCCTTCCAGGAGCTTGTTTGTAAGTCGAAATGGTCGTATGTCGAGCAGGATTTTCCCATAAGAATACTCCGCGACCCTCGTTAGGACAAAGCGGCATGGAAAATGAATGAATGAATGAATGAATGAATGAATAATTCGTTCCACAGCCCAAAAACCCACACTACATCCTTAATAAATACTGCTGTTACTATTGCAAATAGCAATTACAAAGAGCAAAACAAATAAAATATGAATAAAAATCAGAATAACAATAATATAATAATAGCAATAATAACAATAATACAGTACAGTACCTGTAACAATGTAACAAATCAGCTTCGAATGTGGCCGACTTTTTTTGCTCTACCTGAACGCACCGCGGGGCTGACGGTGAGCAGGAGAGCGCTATTTTACTTTCTGTTTCGATCTTGGCGTCAACAGCAGTGGACACTCGGCGAGTTAATGGAATAAATGATTTAACTCCTGACGAAGCTGGCGATTTCTTAGGCGATTTTACCACAATAAGAACTGTCACCTTAACTTATAAAGACTGGCGAACGGAGGGGGAACGCCGGCCGAGATCGGCATTCTACGACCCGGTTCATGGATGCACACACCATGTTTATATTTTGCCATCATTCACATCTTCATTTCAATGGTAAGCGTCACCTTTTCTTTTTTATCCTCCACCTGCACTGTCACCTTTTCTTTTTTTTCCTCCACCTGCACTAAACTTAAACTGCACTAAACTAAAAACAGAACTAAAATGCATTTTGCATAGTTGGTAACGAGGAAGCCGAACTTTTAACAGCACGTCAGCAGGTGCACACGAGGCGATAAATCGCAGCGGAAAAATTAACGCCTTCATTTTTATTTACTGTGCGATAAATGGAATTATTGCATATTGCGACAGGCTTACACCAAGCGTTTTACCAATTGCAGATTCAGTCTTCCCAGCCTGGTGCAGGTCTACAATTTTGTCTCTGGTGTCCTTCGACAGCTCTTTGGTCTTGGCCATAGTGGAGTTTGGAGTTTGACTGACTGAGACTGTGGACAGGTGTCTTTTATACCGATAATGAGTTAAAACAGGTGCTATTAATACAGGTAATGAGTGGAGCCTCGTTAGACCTCGTCAGAAGAAGTCAGACCTCTTTGACAGCCAGAAATCTTGCTTGTTTGTAGGTGACCAAATACTTATTTTCCACTCTAATTTGGAAATAAATTATTTAAAAATCAAACAATGTGATTTTCTGTTTTTTTCCCCACATTCTGTCTCTCATGGTTGAGTTTTACCCATGTTGACAATTACAGGCCTCTTTAAATTTTTCAAGTAGAAGAACTTGCACAATTGGTGGTTGACTAAATACCTATTTGCCCCACTGTATATAGTTTTCACGTGGAATTGCAACATCGTTCGAATGGAGACGGAACCAAGATGGACCCCATGTAAATGCAAACATGAAATTCTCGGAGCGTCACCATGTAAACGTCCCCTAAGATGTCTCACACCAACAAAGTAAATAACTGTAATCCAGCATCTAATCAAATGACTACAATATATGTTCATATCAGGATTCATTCTCACGCAAATGAGATGTATAAACGTTCCCCTTTGGCAAGCCATACATTATTCAGTCATTACTAAAACAAAACTGCATTTGTGTTAATTAAAAGATTTGTCAGTGTTTCGGTGCAATATCTATACGCAAACGCTAATAATCGCTGTCAAAATACATTCAGGATTCACTTCATTTCAATTACCTATTGCTGTTATGAAACTAAATTTATGGTGCAGAGAGTAAATGAGAATAGGATTGTGAAATACTAGGTGGAAAAAAAGACAGACATTCATCATTGTGAGGCCATTTTAATGCTAACAAATGATACCATAGCTGTGGGAAGCATGTTTTTTTTCTGCCTCTCCTTACCTCGCAGCTGAATAAGGCCTTGGCTGCAGCTTGGGGAGATGCTCTAAAAAAATAGAAATAAAAACAGGCATAGCTGTCAATCATCCTGTTGTTGTGCAAATATGTTATTAACCATGATGGATGGATGGAAAGGCATCGTGATCTAAAACATAGTGTATTTTCAGCAACCCTAACCAGGACATGCCGCTGTTACATTTATTAAAATTACAAAGTCAGGCCTTTTGAATCCCAAGAGTCTCCGTGTGAAAGCAGTGGGAAACAGATTGCTTATGTGAACCTTATTGCAAACCAGCCATGAAGGTGCCCTCTTTTTAGTAATAACCTGTGCACACGGCATTAGTAAGCGTAGTTCGTTGGAATTGCGAAAACATACAGTGCCCTCCATAATTATTGGCACCCCTGAAAAAGATGTGTTTTTTAGCTTCTAATATATATTTTTTTTAATTCAAATAATATGGGACCTTAATGGAAAAAAAGAGAAAAATCCAACCTTCAATACAAGTGCATTCATTCAGTGGGGAAAAAATCGCACATAAAGAAAAAATTATTTGACTTCAAATAATGTGTGTCATAATTATTAGCACCCCTGGTGTTAATACTTTGTACAACCCCCTTTTGCCAACAAAACAAGGTCTGGGGACTGAGATGGCCATGGGAGGAGCACCCTAACAAGGTTCCCAGGGCCTTTGGAAGCTCAATTTTGGTCTCACACAAAAATACACACGGCCCCAGGCTTAAACTGGGACCGTGTGCTTTGGTCAGATGAGACCAAGATTGAGCTTTTTGGCAACAAACACTTGAAGTGGGTCTGGCGTGCCACGAAAGATGCGCATGCTGAAAAGCACCTCATACCCACTGTGAAGTATGGGGGTGGGTCAGTGATGCTGTGGGGCTGTTTCGCTTCCAAAGGCCCTGGGAACCTTGTTAGGGTGCATGGCACCATGAATGCTTTGAAATACCAGGACATTTTAAATCAAAATCTGTTGCCCTCTGCCCGAAAGCTGAAGATGGGTCGTCACTGGGTCTTTCAGCAAGACAATGACCCTAAACATATGGCCATATCTACACAGAAATGGTTCACCAGACACAAAATCAAGCTCTTCCCATGGCCATCTTAATCCCCAGACCTTGTTTTGTTGGCAAAAGGGGGTTGTACAAAGTATTAACACCAGGGGTGCTAATAATTGTGACACACATCATTTGATGTCAAATAATTATTTCTTTACGTGGGATTTTTTCCCCCACTGAAAAAATGCACTTGTATTGAAGGTTGGATTTTTCTCTTTTTTTCCATTAAGGTCCCATATCATTTGAATTTTAAAAAATTATTAGAAGCTAAAAAACACATCTTTTTCAGGGGTGCCAATAATTATGGAGGGCACTGTAGAAGGAGCCGAGCTTTCCCCCTGCAGCAACAGGATAGGCCGTTGCTACACTGCCGCAAATTTGACATGGGCAAAAAGAAGTGTGTTGGATCACTTGGAACTTGGTTGTGAATAATAGATGACCCCGATAGAGTCATACTAAAGCAGCTGAGACCCCACAAAATCCCACTATTCAGCTAAATCGCCTGGAAAGATCAACAGCTGGACAAAATCTGCTCACACTGTTGTCCTGACACCTACTAACAGCTCAAGGTGTTAGGGACGCAACTCAGCATGTTAATGTCAAGTTTATTTAAACTGAAACGGTGTGCACAAAACTAACTTTACAAAATGATGTGTTAGATTCAATCTGAAAAAAAAATTGCCATGCGAATCAAAACGGCGCTATGCTAATCAAACCTAATTTGGATTAGCACTATGTCATGGAGTAGATAATCAGCTCCTGCTTATGCCTGAATTTGGTCAGAAAGTGAGACAAAAATGTTGCGGCGTATAATAGGTTTTTGATAGATTTCAGAGAAAGTAGTCAATTGGTTACTGAGCAGTGGCGGAAAAAATGGGAACAAGGCCCGGGTGCAATAAGTAAAAACGGCCCCCCGGGGTGAACGTTGAGAAATAGGAAGATTATTTTTGTTGTGCTTTCACTAAATGATACTGTAGCGACTTAACTGTTCCGCCCAAATGCATGATGGGAAGTTGGGAAACCATGACTGTCAGTGGTGGCTGCAAATGGTATACAGTATGTTCTGCACTGTGTTCAATTAAGCGTGTTAAGAAAAAGATTGTCTCCTGTGAGATATAAGAATAATATTTTTGTTGTGCTTTCACCAAATTATACTGTAGCGACTTAACTGTTCCGCCCAAATGCATGATGGGAAGTTGGGCAACCATGACTGTCAGTGGTGACTGCAAATGGTATACAGTATGTTCTGCGTTGTGTTCAATTAAGCGTGTTAAGAAAAAGATTGTCTCCTGTGAGAGATAAGAATAATATTTTTTTTGTGCTTTCTCTAAATTATACTGTAGCGACTTAACTGTTCCGCCCAAATGCATGATGGGAAGTTGGGCAACCATGACTGTCAGTGGTGGCCGCAAATGGTACACAGTATGTTCTACTTTGTGTTCAATTAGGCATGTTAAGAAAAATATCGTCTCCTGTCATTCTTCCCCATGTCGTTCGCCACAATACTTATATTTGTTATGAAATAGTTACCCAAGCTTAAGCCAATAAAAGGCACGGTCCTATGACTGTGTCCACTCGCATTTCTCTGCCTTTTCGCTCTCAATGTGCTAAAACGGTGTCATTGTGAACTTTTTGAGGCAGTGCGTGAACGGGTCATTCCGTGCATGCATTAATTGCGTCAAATATTTTAACGTGATTAATTTAAAAAAATAATTACCGCCCGTTAATGCGATAAATTTGACAGCAATAGGTTTTTCATCGCAAGCAAAATCAATGAAGATATTACTACCAAAGCATTTGTAATCACAATCATTTTCTGGGAGAAATTAGGCATTATCTGACAGAATTGCAGGGGTTCCAATACTTTTGGCTAGCGCTGTATGTCTAAAATAAAGCACTCATTCATTTATTCATTTCATGTAATCATAATCCTTTAAGGATTTAACAGATAGCTTTGAGGTCAAATGTGGCAGCAAGATTCTATTGTCTTAGTCAGTGGAAATTTAAATTCTGGATGCACCACTGAGATTGCAGACACCTCTGCCTTTAATACAATGTATACAATTGTACTGAATGATAAACCACTTGGAGACTCAATACAAACATCTTGAAAGAAGGTTCAACCTTGATAAATTTCTTTAAAAACTGCAGCCGTAATTAATGGACTGCAGTATTTGGAAATATTAATCTAAAATATCAAAATGTATTTGATGAAAACACGCACCTCACTGCTGCTTGATAAAAAATGTAATTTTTAAAAAGTTCATAATATAACACAGAAGAGGGTTATGTAAACTGTCATTTTTGTGCAGTTAAATGTTAGACACTTTCCATTCAATTCACAAGCAAAACGTAAAAAAAAAAAAAAAAAGTATAATAATAATATACGGTCACGTAATTATGTATGAAAACTGTACTTCTCTCACCAATAGATGATCTGCAAGGTTGTTGCACATTTAAAAGAATCAACTACTTTTTATTCCACTTACTTTTGTTAGTACTACGCACTTGCCGTGATTTTGTAAGAGGCCTTGCGAGTTCAAAATCTTTCATAAAGTAGTTTTACACTCCAGGTTTATTATATTGTCGATGAATTACAAGAAAACAGGGCGTTTCAGTAAAGAAAGAAAGAAACATTGTTATCAGTGCTCATGCTTTTCTTGAATTATGATTAAGTCGTATGGTAACGGATGGAAAAGAAATGATCCTTTTCCACCTTGGTACAATTACCTTTGGGCCCTGTGGTAAATTATAGTGAAAAAGATGCTTACGGAAAGCACTCTGCTTTGACCTTTTCAAAAAAAATAGCATCATATAAGAGAAAGGAGGAAGTGTATCTGTAGTCTCCTGTGCTCTTGGATGCTCTTCTCATTATTTATAGTTACTGTCAAACCATAAGTATACACCCTGATCTTGCAGTCTAATGAACTCCGAGGAGCGCATAACACAGTGTCCTTCGTACGCTTAGTCAGGCTTCACTATTAACCTCTGCTCCAGGATCACCTCTGCACTTGTGTAAACCTTCGGCTTTCTGCTCAATGCACCGAAATAACATCTGTTGCTCTGCTCCCAACTCCACAATTTTGCACATAACGATGGGTGATTTCTGCATCAGTTCACCGCTAAAGAGGGGGGGGGGGGGGGGGGGGTCAAGGAGCTGGGGCAGGGCTGGTATGAAGGCCAAAAATAACTGACCAATGTAAAAGGGCAAGAGTTGTAAAACAGCTGCTACAGAGGACATCTAAAACTTAGTCCAGTGAACTGCAAACGACCCATCTTGACTAATAAACAAGGAGAAATATTTGACATAAAACTGCAAGACTGGAAGAGCCTAAGATGGGATTCAAATACATCAACATCGAGGGGGGATAACAATGACTAACTTGCTTTGCTGGAGAAGAAAATGTGACAAAACAAAAGGAAATTAAAGTTTCCCTAGGAAGAGGCCTCCATTCTTTTGCCGTTTGTATGAATTCATTGCTATCAAAAAAAAAAAAAAACGACCTTCATAAAGCTTGTTTTACTGGTGCAACAACGCCCCTATCTGGATGAAAATTGCGTCACTCTTGACACACTTGGCAAGAGGTAAAAACTACAAACACGTGCTTCTTAAAACATGTTTTTTAACGTGTAACGTTGGTAAATAATATTTTCAATGCAGAATTTCAGGTAAACTTTATGGAATTGGATAAATAAACGAGTTAAATCCCTTATGCATCCAGACTTTGTGGATACCCTCACAGGGTGTCTATAAAGTCTGAGTAAATGGTTAAAAATATATATGGCGGGAAACACAGACAAGGCTGAAAAAGCAGTTTCTGCTCTAGCACCCCTCTTTCAAATAAACTGCTGTATTTTAAGCCAAAAGAACTGTTGTGAGTGATAGAACAATATGTCTATATGCTGCCATAGAAGTTTCATGGCGCATTAAGCCCCCAAACTATTTTTAATCTGTCTGTTTTACCCTGGAGACCCCCGTTTACAGACACCGCACAACTGCTTTTGTTTCAACCCAGCCATAAAAAGAAGGTAACTAATTATATTTATTATTCGAAATGTCTATCATGTTTAGCATAAAATCATTAATTGATTTGTAATATTTAATAAAAATAAAAAAAACACGACTTTATAAAATTATTCATTCGCATAATTATATTTATATTATATTTTAGATGATGAATAATCGATCCAAACAAAAAAAAATTAAAGAAATCCCGACCACTCCTTGATGTCTGCGATTTCTGCATTGCGACCCTTGTTCTATTACCGTGTTTCACCCATAAAATCCCCAAAACGTCCGGCTGTGGCCATTCAAAGCCGTGGCTTAACACTCGGTGAGACGTGCTACACGTTTTTGGGTCGAAAAAGGTATGTACGCGATAATATCTCGTTAAAATCACAGTGTCTTTAATTATGCCCTCTCATGAGCTCACCTCGAGTTAGGTAAAAAAAAAAAATTTAAACCCCTAAGCCCTATTTTTTTTAAATGCCCACCAGTTCAAAATTTTTCTTCCCACAGAAAATTGAGATTATAAGCTTTCCAATGACATATCATACATGCATTTTGAAATTTGGCCAAATTGGGGGTCTCAGAGCGAAACTTCAAGTCACCTAAGTGTTTTCCGCCATATATAATGTAAAAAAAAAAGAAATCATTCAATGTTGATAAATACCGTATTTTCCACACTATAAGGCACATTGGAGTATAAGGGGCACCTTTAATGAATGGCCTATTTTAAAACTGTTTTCAAATGGAAAGCGCACCGCAGTATAATAATAATATATAATATGCATCCACCAAATTGCGCTGCACTAAAGGGAATGTCATGCCATGATTAACTAATATTGATCCATATATAGGGCGTATTGGATTATAAGGCGTACTGTCAGCTTTTAAAAAATAAGACTTTTAGTAAACCTTATAGTGCGGAAAATACAGTACTTGTTAGGATGATTTAATAACGCATAAAACAAAAGTTTGGTGAACGTGTCAACTAAGGACCCCATTTTTTTTATTTTGTTGTACTGTCTGTATTTTTGGATAAAGATGCAAATCCAGGTTGTTTTTTTTCTCCTATGTATGGTAAACACTTAAGCCCCTTTTAGACTTGTATCCCGGTAAATTCCCGTGTAAAGTGATGCGGGATTTACCAAAGGGCATGACAGCATGGTAAAGGAAGAATTAGGTGTAAATGCAGGGATATTTACTGAGGTATACAAGTTGGTGCTGATTTAGTCAAGAAGGTACACCATTGGCATAGGTTTGTATTCTGTTGAGTTTGTAAAAATATATTTCCATTTATTCACAATTATCATATTTGAAAGATGCCACTTTGCTTTTCTTCCATATTCACACAGGCCCTTTGTCCGCTGTGTATGTAATCTGATCAGGGCTGGGGGTTGCACATTCCAAGCAAATCTTTAGGGGTAAGTTACCCACCCACAAGTTAGAAGTAAGGAAAAGTGTCAGAGCTGAGAGGCAGGACACACTCTTTGTCCCGGTATCGGTCTTTTCTGTTCGTCTGTCTTTAAGTGTAAATTCTTTGTTCTTTTTTATTCCTGTATTCTGTGTCATCATCTCCTGTTCGTTATAAGAATAAAACAACCTGTAACAGGGAAAAATCAACTCTTTTCCCTCAAGTTCCTTTACCAATACCCTTCTGAAACTGATGTAAGTTTTGATCCAAAAAAGAAAGATCAAACTGAATAGATCTTAAAGTCAATTGAGCAGTTATCATTTTGCATGGTAAATGGCTTTAAACAAGTAAAATGACTGACTCAACTAGCTACATCAGTGCCAAGACAAGTGAAAGTGATCTGACCTATAAGAAGACTGAGGGGAGGCAGGCAGGATGGGAAGGCAGCAAGAAGCTCCAAAACACTGAGGCTCGACTCTCTCACAAACTGGTTGTAGTCGGCGGTGCCCTGTTTGCTAGAAAGCTCCAGCAGTCTTCTCTTCTGCACACTGTTTGTTGTATGCTCAGCCAGTGCTCGCAAGAAGGCCTGAAAAGGAGAGAGACATGGCACTGTAGTCACTTGCCCCAACTGCCTTCCATTCTTTTCCTCATGAATGTTACGTACGATAACAAATGTTATTAAATAACTACAGTACATGGTATTAATGGGACATTTCATGTCTTGTTTCTGTTGCCCAATACAGTACAGTTTAAATGCAAATTAAACTTTTAGCATCCATCCACTGTACTTTAGTGTGTATTCATTATTTTGGAACAGCAGTACTTTGACTCATTTTCTTGTAAGGTTTCTGTCATTCAAAAAGTGATTATAAATGTTAATAAATGTTTTATTACATCTTTAGAGATTCTAATGCAGAAGGATCACACTCCTCAGCCTCCCCTGTAAAGTCTTTTCAGGGGTGCTGGAGAGGATGGTCTGTCGGGAAGTCGAATCTCGGATTCAGGAGGAGCAGTGTGGTTTTAGTCCCGGCCGTGGAACAGTGGACCAGCTCTACACCCTCGGCAGGGTCCTCGAGGGTGCATGGGAGTTCGGCCAACCAGTCTATATGTGTCTTGTGGAACTGGAGAAGGCGTTCGACTGAATGCCTCAGGGAGTCCTGTGAGGGGGTGAGTACGGATTCACCTTGGTAAGGGCTGTTCTGTCCCTGTACGACCGGTGTCAGAGTTTGGTCCGCATTGCCGGCAGTAAGTTGAATTAGTTCCCAGTGAGGGTTGGACTCCACCAAGGCTGCACTTTGTCACCGATTCTGTTCAGAATTTTTATGGACAGAATTTCTAAGCGCAGCCGAAGCATTGAGGGGGTCCGGTTTGGTGACCTCAGCATTGCATCTCTGCTTTTTGCAGATGATGTGGTGCTGTTGGCTTCATCAAGCCATGACCTCCAACTCCCACTGGAGCAGTTCGCAGTCGAGTGTGAAGCGGTTGGGATGAAGATCAGCACCTCCAAATCAGAGACCATGCTCCTCAGTCGGTAAAGTGTGGAGTGCCCTCTCCGGGTCGGGGATGAGATCCTGCCCCAAGTGGAGGAGTTCAAGTATCTTGGGGTCTTGTTCACGAGTGAGGGTAGGAGGGAGTGGGAGATCGACAGGCAGATCGGTGCAGCGTGTGGTGTAATGCGCACTTTGCACCGGTGTGTAGTGGTGAAGAAGGAGCTGAGCCGAAAGGCGAAGCTCTCGATTTACCAGTCAATCTACGTTCCTACCCTTGCCTATAGTCACGAGCTGTGGGTCGTGACCGAAAGAACAAGATCATGGATACATGCGGTCGAAATGAGTTTTCTCCGCAGGGTGTCCGGGCTCTCCCTTATATATAGGGTGAAAAGCTCAGACATCCGGGAGGGACTCGGCGTCGAGCCACTACTCCTCAGCGTTGAAAGGAGCAGGCTGAGGTGGCTTGGGCATCTGGTGCGGATGCCTCCTGGACGCCTCCCTGGAGAGGTGTTCCGGGCATGTCCCACCAACGGGAGGACTGGGGATGACCCAGGACACGCTGTAGAGATTATGTCTCTCGGCTTGCCTGGGAACGCCTTGGGAACCCGCCAGAGGAGGTGGTTGAAGTGGCTGGGGAGAGGGAAGTCTGAGCTTGGATGGATGGATGGACAGACGGACGGATGGATGGACGACCCAGGACGCGTTGTAGAGACTATGTCTCTCGGCTGGCCTGGGAACGCCTTGGGATCCCACCGGAGGGGGTGGTTGAAGTGGCTGGGGAGAGGGAAGTCTAAGCTTGGATGGATGGATGGATGGATGGATGGATGGATGGATGGATGGATGGATGGATGGATGGATGGATGGATGGATGGATGGATGGATGGATGGATGGATGGATGGATGGATGGATGGATGGATGGATGGATGGATGGATGGATTGACGACCCAGAACACGTTGTAGAGACTGTCTCTCGGCTGGCCTGGGAACGCCTTGGGATCCCACCGGAGGAGGTGGTTGAAGTGGCTGGGGAGAGGGAAGTCTAAGCTTGGATGGATGGATGGATGGATGGATGGATGGATGGATGGATGGATGGATGGATGGATGGATGGATGGATGGATGGATGGATGGATGGATGGATGGATGGATGGATGGATGGATGGATGGATGGATGGATGGATGGATGCAAACATTTTGACTTTTGTCTGATATGATATTAGGGTTAAAGCCTGTTAAATGTTGCACTGATGTCTTTTGTTTGTTTGTTTTTTGCTATGAAGAGTTAAAAAAAATACAAGCATGAAAGGGTTTTACTGAAACATTTTAAGACCCAGCAATACATAGATGGAGCAGTAAAATAAAACATTTACTGCCTGAAATTTATGGCACAATTGGGTTGTGTGGATTCCATGAAATTTAAGAGAAAAGTCTGCACGTAAACACTCCATTAATTAACTCATCTTTCCAGAAAAAAGACGTAGTGTTTTAATCATGGCAGAATATTTGGTGCTAGATCACTGACATAACATTGTAAATTTGAAAATGATTAGTAAAACATAATTTTTGATTTAATCCTATTATTTGAAGAAATAAGAGCCACGCACAGTTAAAGAAAAACTTTCAGAACGATCCATAAATAGAGATGCTTTTCTCCTGCAATGAAATATTTATAAATATTCATCCACCTAAACTAAAGATTTTTTGAAAGACACCTGAATATCAATATTTAACTTACCTTCTTGGGAACACTTCTAATCTCCAGACACCATGTTAGCAGGTACCGTAAAGAAATGTACTGAGGTAGGTATGAGGGCACCTGAGCACCTGTGATCCAACAGAGGAAAAAAAACGACATTATTACACAGCTGTAATGCCACCATTTAAGCATGCATTACTGTTAAAAGCACTGTGAAGCTGCGTGAATAAATAAAAAGCAAGCAGCATCGTAACCAGTGATAAGAAGCTAAGCTGAGCGCATTGTATAGCATATTTAGTCAATGACATGTACACACAAGAGACTTCAATTGCAGTCTTAAGCGTAATCGCCAGTGGTATAAACTTCAGTTGCATGCCAACCTTTTTTCTTTGTGTTTTCAAGTAGAGAAACTTTAACACGGTGATTTTTCTTCTCTTCAAGGCTCAATCTTTGGAGCAATTGCTTGACCTCAGATATTCTATTCGGGCAGAAAACATCAAACGAATCCCCAGGTTGATAGGTCAACGTTGGATACGCCTTGAGAATTTAAAAAACAATTACAAACCATATGTAAAGCAAGGAGGAATACAGAAAATATAATATTCTTAAAGATCTTACAGAGATGTCAAGCTCAAAAAGGATGGCTGTCTTGACCGACTCCCCTGTTGTTAAACGAACCGCACGGGATATAGGAACCTTATTGAGGGTTTCGCTGTTTAATGGTGCACAAATCTGAAAGAAATGGATGCTCATTTTAATTAATAAATGCTCAAAATGTAAGAATTATATAGTTATCTGTACCTCATCCGCTGTGTCTACTTCCAGAAGAGACACGTCAAGAAATGATGGAGGAAGAGTGGGGACATTAAGAGACAAGTCAGATAGTGGAGGCACCGAGCGTGACAGTGAAGGTGCACTGGGCATTCCAGAATCCACATTTGGTCTCTCTGCTGGTAATATGGTTAAATTAACACTTTCAACTGATGGGGATGCAACATTCAGGGTAGGAACTGAACCAGTAGATTCACAATCAGGGTCCAAAACTGGAGTCTGATGGTCAGTGATGGTTAGTAAGTTTAGCTGGAGATCCGGTGTGGATGAAGTGGTAATTGTCTTCTCTGAATCCTCTTTGATAGTCCATTCAGATTCCATATTTGCTAACGCTGCTTTGACAGCTTTCCACAGTCCTTCAAGCCAGGGGTCCACAACCAGCTCCAACCTTTGGAAAACAGAAGTAACTTAAATGTGTTTAATTACCGAGGGATGAATTAATGAAAGATGTAGCAATGTCAAAAACAAAGCATGGTTTCAAATGTCCGAAGTTACGATCGTTCTATGTATCTTATTTGCTAGGATTCATTTTTAGCCTTTATGTATATTACTATCTCTGCCCCCCACTTCCTCCAGGCATGACTGGGTATTTTCCTTTTTGTCGTACAAAAAATCCTGCATGTGACCTGTGGGTCGTGTCATATCCCTGCTGTGTTGTATGATATATGTTATGTACATTGTATCGTGCTTGTAACTTGCTCTGTAACTTCCAAAGAAGAGATAGAAGTTGGCGGCGCGGAACGTCTGCAGCAGCTCGATGCTCATTCATTGAACGCAATTTTGTTGTCGTATGTGAGAGCCGGTGTCAATGACTGATAAAGCTATCCTATCCTATGTGGAGAGAGAACACTCAATAATATATACAGTATATGCATACACACAAAAACTGTATGGTTCTCGTGGAATCTCATTTTAAAATATGTTGGGTGTTTTGGCTCTCTCGGTCAAAAAGGTTGCCGATCACTGACTTAACTCCATGACTATCTTCAGAGTCTGTTTTTTTTAACTTCTTTTTCATACATACAATGGGTTTTCCCATTGGCAGTGTATCAAATACTTGTTCTCCCCACTGTACGTTTATTTTTTGTCATGAATGGGACACGCCACAACCATGTTACAACTGTGTCTCCCTAAAAAAAATTCCCATGTGAAAACTGATAGAGAATAAAATCAATTAAATCAACAATTTATAACGCGGCGTTTCGAGTTTTTTACAGTCCTCCACTTTCCCGCACCCACTCTGATTTGAATTCCTTTGCATAACTTACCCTACACCGTCATCTGCATAGCCTGTTGCATAGAACTGCTGGGCTCCGAGTTCTTGTAGACGTCGCTCAATTGTCTTGCCACAGTTGCAAAAGTTTTCATAATTTGTGTCTCCTAAAGCTGGAAGAGACTTACACTGCAAATCAGAAATCAATACCAAATGTGCAATAGAATAATACTTACAATCAAGTTTCACTTACCTAAAAGTGCATAGTGAATGTGTTGATAGTGATTGGATGAGAGGTTCTTCTTCTTTATTTGCTTGACAAATTGTAGGGCATTGTCTGGTGGCTCTCCATCTCCAGTAGTAGACACAATGAAGATTACCGGGGACTTCTCCTTCTCCAAATTGTACTGGAACCGATACAGTAATGAAAAAGTGATAGAAGTGCCTCCAACATACAAAAGAAAAAACATTGTTGATCACTCCATTCGATGTGTTCATGCAATTGATATTTGCTACCTTATCTTTCTGATCCAAACAGCTGAGCTCAGCAAGTAGTCCGTGCTCTTCTGCCTCTTCAGCTATCCCTTCAGCTATGGACTGGGCTTGACCTTTTTGAGACCCATAGAGAATTGTAATCCGAGGTTTGACTTCGCTTGGCATTCTGGAGGACAACACACATGTACTTGAGAGAGTAAAAAGATTATCTAGATTGAAATATTGCCTGACAAACGTCATAACGTGGTGCTTTCTTACAGTCATAACATGATAATTGACTTTAAAAACACTACTAGCCGCTTGTTACTTCATTTTTGACAGCCAAGTTACTTCACACGTGGAATCTATGCTTCCTGTCTATTTGGATTCTTAAACTGAAAATATATTAATAGTCGACCCATCAATAGATTGTACCCACTAGTATATTGAATGTTGTAAATAAACCTTATATAGACACAATAGTTAAATACCTTTCCAAAATGTAGACGAATCATCTAAAATAGCTGTCTTTCCATAGAGATCACCCATACATAAGGCTAGATGTATTAAGAGGGAGTTGGTAGCGTAATTAATTAGCGGCCATTTTGCGTCGGGGTTTTCCATCTGGCGGGCTGTACCACAGTAGACGTAAGGTGACAGGTTTTCCTCAACTGAAATGTCCTTAATAAGCTAATTTCTTGACGGATTTACAACCGGTAGACTTACAACCAAACCGTATTGAGGTGGCTATGGTTCGGGCTGATTAATGAGAAATTTATAAAAAATATTTTTAAACGCACTAAATTATTGCACCTGTGATGTTTGTGACAAAATACGCCGTTTGAAAATCAGTGGAAAAATCTATAGCTTTTTCATAGTACATTCTCCATTGACTTAATGCTATGTTTAATGAATGGCACCAATGCAAAATGGCCGATGAGTGACTGCGCCCGTCCTAATTGACATACAGCAAGCACTAAACAGCACTTCATATCTGATATCTACGAGTCCGACACCCATTATTTTTACTATGACAAAAGTCTCGCGGGATTCCTCCAGAAGGGAAGTGATTGAACGTGACTGGAAGAGCCCACCACGAAAACGTCCCAGTTTGATTTTATTTGAGCTGTTTAAATTTTATTTAGACGACAATTAATAATATGTTTTTTTATTTAAATTCAGAATTTTTACGTTTCTATTCCAATTTATGTAAAATTATGCACGTTTAAAAAAGTTAAAAATTACTACTTGGTCCCGCCCTTCACGCCCGTAGAGTCTTCCAGAAGTCGCCGGCAAAGTGTGCGGCTTGAAGCTCCGCTACACTCCAGAGTTTCATCTATAAAACACACTATTTCATCAGTGACGGATTAATTCTACACCCCAAATCCTTTGCCAAGATGTCAACTTTAGGCACGCTTGCCTTTGATGAATATGGAAGGCCTTTTATCATCATTAAAGACCAGGATAAGAAAACACGGCTAACGGGCATTGACGCATTGAAGGTACAATGGACTAGCTAGCACCCACGCTGACTAGCCTAATGCATATTTGCTAGCACTAGCATGCTCATTAGATCTACTTGGCGTTCTTTATGTAGCTATAAAATGCCTCGAATATTCTAAAAAGCCAACTAAGGTTAATGCGATGTCGGCAACTTGATAACATTTGAAAAAAAGCTCTTTTGATTATTAGCCACAATGCTAACACGAGGCCCATGTGCTATGTTTCTGGGTAGGGCTGTGGCCGTAGTATTTTATGAATATGACAGATTTCCAAATTTCTTATTTCATTCATTTTAATATACTTTGCTAAGCATACTGAATTGCAATAAACCCTTAACATGTTCATTGTTTGGTGCTTGCAGTCTCATATTATGGCAGCAAAAGCAGTTGCATCAACGCTTAGGACATCTTTGGGACCTAATGGTGTGTATAAAATAAAAGTTCAAACGTCTCTGGAAGAACTGATTTGAATTAGAATACAAATACTGTATGATTTTCTTAACTAGGGCTGGACAAGATGATGGTTGACCAAGACGGAGAAGTGACTGTTACCAATGATGGAGCCACGATTCTCAGCATGATGGATGTGGACCATCAGATTGCGAAACTTATGGTGGAACTGGCCAAGTCCCAAGATGATGAGATTGGTGATGGAACCACTGGAGTTGTTGGTACGTGAAAGAAAAATTTGTATTGAGTTCGACCCAAATTTTGGCTTTAAAGCTAATTTGTCAGTAAACCCAGAAAAGATTTGTATTTGGTAGTGTGTCATCAACAGGGATGGGAACACCTGGGCATTTCAAGATACGATTTGCAATACAAAACTCATAATGAAGATGATCTCAAGATTATTTTTACATTGGTCAGGACATAATTCCATGATCTTCTACGAAACAACTGATAAACTGAAGAACATGCGATTTTCATCCTCCTGCTGTGAATTGGAATGATTTACATTAGGGTTGCAGCTATCGATTATTTTAGTAGTCGATTAATCGATGAACTAGTTAGTTCGAATAATTGAGTAATCTGATAAGGAACATACAAATTTAAAATACCTGAGCTTAGCCTCAAACGGTGTAAAAAATAAATACGGATCCAAGTACAACAAAAGAAGAATTGGCTAATTTACATAACTAAAGTCCGCTAGTATTTTTTTTTTTTTTTTTTTTTTTTACAGTGCTCTTAACAAATGGTTCAAACACATATTCCCAGAAAAAATGCCTAAATATACAGTGGGGCAAATAAGTATTTAGTCAACCACTGATTGTGCAAGTTCTCCCACTTTGAGAATATTAGAGAGGCCTGTAATTGTCAACATGGGTAAACCTCAACCATGAGGGACAATGTGGAGAGAAAAACCCCAGAAAATCACATTGTTTGATTTTTAAAGAATTTATTTGCAAATCATGGTGGAAAATAAGCATTTGGTCAATACCAAAAGTTCATCTCAATACTTTGTTATGTACCCTTTGTTGGCAATAACGGAGGCCAAACGTTTTCTGTAACTCTTCACAAGCTTTTCACACACTGTCACTGGTATTATGGCCCATTCTTCCATGCAGATCTCCTCTAGAGCAGTGATGTTTTGGGCCTGTCGTTGGGCAACACGGACTTTCAACTCCCTCCACAGATTTTCTATTGGGGTGAGATCTGGAGACTGTCTAGGCCACTCCAGGGCCTTGAAATGCTTCTTACGAAGCCACTCCTTTATTGCCCTGGCTGTGTGTTTGGGATCATTGTCATGCTGAAAGACCCAGCCACGTCTCATCTTCACTACCCTTGCTGATCGAAGGAGATTTTCACTCAAAATCTCTCGATACATGGCCCCATTCATTCTTTCCTTTACTGGTCCCTTTGCAGAAAAACAGCCCCAAAGCATGATGTTTCTACCCCCATGCTTCACAGTGGGTATGGTTTTCTTCGGATGCAATTCAGTATTCTTTCTCCACCAAACACGAGAACCTGTGTTTCTACCAAAAAGTTCTATTTTGGTTTCATCTGACTCCAAGTCAGATGATCTCCTGATCTCCAAGTCCTCTTCTGGATCATCCAAATGCTCTCTAGCGAACCGCAGACGGGCCTGGACGTGCACTTTCTTCAGCAGGGGGACACGTCTGGCAATGCAGGATTTGAATCCCTGGCGGTGCATTGTGTTACTGATAGTAGCCTTTGTTACTGTGGTCCCAGCTCTCTGTAGGTCATTCACTAGGTCCCCCCGTGTGGTTCTGGGATTTTTGCTCACCGTTCTTGTTATCATTTTGACGCCACGGCGTGAGATCTTGCATGGAGCCCCAGATCGAGGGAGATTATCATTGGTCTTTTTTGTCTTCCATTTTCTAATAATTGCTCCCACAGTTGATTTCTTTACACCAGAGGTGTCAGATTCCAGAAAGGGCCAAGTGGGTGTTGGATTTTGTTCCAACTGATAACGCGCAGAGAGTTTAACCAATGAACTTCCTGCTGAAACAAGCAGCACCTGACAACGTTTAACTGATTACACATGTAAAAGATCTAATTGGTGAAAAGGTGTCCTCTTCATTGGTTGGGAAGCAAACCTGCACCCACTTGTAGGCATGTGCCGGTTACCGGTTTCACGGTTTACCGTGGTGTGAAAACGTCGCTGTTTCAAAACCACTAAAATTTTCCGTCAGACCGTAGGACGGTATTCGCTATTTTTCTTGTGTCAAAAATGCAGCCAGAAGCGGCTTGGCGCAGCAGCGCTCACCCCCTCCCGTTTGTTGCTGTGTGTGAGAGTGACGCTATCGGCTACACAGCCAGCTAACCCAAAAACAATTACTCCAAACATAAGGCGTACTGTTCTTCAATTTATTGAGCTCTCAAATCGTGGTAAGTTTAATATTCAAAATGAATACATTTAAAATGTTGTACAATTAGATTTTTCCATGTGAGTAGCTTCCACAGATTAGCACCATGGAAGAAGTTCGCCAAAAACAAAACACACATTTTCCTTTCAAATTCAATATACAAACTAAGTAAAAGCTTACAAAGATGAATGTTAGCCTAGGCTCAGCTGGGAGAGCAACTTCGTTGAGTGTTACAGCCGCAGAGTGAGAAAACAAGCTTGATTCGCTTGAATGAAGGGGAAAAAGTGATAGCATCAAAGATCGCTAATTGCGAACGATGATCTTGCCCTAAGCACAAATCCACGTTCGCTGGATCAAGGTGAGGTCTCACTCCCAATGTGGTTTTTTTTTTTTTTTTTAGATGAAACCTTTCCACAACAATATTGACATTTTAACTAACTTATACATTTTTACCTAACTTATGAATTCCTTATGTTCTTTTTAACACAAAGGCATGACGTCATGTAGACTAGAGTTGACACAGTGGCTGAAAATGGCGAAACTTCACTTAAGCTTTTCCACCCTCAAAAAAAAGTCATGCAGTATAAATTTTTAAAAATTTTATTCAGAAGTGTTTTTACTTTATAGAAATTATTTTGTTCTTGCTGTAATCTTGTGCAACTTGAGCTGTGGCTGTGAGTATAGTCTATAAGTTATATTTATTTTAATTTTATTTCAAATATTTTTTTGTTGATAATTTATTTATTTTAACAATATATTCATGTTCCAATTTGCAACTATGGTCTGAAAAAAAAAAATCCTGTTCAATGGAAAAAAATTTATTATTATTTTTTTTTTTATTTTTTTTTTTAACCCATACATCTCAAAATTTTTGGGAGCTATAATTGCAATACCGTGAAACCGCTGTATTTTTGCTCACGGTTATCGTACCATCAAAATCTCATACCGGCACATGCCTACCCACTTGGCACTTTCTGGAATCGGTTTGACACCTGTGCTTTACACCAACATATTGCATTTTCTGTCTTCCCATTCTGGTGCAGGTCTACAATTTTGTCTCTGGTGTCCTTCGACAGCTCTTTGTTCTTGGCCGTAGTGTAGTTTGGAGTGTGACTGACTGAGTTTGTGGGCAGTTGTCTTTTATACTGATAATGAGTTAAAATAGGTGCCATTAATACAGGTAACGAGTGGAGCCTCGTTAGACCTCGTCAGAAGAAGTTAGACCTCTTTGACAGCCAGAAATCTTGCTTGTTTGTAGGTGACCAAATACTCATTTTCCTCTCTAATTTGGAAATAAATTCTTTAAAAATGAAACAATGTGATTTTCTGTCCCCCCCCCCCCCCCCCCCCCCCCCCCCCCTTCTGTCTCTCATGGTTGAGGTTCACCCATGTTGACAATTACATGCCTCTCTAATCTTTTCAAGTAGGAGAACTTGCACAATTGGTGGTTGACTAAATACTTATTTGCCTCTCTGTAACTAATTTTGTGGTGTGTCACACTCGAATTAATTGTCATCAGTGCTGGCTGGTGCTCTGCTCGAGCAAGCTGAGCAGCTGCTGGACCGCGGAATCCACCCTATCAGGGTCTCTGACGGTTACGATCAGGCCGCACGTATCGCGCTCCAGGAGCTCGACAGGATTGCGGAAACCTTCCCTTGCGATCCTAACAACACGGAACCCCTCATTCAGACCGCCATGACAACGCTGGGATCGAAAGTGTAAGTTGTAGATGCTTGTTTTTATGATGCAGCGTTTTGTAAGGAAGCCAGTCAGATAAGGCTTTTTTTTTCTTATTTCAGCATCAACCGGTGCCACCGACAAATGGCTGAGATCGCTGTAAATGCCATTCTCACCGTGGCCGACATGGAGAGGAAAGATGTCGACTTTGAGCTTATCAAGATGGAGGGTAAAGTGGGAGGCAAGTTGGAAGACACACAGCTCATCAAGGGTGTCATTGTCGACAAAGAGTTCAGTCACCCTCAAATGCCAAAGGTATAAATGAGTAATTTGACTGGCAGTTTTGCAATAATAATGGCTAATTCTGACTTCTTTACTACTATGCAGGTTCTGAAAGATGTTAAAATTGCAATCCTCACCTGCCCGTTTGAGCCCCCTAAGCCGAAAACCAAGCATAAGTTGGATGTCACCTCTGTGGAGGACTACAAAGCTCTGCAGAAATATGAAAAAGAGAAGTTTGAAGAGATGATCCAGCAGGTTAGTTGCCCCTAAAGACACGTGTTAATTTTCACAGGGTTTATGGCCAAATTTTAAAAACTTGTGTTGTATTAGGTCAAAAGCAATGGCGCTAACTTAGCCATCTGCCAATGGGGCTTTGACGACGAAGCCAACCATCTTCTGCTGCAGAGCAAGTTACCTGCAGTCCGTTGGGTTGGCGGGCCTGAGATTGAAGTGAGTTTATCTTTAATTGATGTTTATAAACAGAAAAACGAGTGACAAATGAGTTTATCACTACTAGACGTCCTGTCTGTTTGAACTGGGATGGTTGGCAGCGGATGAATGAATGTTCATTGGACGTCTATGGCCAGCAGTGACAGCCAATGCTAAGCAATTAGTTAAATTTGGGGTATTTCACGTAATTTCCTTTTCCTTTTGGGACATTAAAATTGACAGGAAGTGACCTGTAAATATCTACAAGACAGTCCAGTCCAGTCAAAATGAATTAGATGTCCAGCACCGTCAATGGCAGCCAGTGAGCTAGCATAGACACTATTCTTTTTGGTAGCAACCAGTTGGTTCCAGTGTCGTTTTTGGCAGCTCTTTTAATTTTCGTCTTTAGGACAAAAATACATATTAGTGTTAGTCATATTTAAGTCATTTGAAAATGTGTTTGTCTTCATCTAGTTTTAGTCAACAATTAAGATGTTTTCATCGATAAACTTCAAATGTTTTAGTCTATGAATAAATAGAATGTTTTCAACAATTTCAAATTAACATTGACGGACGAGCACATAATTGTAGACTTTACAAGGACATCACCATCTTCATGAAGATAATACACACTCAGCAGGAAAATGGTACATTATTTTCAATTAATTAAACTCAGTTGGACGCAACGAACTGTATGTAAAAAAGTATTCCAAGAGTTTAAGACAACACTCACTACTGTAAATGCTAATGCAAATGCTACAAGTTACATTTAGTGTGTGATGATCACTGAGCACAGAAATTTAAAGGCTAAAGCAACGTAGCATATGTAGCCAAGATATTAGAGAAACTAAACTTACCAAGCAGCACCTGACACGTGTTTCACAAAAGTCTGGAGCCTGGAGAGGACACGCTTATTCACCGGCCAGTGAGTAAGCGGGGTGGGAGGCAGCACATTAGTGACACGACCAAACACTGCTATGATACGAGCTAACTACACATACAATGAGAATGTCACACATTGTTAACTTATGACGGAAACTATGGCCAATTTTCATCTCGTCTCGTCAGACGAAAACTGGCATCCGTCTCGTTATGTTTTAGCCTCCCAGGAAACGTTTTTTTACCTGTCCTCGTCATGAGAAAAAATTGTTCGTTGATGAAATATTTTCATCATCGTTGATGAAATATTTTCATCATCGTTGATGAAAACAGCTCTGGTCGGTTCCTTTTTTTTTTTCCTTTCACAAGTTGACACCTTTTTAAAACGAAAAACAGTGATCCCTTGCTACTTCGCACCCTTAGTCCATTGTGGATTTTTTTTTCTTAATTAAAAAAATTAATCAATTTTAAATTTTCATTTTACACACCTGTCCCGTTCCGATCACATAGTCACTCACTCTTCTCCTGCCACTTTTTTTGGTCAGGCAGTGCACTAGAGTTGCTTATTAAAGTTAACGATGATTGACAGACCTTATATTTTGATTTTGCGTCTCAAACGCGGCATGCATCAATCATTGTTTAACTCGTTAAACAGTTGCTGTGGCAACTGATTGTGTGTAAGTGAGGAGCTTGAGCGGATTTGAGTGCACTACCGCAACGAAGTATTCAGTAAAGACAAGCATTTTTCTACTTTGTTTGAAAATAATTTGGTGGTACAGTAACATGTTTAAAACAAACAAAACAAAAAACTTTTATTTTTTTATTATACTTAGGGCGGAAAAAGTAGGGGGAAAATGTATGTAATTATATGTATCTCTTTCCAATGCTAAACCTGAATACATTGAACACACCAATTTTTTGTGGGGGGGCGCTATTTCGCTTTTTTTCACTTATCGTAGCAGGTTCTGGTCCCTATTAACCGCGAAAAGCAAGGGATCACTGTATTGATTCTTGGTGGGAGCATATCGCTAGCCTTTTGGGCAACAAAGTATCGCGATACATCACCTTTTTTATATATTGTCGCACACCTATTGTGCATTGTGGCAATGTTGAGTTCACACTTTGTCATAAGATGCTTTCATACTTAATTTTCAGCAAATTAGCACATGAGAAGCTTTAACGGTAAAGCTGGGATTTATCCACGGGAAGAAAATAAGCTACAGTAAAACGCTTTGCTGTGGGCTTACTTTTGATTAAATTGGCCTAAAAATTGTCTTTAAATATAGTTTAAATCTGCAGATGCCATATTTTAACCAACTGTAAGGTAGTAAGAAAAAGTGTATGTTTTTTGACAATTGTGATTTAGATTTCTCAGTGCTTTTTTTTTTTCTCTCTATGCAGTTGATTGCCATCGCCACTGGAGGTCGCATTGTACCAAGGTTCTGTGAGCTGACCCCGGAGAAGCTAGGCACTGCTGGCTTGGTGAAAGAGATCTCTTTTGGTACCACAAAGGATCACATGCTGGTGATTCAGGACTGCAAAAACACCAGGGCTGTCACCATTTTCGTTCGTGGAGGAAACAAAATGGTAAATCATTCGTAATTTGGGGTGACTATTTTTTTCATGGGTGTGACATTGGATTTATCATCCCTTCCATCTGTTTTAATTAGATTATTGATGAAGCTAAGCGAGCCCTCCACGATGCTCTATGCGTCATTCGTAACCTGGTCAGAGACAACCGTGTCGTCTATGGAGGCGGAGCTTCAGAAATTGCTTGCGCTCTGGCTGTCAATCAGGCTGCTGACAAGGTAAATGCAGAATTTGCAACATATACATTTCTAATTTGAATTTCTAATGCTTTTTTTGTTTTGTTTTGTGTTATTCAAGTGCCCGTCATTGGAGCAGTATGCAATGAGGTCATTTGCAGATGCTTTAGAGGTAATCCCAATGGCGTTGGCTGAGAACAGTGGCCTGAACCCCATCCAAACCATGACTGAGGTCAGAGCCAGACAAGTCAGAGACAAAAACCCATACTTGGGTATTGACTGCCTGCATAACAACACCAACGGTGAGCAGTCACGTTGAGTTGTGCCTTCATTTTATCACGTTATCTTCTCATATAGTTGATATTTACATTTGGTCTTTCTTATTTAATCTAGACATGAAGCAGCAGCATGTGATCGAGACCCTCATTGGCAAAAAGCAGCAGATCTTACTGGCAACCGAAGTGGTCAAAATGATTCTCAAAATCGACGACATCCGAAGTCCAGGAGAGTGCGAGGACTGAAGACCCCACCAGAGCACGTGCTCTAGAATGTCGTAAGATGCCTGTGCAGTTCTAGAAATTGGAGGCACTTCCCTAGCACTGTGTCCGAACACCACCGGTTACTGCTATTTATCGTTTGATACAACTCCTGCAACCTGGTCTAGTGTCAAAGTTGCCATTAAAATGTTGGTCTGTAAAAAAATCTGCATTATTTCATTTTATTTGCAAGACTTTTTTTCTTTTTCAGGCGTGACAGATCCAAACTTAGAGCATTCATTTGTGTTTACATTCGGTTCAACCTGAAAAGGGCTGACGGAGAAGCCGAAGCTTATTGAATCCCGCCCCCAGTATACCATAGGACGCAGAATTATCGAATAACAAGATTGTGTGACGAATTACAAGGTTTTTTTCTTTTTTCCCCTCGATTGTTCATCTTCCCAATAGTCATTGTCGATCGCGGCGATTTGTTCGTTACGTTGATTAAATCCAGTAGATTAGTTCATAATTAAGTGTGAGGTTAGTTCATTCTGTTGATTCAATCCAGAAGATAGGGGATAGCTGAGGACCGATGGCAGGCCGTGTCCGCCACCTATTTTCGCCGATTTAATCCTCGTCGCGGTCTTCATTCCTTGCTGCATTGCGACGAACACTCATCTCCAAGTTGCGCAGCTCTGTGGTAATTTTCATTACCATTCTGGTTGTGGCAGTGTTGGATGCAGCTAGGTCGTTCTTCACCTGTGATATTTCATCACAGGCCTTGTTGAGGCTGGCGTGCACTCCAGCGATAGCACTCACGGCAGTAGTGGTCAATTCCACTGATCTCCAATGGCTTTCCAGCACTTTCATGATGATCCGACTAATCAAGTGGGCTCCGAGCCCTTGCAGAAGAATCACAGCCAGCAGCGTGATGAACAGGTACACATCCTCGATGTCCTCAACTTCGAGTGTGGTCAGACACAGCAGCCGCCATTTTCCCCAGTTATCCTCCATAAATCCAGATTTGAAAGTGTTGCCTGGACATGGGTGTTGTCCAGGTTCTGGTCGCATTTAGAGACGCTCTTATCTAGGGCACTCAGTGACCAATTGACCAGTTCCATGTCTTTATAGATTTGGCACAATACTTATTATCAACAGAGTTTGCTGTCTGTACAAGGGCTTACAAAGCCAAATGATTCTGTGTCCATGTGACAGATGTCTAGTTGAGCCTTGTTCGCATTAGCATTGTTTTTGTTCCCCCTCCTTTGCTGTGGGTACACTTAGTTTTGTTTACAGGTTTGACTTGTCACCCAGACTTATTCCCCTTGTGTATAGTTCTTATTATTCCCCAAAGTTAAATTGATTCAGCAGGGTAATTGTGTAGTAGAATTTGTTTATATCTTTTCTTAAATTTTGCATATAGTACCGGTATTTTGGCTCCTCGATATATAAATAAATGCCTATATACCTCTGGGTAGCTCACGATACGATAACAATGGCACGATATGGCGATACATGAGTCAGGAAATTATACGATATTCTACAAAATGACTAATAAACAGGAAAAACAAACTGAATTTATCACTAGTAGACGTCCAGTGTGTTTGAACTGGGACGGCGAATGAATGAATGTTACATATACTTAGTTACATTTACTTCATTAACTTTTTGAGAAAAATGTACTTCTGAGTGTAGTTTTACTGAACCATACTTTTTTTTTTCTTGAGTAGATGTGTGAAGAAACACAGCTCTTAATCCACTACTTTGGGTCACGCTAGTCGTTACATTTTTGCTCTTTATTCTACATATTAGATTTTGCAACAGTAGCTCAACTATTTTCACCAATGAGATGTCGCAACAATGATCACATGACTCCAATATATCAAGCTTGCGATTCTCAGGCCAGCCTGTTTAATTACGTGGCGTTTTTAAAGCACCGTGAAAAAATTACGTATTTTACATAGCCGTCAACACAGATCGCATTTAATCTCTCCCTGTTTCTATTTGGCTCCGATTGACCGCAGAAAACCATAGATATGATCATTTTAGTTTCATAATAGGAAATGTTTTCTCCACTAGAGGGCATTCACGCTCTTTGGACGAATAATGGTTAATTTCTGTAGATTTCTCTCGCTAGAATTCAATGTTTTGTTTTTTTGGTATTTGGCTTAATGTGATTATGTAATATCTTATAGTACAGTATTTTACATAGCCGTCAACATCAAAAGCACGGCTTTTAAACTGTTTTTATTTGGCGCTGATTGACCACAGAAAACCGAAGATATGATCATTTCAGTTTCATTATAGTAAATATGTTTCCTCCACTAGAGGACACTAATGCTCTTTGGACTAATAATGCTTAATTTTTGTAGATTTCTCTCACTGGAATGCAATGTTTTGTTGTTTTTTGTATTTCTTTGCCTTAATTATGTTATGTAAAATGTTATAGTAAAGTATCATAACAGTTCATATAGATGCAGAGCAAAAAATACCATTGTTTAAAAAATTTTTTTTTTAAATCGCATCTTAAGCAGTTGCAATGTTACTATTTTTACCAAATACTTTTTTACTTGTACATTTGTATATTTTTTGGATGACTACTTTTACTTGAGTAATATTATTTTGAAGTAACGCTACTCTTACTTGAGTAAAATTTGTGGCTACTTTACCTACCTCTGAATATCGATAACCTTTTGGGCTAAAAGTATCGCGATATATCACCTTATGTCACACCCATATTCAAAGCTGCACCAATTTCGGGAAACTGCTCAAATGATAGAAACAATGTCAAACATCTGGTTGGTTTGAAAGTTGATGGTAGGGTTTTTTTTTTGTCCCGCATTATGTAATGTATTTTATAGGGCTGTCAAACGATTAAAATTGTTAATCGGGTTAATTACAGCTTAAAAATTAATCGTAATTAATCGCAATTCAAACCATCTATAAAATATGCCATCTTTTTCTGTAAATTATTGTTGGAATGGAAACATAAGACACAAGATTGATATATACAATGAACATACGGTACATAAGTACCGTACTGTATTTGTTTATTATAACAATAAATCAACAAGATGACATTAACATTATTAACATTGTTAAAGCGATCATGATAAAGACTTGTAGTTCTTAAGAGATAAATGTTAGTACAAGTTATAGAAATTTTATATTAAAACCTCTCAATGTTTTCGTTTTAATAAAATTAGTAAAATTTTCAATAAAAAAAAATCAACTAGTAGCCCGCCATTGTTGATGTCAATAATTACACAATGCTCATGGGTGCTTAAGCCCATGAGACCAGTCGCACCCAAGCGCCAGCAGAGGGCGACAAAACTCCAAAAACATTGCACATGGACACTTGGACATTGCACTGTGCTGTCATTTTAATCTGAGCAGGGCATGTGTGTTAATTGCGTCAAATATTTTAACGTGATTAATTTAAAAAATTAATTACCGCCCGTTAACACGATAATTTTGACAGCCCTACCTTTTATTAAGCCCACGTCGTCTATGCTTGAACATTGTCTGTGACATAAACGGTTCTTATCCAAGTGCCACCATGTGAAAGCACCAATTCTTTGTGTTTTGCCGTGATTTCAAATGTATTTGTTCAACCAGTTGATCATATCAGCTCTGGCTTCCTTAATTCCCGGCTCGTCTTTAGGGCTGATGTCCTCTCGCTTACGGTGGGCGAACCCGTGATCCTGGCCAGGAAAGATCTTCACCTTGTAATCCACGGTGCATTTCTCCTTTAGTTTTGCTTCAAGACCATTAACCTGGACAACGCAAGATGCCAATGGTTACATTGCAACTTGTAAAATAAGGCAACTTATAATACTCACCTGATCCAGTGGAATCAAATTGTCATTTTCTCCAAAGATAAAAAGGGTTGGACTCTTCAGATTATACTTGTCCCCTTCTTCACGTATGATACCTGCATGATATGAGTTGTAATACATTACTTGTACAATCATCAAGAGCTAAAATTTAGGACAAGTTTTAGTGCTTTTGAACAGATGACATACCGTAAAAAGACACAGCAGCTTTAATCTCAGGGTTGTTCAAGGCCAGGTAATGAGTGGCAATCCCACCCCAGCAAAAGCCTACTACTCCGATGTATTTGGCAGCACATTGCTCCTTCAAGAACCTCAGCAGTGAGTCCACCTCTCTGCAATGCACACCGAATCTTCAGGTTAAGACTCATCTCAATGGGAAAATATTGCCTCTTGTTATGAAGTCTCGCCATGAGGTGTTCCGACAAGCTTTACGAAAGTGTATTAACTTTGATTCTTTATTCTTAGTTTTTTACATAATGCACAACTCTCATTTTAAGTTTACTTTGCAATAAACTAATTGTAACATATATTTGTTACATTTATGCTTTATAAAAGATTTATGTCAGAATTTTGAGGGGTTTGGACTGGATTAGGGCATTTACATGGCATTAAACGTGTCTCTACTTACGGAATTTTCAGTTTAAGAAACTACGGTGATCCCCCACTTTTGACAATTTGTAAAGCTATAACACACATATGTGCACGTCTGTTCAAAACGACATGCATTTTAACAATAAAACACTCAACATAGAACTAGAGATGTCGATCGATCGGGTCCGATCACGTCATTTTCAAGGTATCGGAATCGGCAAAAAAATATCGGACATGCCTCAACAAATACACTAGATGGCAATATTTAGTCACAATATACAAAGTCACATTTATCCTTTAAGAATGACAAGTCTTTCTATCCGTAGCCCTTCTCACAGAAAGAATGTTAATAATGTAAATGCCATCTTGAGGATTTATTGTCATAATAAACAAATACAGTACTTATGTACTGTATGTTGTATGTATATATTCGTCCGAGTTTTGTTCATTTTTTTCTTAATGCATTGCCAAAATGTATATGATCGGGAAAAATTATCGGGAATGATTGAAATTGAATCAGGAGGCAAAAAAAAAGCAATCGGATCGGGAAATATCGGGATCGGCAGATACTCAAACTAAGACGATCGGGATCGGATCGGGAGCAAAAAACATGATCGGAACAACCCTACATAGAACGATTGGTGTTCAAACGTCAGATCAATATGTAAATTTAGAAGATTAAATTAGCCAAATTTGCTTCACAAAAGTCCGCGAGCTTAAATGCTATGAATGCTAACGTATTTACAATTCTCAGCAAATTGCTCACACGTAACTCCACAAACTGCAGCTCTAAACTCAATTACAAATGCATATGTAAACATGTATTAGTTGAAGCAATTTACAGCCTTATTTGGGCCAAACCAGACCGTAGCTATCCTTTATCCACGTGAGATGTCGGCGTGCTCCTTTATGGAAGCACTATTGAACGACAGTCCAGCCAGACCCAACGCTGCCACCAGAGGGCAGTGTATCGTCCACCATTAAACAAAATACAATACTTTTGGACCTTTTGGATAGTTATTTTGAAATTTTAAAGGGTTCATTCTGACTTGTGCGGAAATTTGGTTACGTTGCCAGTGTAGGAACAGAACTCGTTCGTAACCTGGAGACTACCTGTATTTTATTTAAAAATGTTAAGATGGATGCATGTATCCATTTACAAATACACACATTATATATATATAATTAGGGGTGTGAAACGATTAAAATTTTTAATCGAGTTAATTACAGCTTAAAAATTAATTAATCGTATTTAATCGCAATTCAAACCATCTATTAAATATGCCATATTTTTCAGTAAATTAATGTTGGAATGGAAAGATAAGACACAAGATGGATATATACATTCAACATATGGTACATAAGTACTGTATTTGTTATTATAACAATAAATCAACAAGATGGCATTAACATTATTAATATTCTGTTAAAGCGATCCATGGATAGAAAGACTTGTAGTTCTTAAAAGAAAAATGTTAGTACAAGTTATAGAAATGTTATATTAAAACCCCTCTTAATGTTTTCGTTTTAATAAAATTTGTAAAATTTTCAATCAAAAAATAAACTAGTAGCCCGCCACTGTTGATGTCAATAATTACTTACACAATGCTCATTGGTGCTGAAGCCTATAAAATCAGTCGCACCCAAGCGCCAGCAGAGGGCGGCAAAACTCCATAAAACACAACAAGTGAGCGTTTCACTGTACCGTCATTTAAATGTGTCTGAGCGGGGCATCTGCGTTAATTGCGTCAAATATTTTAATGTGATTAATTTAAAAAATTAATTCACGCCCGTTAACGCGATAATATTGACAGCCCTAATATTTTCTTAATGTAAATAAGCTCCACCACTACTTTGCGGATTTTCGATTTTCGCGGGGAAGGAGGGTACCCATTAACCGCGAAAAACGAGGGATCACAGTACTTTCAGAACCAATTAATTTCGTAAGTAGAGTTACCACTTTATCAGGTGGGCTTTATACAATGCAAGAACCAAAATAGCACTAGAACTAACTAAAGTAGTTGTAGAAGAACCGCTTTCATTCAAACTGGGATATCAGTTTGTACTTGTTGATGTTGGTCGGCTTTCTGTCCTCAAGCCATGTGGTAAATGTAGCCCGGTCATGTGATGGACTCCATGGCTCCTTTCCGAGGAAGAAATCTGGGCAAACAGCACTAGACAGTGAATAAAAATAAGCAGATTTAATACATAGGCAGGGAAAAGTCATTTCAATTAAGTTGAGTAATAAACATATACCAAACACACACATGTATCCATTGGTAGTGAGCATATCAGCCATGTATCTCGTGTTTGGAAGCTCCCATCCAAAGATGTCTTGGATGACAATTATTGCCTTTTCAGATGCTGCTTGTGGCTTGACTAAATATGCTTTAAAGTGATCGATCTGAACCTCCTCGCCAAGACCCCCATACTCCATTCGATCCCCAATATCACAGGGACACGATCGCGCCTCGTTCGCCATTTGTGTACACGCACACGGGTCAGATGGAGATAAATGGACCTAAGACCTGTCAGTGAGACATAAACAGAGCAATTAGTACCATATGTTTGCAAAAATAAACAACAACAGAAAGAAACTTATGTTACACAGAATGCCATTCCGTATCACGATTAAAACAATTGCCGTCGATTAATATAGAGTGTTTCAAACCTACCGAATTCTCCACCAGCGAAAGTAAAGGAATGGAAAAGTATTACGTAGTTTGCAAGAAAGTTTGTTCCTGATTGATAGTCACAAATCTTCCTGTCCGTGCTTTCAAAATAAAAGCGTACTTGGAACAATTGTTGTAAAAAGAGTTGTACAAGCCAACGACCAGGGGCGTATGTAGAAAAATATTTATGAGGTAGCGAGAGGGAGAAAGCAATTTTTTGAGGGTGTCAAATATTTCTTGACGGTGTAATAATACATCATCAATTCTTTCTTCGATTGATTTAATAGAAAATAATGAAGACATTAACACAATCCGTTCCAATTCACCTTAAAGCAATAAAAAAGTACAAATCAGTTTTGATGTGTATGAGTTTTTTTGATTTAAGTTTTTTTTTTTTTTTTTTTTACAAAACGGCATACCGAAAAAAGAATAATTTTGCATTTAACAAATTATTAATAATTAATTATTAATCCACATGAATTAATTGTTACACCCCTTGTGTCAACATATAGCAGATGCGTACACATATTGAATCAGTTTGCTAAGAAATCAGATGGTGACATTACAAAAAGGCAAATTTACAAACTGAAAGAGAGAAACTGATATAGCGAATGCTTCAAATTATTTTTAAATTTAATTTTATTAAATTTTGGGGTGACAGCCATGCACACCAATTGGATGTAGAATACGGCATATGGTCTGAGCACTGACAGGCTGACCCACCATCTCTTCAATCTCTGCAGCAATGCTGACAGTCCTCCTGTAACGTGACATTTTGGAGGGAAAATGACAAGCAGTACTCAATTTGGACATTTAGGGATGTATGTTTTTTTCAAAGGGGTGTACTCACTTTTGCTGCCAGGGGTTTAGATATTAAATGCTATATTTTGAGTTATTTTAAGGGGAAAATAAATTAACTCTATTGTATAAGCTGCAAATAGATTACTTTTAATCGTGTCAAATTGTCATTTTGTCAGTGCTGTCACATGAAAAGATATACTTAAATATCTGCAGAAATGCGAGGGGTGTACTCACTTTTGTGATACTCTGTACACGTCGACATGCTGCCTCCTCCGCCCCCTTTGAAGAGGAGGGATATTGGAAGTTGTTGTTTTTTTTTCCGGCCAGCAGCAGCCACTGCAAGTAATGTAAAAATACGCTAATGTTGTGGAGGTGGGGAACACACCACTATGTTTGTTACTGAAAGTCCGACCTGCCACAGAGTTAGCATAACATTAAACCCTGTGAACTTGCCAACCTGTAAAACTCGAGTAGAAAGCTGCTTAGAGGTGTCTTCCTGTACATTTTCTTACTGTTAACGTTAATTCAACTGTGCATTTTGTGCATTTGTTCCCTAATTAAAATGTATGTATTTTCTAACTTCATTAAAAAAAAATATATATATATATATATATTTGCAGCCTATACACATTTTTAACCCTCCGCCCCCTTTGAAGAGGAGGGATATTGGAAGTTTTTTTTTTTTTTTTTTCGGCCAGCAGCAGCCACTGCAAGTAATGTAAAAATACGCTAATGTTGTGGAGGTGGGGAACACACCACTACGTTTGCTACCGAAAGTCCCACCTGCCACAGAGTTAGCATAACATTAAACCCTGTGAACTTGCTAACCTGTAAAACTCGAGTAGAAAGCTGCTTAGAGAGGAGTCTTCCTGTACATTTTCTACTGTTAACGTTAATTCAACTGTGCATTTTGTGCATTTGTTCCCTAATTAAAATGTATGTATTTTCTACATTAAAAATATATATATATTTGCAGCCAATACACATTTTTAACCCCCCCGCACACCCCCCAAAAAAAACACAACCACTGTAAATTTCCTCTATATTAAGCAAGCATTTTGAAAAATGACTTTCTCTCATGAAAATAATTTAATTAAACTTTTTTCACTTTTACGTAGGAACCAGTTGTTGTTGAGGAATGTACCCAATCTGCTTGGTCTTATTAATGTCCCTTCCCCAGCAAAAAGTGTACATGCAGGTTATGCTGTTATAGCGTCCCTACAAATGTTGAGACCAAACCTACGCCCTTGAAGTAAACTATTAGTATCTTCTGACAAGGTTAAGCGTGATGAAAAGAAATGGATGTCAAAAATGTCAAGGTTTTCGTAATTGATTTTCGCCCCAATACACTAGATGTCGGTAGTGTACCACTCTTGCAGCAGGAGCAGCTACCCATAGCGCATGCGTGTCCAGGCTTCAGTCAGCCATTTGTCTCTTGTGTTTTAACAACTGTCATTACAACCTTACAGAGGATGCCGTCTTTCTTGTATTAACAAGAGGTGGTGATAGACGCCGTGAAATTAGCAACGCTGATAATATTTAAAACGTCCAAATTGGACAGGGCGACGGAAGCGCCGGGAGTCTACGCCTGCTGGGAAACCATTTTGGGATTGCCAATGCATTTTGACCCATAAGGTTAACGTTGTACTCGTCTCGCTAGCGTCACTTGGCTAGCTTAGCAATTTGGTCTTTCGTTGATGGGTTCGTTGAACGAGCTACGACTGAAGCAAACGGCGACAATAACTTTGTGAACATCATGGACACGACCGAAGAAGGTAAATAGAGGTGTCTTGTCTTGGTTCGCGTTATTTGGCATGAAGCGTTTGTGAACGCATCATGAGCAGAGCAAACTGAGCTGGCCCGCTAGTGCTTAACCGGCTACCGACGTAATTTAGTAGAGTACAGCTAATTTAGGACGCTCCTAAACTAATGTATCGGATCGAATTTAAGAAAAACACGTTACGATGCAATTAATTTAGATAAGTTTGTGATGTCATCAGTCGTCAATGTTACGATCATTTACAGTAAAGTGGCCACTGCATTAAGTACACCATATACATTATGCAATTACAGTATGACGACACACCCACCGACTCGGTGATGATTAATTTAGTAATATGTTTATTATTGTGGCAATTATTGACGTCATTCAGAGATACATAATTCATGTAATTGTAAATCAACTGAATAATATTATAAAACTAAACTTGTGGCATTTGGTGCTCAAGATTTTGCAGCTATGCATAATGAATTTTCTGGTGAGTAGGGGTGTGACAATATGTGGAAAATACTGCTGCAACGATTAATCGATTAACTCGAGTAATTCGATTAGGGAAAAAAAGCTTCGAATCAAAATTTGCTTCTACGAGGATTCGTTTAATAAGAGTGCCGTTGTAATGGTTTGTTTTGAAAGTGTTTGCATTAAGTTTGGTGGTAATGTGGTGGACACACTGCAACAACTCAGATAGCAGACCGACATTGAAAAGATGTTGGATCAACATTACGCTGTCGATCTTAATTGTTGATTCAACGTCACTTTTGCACCCTCAGTTAATGTTTCAATGTTGAAATCCTTACAAAACCTAAACGTCATTTCGATTATTTATAATATTGGAATAACGCTGAATCAATGTTGTTTTTGACCAAAATGCCCACTCATCCATAACTCAATGACTTTTCTATCATATTTCCCGGTCAATCATAAATCAACTATTTGTCAACATTAGTCCATCAACTATATAACAATGTTAACCCAACCATCGCCTGACATACCGTAGAACTAAATTGTTTCAACGTCACTTGACGACGAAAATTTCGATGTCAATGATACAGATGATTTTGATGGAAAATAGACGTTTATTCAATGTCTGTCTGCTATCTGGGAATGAATACGACATAACAGAAGCTTAACAGGGGGCAGCTGAATCTAGCTGCCCCCTGTTAAGACCAACATCAGGTACTTTTTTTTTCTTGCTAATGTTTTTTTGTAATTTTTAGTTTCTAGGTATATCTAGCCATTTTTTGTGGGAATATGCGTTTGAACAATTTGTTAAGAGCATTGTTAAAAAAAAAGTTAGCATTCTATAGCATTTAAGCTAGCGGACTTTTGCTATGCAAGTTAGCCAATTGTTCTTTTATTGTACGTAGATCCTCTTTTTTTTTTTTTTTACACCATTTGTGGCTAAGCTCAGGAATTTTAATTTATTTTCAAATAAAAGTGCAATTCCGCATAGTTTGAAGAAAAACTATGTTTACTACGTTTTATTTTATGTTCACATTTAATGCTCTTTTGAATCTCATCATAGCAAGCCTTTGTTTAACACCTTCTAAATATTATTCTGCAACGCATTAAATGTCCCTAATCCGATTGCGCAATTATTTGAACCAACTAGTTGATAGATTAATCGAATACTAAAATAATTGATAGGTGCAGCATTTATAGGTCATTTCCTGTTGCTTTTGTGGCATTTACAGGTCGTTTCCTGATTATTTTGGGTTACTGAACACGACGTGACCTGAGAACATTCCAAAATGAATAGGAATGGACTCAAAATCAAAAGGAACTGACCTTTATAATCTTTTGGTTCCTTTGTTTTGATACAGTGACACACTTTTTGAAATGATATATCAATAGGCGGGAGCATATCGTTAAACTTTTGGGCCACAAAGGATCGCGATATATCCTCTTTTCGACTAGAGCTGCAGCTATCAATTATTTTAGTAGTCGATTAATCTATCAACTAGTTGGTTGGACGAATTGAGTAATTGGATTAGGGACATTTAATGCGTTGCAGAATAATTTTTAGATGATGTTAATCAAAGGCTCTCTAAGAAAGATAATAATAACAATAAAAATAAAACTACCGAGTGTTTCTTCAAACTAGGCGGGATTGCACATTCATTTAAAAATAAATTAAAATTCCTGAGATTACCCCCAAATGGTGTAAAAAAAATAAATAAATGAGGATCTCAGTACAGCAAAAGAACAATTGGCTAACTTGAATAGGAAAAGTCTGCTAGCTTAAATGCTATAAAATGGTAAAAATTTTTTTTTTTTCTTAACAATGCTCTTAACAAATCGTTAAAACGCACCCCCCCAAAAATGGCTAAATATATCTATAAACTGAATTGAAAATTACAACAACAAAAAACTAATTAGCTCAAACAAAAACGTACTTTATGTTGGTCTTAACAGGGTGCAGCTTGATTCAGTCATGTTAAATGAGTTGTCATATTCATTGTTGCCACTAGAGTGCAGTGTATCTCCCCAAAGTCAATAAAACTAAATGCAAACACTTAAAAAAAACATTACAACGCCATTCTAATTAAACAAATCCTCGAAGCAGCAAATTTTAAGCTTTTTGAGGCTCCCGATGATGAATTTTTCTGTTTTTCTTTGTGATGATAAAAATAACTAAGCCGTCTTGTTGATGTGTGTTCTCTGATTGTGTGATTTATGCGCTTTCAGCGGATATTTGTCGCGTCTGCCGCTCCGAGGGGACGCCAGACAAACCCCTGTATCACCCTTGTGTTTGCACTGGCAGCATTAAGTTCATTCACCAGGAATGGTAGGTGACAGTTTCATTTCAACTAATAAAGAATGTGTTTAAAGTGTGGATACTTTTGCTTTTAATTTGATACGGTGCAACATAAAAGTATCTTTCAATTAAGACGATTTCACAACTTTCCTATTTGAGGTAATATCACACTTGAGCTATTTTAGTCTCATTAGTCCAGGATTTGTGTTTCCTTTTGATGTCATAAGCCATTAGGTAATGATCAGATCTGGTTTATGTTCAGATTACTACACAACGGTAGAGTGTAAATTCCAACAGGATTTTGTTATGTCACACTAACGGGATACGTCAGAGAAAACACTTGAATAATATCATTTGGGCACATGGCAGAAGAATCATCAGACAAACGTTTTTTTCTTTGGCACTTACATTTAGATGCCTCTCATATTGTACGTGTAGTCCATAAATATTGAGACAGCAAGATTAGAAATTGGTGTCGCAGTGTTGTTTTTGGCAGGCCTTTTAATTTTCGTCTTAGTCTTTTGGACGATGTTACTATTATATAAGTATTAGTCATATTTTAGTCATTATCTGGGCCTTTGTAAGGCAAAGTCCCAGATAATGATATTGTGCAACTTTATTGTTATTATTCTTATTATTATTCAATATATTTTCCATGTTTTTGCCGCGCAGCCCGAACTGTTTGACCAATCGTCACCGTTCAAAAATCGAAAAGACCGCAATTTTCGTGCGACGAAGGGAATTTTTCGAATGGCCCTGAAAAATTTTCCGTTTGTCTGTAAATGCCGATTTTTCGGGGAAAAAAAGTTTAATGTATCTAGTTTGAAAATGTATTTGTCTTCGTCTAGTTTTTGTTGACGAAAACTCAAGACTAATTTCGTCTAGTTTTAGTCGACGTTTCCTCAAAATGTTCTCGTCAGTAAAATTCAAAAGTTTTAGTCCAAAAATAAATAAATAAATAAAGGTTTACGACAATTTTGAATGAAAATTGACAGACGAGTACATGTTGTAGCGTCTACAAGGACATCACCAACTTGATAATGATACACACTCAGTGCATTATTTTCAATTAATTATACCCACCTGGACGCCACCAACTTTAGATTTAAAAAAAAAAATTGTCCGAGAGTTTTAAGAGGAGGCTCAGGGAAATAGAATAGAATAGAACTTTATTGTCATGTTTTTTTGTTTTGATATGTTGAAAAAGGAAAAAACCTGCTAAAATGTTGTCACCTTATTATGTCATGAGACTCATGTGACCAATAAACAAAGTTTACCAAAAAAAAAAGAGGAGGCTCACCGTTACCATTAGCCTAATGCTAACCTGAATGCTATGCTAATGTGACGAGTTACATTTAGTGTGTGAATGTTTACTCAGCACAGTACCTTTTAAAGGCTAAAGCAACATTGCATATTATCTATTGCCAAGATATAGAAACAAATCTCACTCACAATCCTTCAAAAATAGCAAGCCTGGAGAGCACACTGCAGCGCGTAACTTGAGTGACACAACCAGACACTGTTACGATGCAAGCTAACTACACATTGTGAACATGTGACGGAAAGTATAGAGCATTTTCATCTCGTTCAGGTTTTGTCAGACGAAAACTAGCATTTGTCACATTATGTTTTAGTCTCCCAAGACACGTTTTAGTCCGTTATCGTCTTGTCATCGTCATGAAAAAATTGTTCATCGACAATTTTTTTTCGTTATAGTCATCGTTGGGGAAAAAACAGTGGTGTCGCAAAGAAAAAGTTACAAACTGCTGTCACCCCTACTTTCTTGACATGTTCTGAAAAGTAATACGCTTAAAATAAAGTTAAGACTTCGGTAACTCTTTATTTGACACTAGGTTCATAAGACTGGCATAAGTATGATGTGACACCGTCATGAGCATTAATGAATGCTTATGACAGATGTCATGAAGTGTCATCTGACAAATTATGTCACTAACTCCATTTATGTCGAGTCCGCATCTTTTACATTCATTCAGAAGCTTATGTGTCATGTCATAATTTTGAGTCTTAAGAACCCACTGGCAAATAAAGTGTGCCCAAAACATCTTTTTTGTTGGCATTTAAAGCCAATCAGATGGAAACTCTTCTCTCCTATATTCACGGGTTATTCTTTGTAGGCTTGAGGTGTGAAACTGCCAGTGAGAGATTAAAACTGGCCCAAGCAGTATTGTCATTGTGTCCTGTTCATCACCAGTAAAAACATAGGGTAGGCTTGTGGATAGCCACTGCATAGAGGAAAGAGTCTAGATGTTTCCGGGCAGTTGTTGAAGCCCAACATGCATGCATTTGACTGTAAAATCACCCCACGAGAAACTGTAGAGCAACATTTTTTGCTCAGGTTTTTCCATGAAAAATGTTAATTGTATTTCATGTGTTTTTTGTACATTCAATAGTTCTTAAAGGCACCAATTAATGGGCAATCAAAAAAAGTGATAATTTGACCAGTAATTTCTGTATCCCGTGGCAGGAAAACTATTCAATGCTTGAATGTTAACTTTCACCTTGAAAATACTGCTTTACAGTTTGGTCCAGTGGCTGAAACACAGCAGGAAGGAGTATTGTGAATTATGCAAGCACAGATTTGCATTCACACCAAGTAAGTCTTATTAGCTCTTGCACGTTGATGTACGAAAGACCTTCATGTTTATCACGGGCATCACAGTTGTATGTTGCTGTATTTTTATTGAATTATTTTTTTATCGCATAACTTGGAAGGGACATAAATTTTGCCTAAAATGTGGTAATTATTAGGAACATTGCCTTACATTGCTTATAGTACTAAATAATTGTCTGACAGAATAGTTTGTTCCAGGAGTCCAATATTCTAAAAAATGAGTCATCTGTGACTTAAAATGTGTTTGATACAAGAATAAATTTCGTAACTTTTATCTATGAATATACAGTATAATCATTCAATACCTTGTACAGTCTACTCCCCAGACATGCCCTCACGCCTGCCCATCCAGGACATTTGTGCCGGACTGCTGACTAGCGTGGGCACTGCCATTCGCTACTGGTTCCATTACACGTTGGTGGCTTTCGCTTGGCTCGGGGTTGTTCCTCTCACTGCATGTAAGTGATCCAGGAGCTTTTCATTTCTCTTATTGTGCACTTTGGTTTTTGCAAACCTATAAAATATGACCTTTTTCCATTTGTTTCAGGTCGCATCTACAAGTGTCTTTTTACTGGCTCTGTGAGCTCACTTCTGACACTGCCATTGGACATGCTCTCGACGTGAGTGATGATCATGAAAACAGCACTTTGCAGCAGCACACACCAGACAATTGGACCCGAGTCACAGGGACTCGGATTCGAATCGACTCGAGTCGCAAATTTAATGACTCGCAACTCGACTCGGACTTGAAGAAAAAAACGCAGACTCGGATTTGACTCGCTTGAGCTGGGAGGGTCCGAGACTTGACTCAACTTGTGAGGCAATAACTTGAGACTTGACTCGACTTGTGAGGCAATAACTTGAGACTCGACTCGTGAGACAATGACTCAAGACTCGACAAGCTAACTCGAAAAACTTGCATCGTATATTGGTTCCCACCTGTCAGTGATTGGCTTCTAACTCCTTAATGGTTGTTTATTCCCTGCAGACTATACTGCATAGTTTTTTTTTTTAATTGACTTACATCGACAGTAAGAGTTCCCATCAAAGATAAACCTGAGTACTTTGTGGGTGGGCTGGGGAACAAAGGTGAAGGCCTTGACTAACCTGTGACTCGACTAGACTCTCCAACCTTTTGACTTGGCACGATTCGTCTTCACAACCTTGTGACTCGACCCGACATGACCTTGTGACTTGACTCAACATAACTTCGTGACTCGACATAACTTCGTGTGGTGACGTGACTCGACTCGACGTGACGTGACGTGACTTGACTCGACGTAACCTCGTGACTCGACTTGACTCAACATAACCTCGTGACTCGACTCATCATAACCTTGTTACTCGACGTGACTTGACTATACATAACCTCGTGACTCGACTCGACTTCACTCGTCATAACTTCGTGACTCGACTCAACTTCACTCGACATAACTTCGTGACTCAACTCGACATAACTCATCTTTACAACCTTTTGACTCTTCTCGACGTGACCTCGAGACTCGACTCAAATTGACTCGAAATAACCTTGTGGCTTAACTCGACTTGACATAACCTCGTGACTCGACTCGACGTAACTTGACTCGACGTAACCTCGTGACTCGACGAGACTCCACATAACCTTGTGACTCAACTTGACTCGGCATAACCTTGTTACGCGACGTGACTCGACTGCACATCACTCAACATAAGCTCGTGACTCGACTCAACTTCACTCGACATAAGTTCGTGACTCGACTCGAAATAACATCTTTACAACCTTGTGACTCGGCTCGACTCGACCTTCAGACTTGACTCGACATAACCTTGGGGCTGGACTCAACATAACCTCAAGACTCGACATAACCTCGTGACTCGCTTGACTTGACTCGACATAACCTCGTGACTCTCTTGACTCGACTCAACAAAACCTCGTGACTCGTCTCGACTTGACTCGACATAACCTCGTGACTCTCTCTCGACTCGACATAACCACTTGACTCGACGTAACCTCGTGACTCGACTCGACTTGACTCGACATAACCTCGTGACTCGTCTCGACTTGCCCTCAAAAAAGTTAAGACTGGGGACATACTTGTGACTCGTATCATAGTGACTCCTGCAATTGTCTGGCACATACTTACAGTAACACCAGATACAAATATGGTGTCATATTTTCTATTTTAATTCATATGCTTCGGGGTGTGTAATTGTTTCTTGCATTTTTTTTGCCATTCCGCAGAGAGAACTTGCTGGCTGACTGTCTACAGGGCTGCTTTGTGGTTACCTGTACCCTGTGTGCATTCATTAGCCTGGTGTGGCTCAGAGAACAGATAGTCCACGGTGGCGCTCCCCAGTGGTTAGAGCAGCACCAGCCTCCACCACCAAATGCAGCTGGACAAGCCAATGAGGTGCCATTCTTAACTCTACTGCCTCACTTATTGCTGTTAATGGAGACCAAAACCAACGCTGTCTTCTTTGCATTATGATTGAATGATCTGTTTGAGGCTGAATCCCTTTTTGATTGACAGCGAAATGAGCGACTCAGTGATCTTGTCGTATTAACATCCTTGGGAGGCATTTTTCAACTTTCATTCTGTTGTTCTTGGTTCAACCGGAGGCTTTCATAATCATCCTAGCGACAATTGCTTTGTTAAAAACGAGGAGCGAAATATTGAGCTTCGTTTTCTGGTGTTGTTTTTATTTATTTTTTATCATAGTTGCTTGTGTTTGGTGACTTGATTTTGGCACACTAGTTTCTTTCCCTACCGAGCAACAGGTGCCCTTGCACCTCCAAATTGAATTTTTTATTTCATATATTTTTGTTGCCACATTTACACTCTTGTTTAGTCAGGCATGACTGCATTGTTTACTTAATACGATTAAGTCTTTACAAAGGATATAGCTAATTCTATGAAAGTACTAACAACATAGTACTGTAAATAGGCACACTGTCGAGAGAATACTTGATGTGATAGAGAAAAAAAGATCAGATTTGAATGGCAGTATTCTTGTCAAATCAACCATTATAACCCTTCAGGCACAAGCAGCGGGCCAAGGAGCCGCAGATGAGCCCCCTGCTCATCAACCAGTTCCTGCCGAGCCCCCAGCCCAGAATGAGGCAGAGCCAGAGCCCCCTGATCCACCAGAGCAGGGTGACGACCCTGAGTTAGAAGAAGAGGAGGGTGTGGCTGCTGAAGATGCCGACCCAAACAACGGAGCACAAGGTCAGAGTCATGTTTACTTTCTGACTCTGTATTTCCTTTAAATGTGTTTCCTGGCAAATACAATCTCAAGAAGGAAAAGGATCAAGTTCCTCCTATTTAAGATAGTTATTGTTTTATTTTGGTTAAATATTAAAATATATGGTGCAGATGACATGAACTGGAACGCTCTGGAGTGGGACCGAGCTGCTGAGGAACTTACCTGGGAAAGGGTAATTTGCATATTGTTACATTTTACAATACTGCAATATCAAACACTGAAATTCTGTTTATTTGTAGATGCTTGGCTTGGATGGCTCACTGGTTTTTCTGGTAAGTATCTATAAATCCAAATTTAGTGACCACAAATATATTTATATCTATGCCGACGAAATACTGTATAGAAATAGGCAGAAGAATTATATGCTGGATTTCTAATCTGGCTCAGTAAAGGTTGGGAAACAATGCACTAACGCAGTACACAATCTACCTGTTTCATGTGTTTGTCCTGTAGGAGCACGTATTTTGGGTGGTGTCTCTCAACACACTCTTCATCCTGGTGTTTGGTGAGTGCATGAGTCAATATCACGTTATAGTACATTCATCAGAATCAGTGTTGTTTTTGGCAGCCCTTTTAATTTTTGTCTTTGTCTTTTGGACGAAAATACTTACTAGTCTGAGCCATATTATAGTTATTTCAAAATGTCTTCGTCTAGTTTTAGTCAACGAAAACTCAAATTTTGTCTACGTTTAGTCGACAATTCTTAAAATGTTTTGTCTATCAAGGTAAAAAGTTTTAGTCCATGAATAAATAAATAAAAGGTTTCCAATAATTTCGAATGAATATTGACAGAAAAGCACATAATTGTAGAGTCTACAACAGGGGTGGCCAACATCGGTCCTCGAGGGCCCCTATCCAGCTTGTTTTCCATGTCTCCCTCCAACACACCTGACTCAAATAAACAGGATCGTTATCAGGCTCCTGCAGAGCTTACTAATGAGCTGATCATTTGATTCAGGTGTTTTAAAGGGGGGAGACATGGAAAACAAAGGCCCTCAAGGACCGGAGTTGGCTACCCTTGGTCTACAAGGACATCTTCATGATGATAATACACACTCAGCAGGAAAATGGCACATTATTTGCAAATGATTAAACTCACCTGGAGACCACGAACTGTTTGTAAAGAAAGTCACCGCGCTAAATGCTTATGCTAACGCGAACGCTACAAGTTAGTTTAATGTGTCAGCTCAGAACTTTAAAGGCTAAAGAAACATGGCATAGCCAAGATAAGAAAACAAAACTTACCAAGCAGCACCTGACACATTTTTTTCACAAAAGGAGCCAGGAATGGGCACACGCTTAAGCCTGTGTGTGGGGCGGGGGGTTGGGGGAGGCGCAGCACGTCACACGAGTGACACGACCAAACACTACTAAGATGCGTGCGAACTACACATACGATAACAACATATCACATATTGTAAACTTGTGACAAATTTAATCCCGTTCTCGTCAAAACGACAACTGGCATCCATCTCTGTATGTTTGTCTCCCAAGACAGGTTTTTAGCTCGTCATCGTGACGTCATTTTCATGAAAAAATTGTTCGTTGACGAAAACAACACTGATCAGAATCACTCAGTTTTTACCAATTAATAACAGATTCTTGTAACTCAGGTCTTATTAGTTGCTAAACATACCAGTTCAATGACTGATCTTTTGTCAGTCTACAATTTTTTAGAATACAAGTAATAAACAGAAAAAAAAGCTCTTTTCAGCCCTGTGGTGCGAATGGAGTTTATCACGAGTAGACGTCCAATCCGTTTGAAGTGGGGGTGATAGCAGCAAATGAACGTTCTCTATGGCTGTCACTGGCAACCAATGAGTTTAATTTTGGGGCACTTTAGGTCATTTGCTGTTGATTTTCAGTCACTTAATAATGATTTTGGGGTCACTTCCCTTTGATTTTGGGTTACAGATGAGGAAGTGACACGGGAATTTTTCCAAATGAATAGACAATGACTCAAACTCAACAAGAAGTGACCTGTAAATGCCCAAAAATGATCAGAAAGTGACCTGTAAATGCCCCAAAAGTCTCATTTACATCCGGTTTACATCCAGCATTCTGGCTGTGAATGAATGCTCTTGTTTCAAATGTTCATTCGCTCCTCGCAGTCCAAACGGATTGGGCGTCTAACACCGTCAATGGCAGCCATTGAGTTAACAAAGACATTATACTAGTGGAAGATTTTGGTTGCAACTTAATTTTTTTGGCAGGAGCCTATCGATAACCTTTTGGGATACAAAGTATAACAATATATAACCATTTTGATATTTTTTCGCACCCTTACTCTTCACCTTTGTATCATTGGGATACTAAGTTTATAAGAAGCCTTTTCTTTTCTGTTAGCTTTATAACTTTTTTCAATGAAGGCTGTGTAAAACATGAGAATACTTTTATTTTCATTTTTAATATGAAAATGCCAAAGCCTTTGCATATTTTCTAATCAGCATTTCTCTTCTCTTACAGCATTTTGTCCTTACCACATTGGACATTTCTCTGTTGTGGGTCTCGGCTTTGAGGAATATGTAAGACATTGATTTCATAAACCAAAATTTTACATTTTTAATATCATCCAGGTTGTGTTTTTGACTATTCTTTCTATCTTTTAGGTTCAAGCTTCCCATTTCGAAGGGTTAATTACAACCATCGTTGGCTACGTACTGCTTGCCATGACACTTATACTGTGTCATGTATCCTTCCATTTCATATGCACACAGTTAATAATAATAATAATAATAATATTATTATTTTTACAAGTTTTACGTGTTGATCCTTAACAAAGATGTTACAGGGGTTGGCTGCTCTGGTCCGGTTTCAGCGCTCCCGGCGTCTCCTAGGAGTTTGTTACATTGTTGTCAAGGTAACTTGTTAGCTTGTTTGTGAGAAATACAGTATCCCTAACCTGTAAATCAATGTCTATGTATACTGCAACTTGGGATGCCACACAGAAGATATAAACTAATAAATGTTTGTTTGTTGTTGTTTTGCATATTGGTGAGATTATCCTTATTCTGATAAGCAGTCGTCATTATTTCATCGCAATGATATAGTGCTGTTTGTTTTAGGTCTCTCTCCTGGTTGTGGTGGAGATTGGTGTTTTTCCGCTGATATGTGGTTGGTGGCTCGACATTTGCTCACTAGTAAGAATCTTTTCCCTTTTTGCTTTGTTTGGAACAGTCCAGTCATTGTGTTTAATTACGGCGTATCGGTCCATCTCACAGCAATAACGGGCTAATGAAGTCCTATTCATGTTTTTTCTTTGTTTTTCTGTACAAACATTTAACTGTCGCATTATTGCTCTTTGGAATCGCATTCAATTTGTCATAAATAGAACGTGAGTTTTTCCATTGGCAATGCAAAACAATTCTGGGTTGAAGACGCACCATGTCAAAAATAGACATTTTTTTAGAGATTAATAAACACTTTGTTCACGAGAGGATACTGGCACTTAATAAATGTTTTTTTAATTGCTTTTTCTAAGGTAGTAAATAATATATATGATTATTTTATTATCACTGAACTCAAGGAGCAGTGTTATACAAACCTTTATAGGGGGCAATTGATATGGCAACGCTCTTCCGTTTTTGCCAATAGGAGTGTAATCCTTTGTGAAACTCCATTGAGTTTATAAGAACCACCAGGAAAAAAACATTTAATTTTGAGAGCTATAATGAAGATTAATATTTACAAGAAGGCAATATGTCGTCCTGCTAAATGTATCCGTATTTTGAATGTAATGCTAGCAACCTACCTGTCTGTAAAGCCTCACTTCGTCATGTATTGCCTTTTGATATCAATAAATCACATCACATGGTAGTCTGTGACTCAAGTGTCCAATAAATAATGGTGCTTAATATGAAGGTTTAAAGCCTCTGTATATAGCATGACGTGCAGTCGGACATTCTGTTACATTTATTCGGATGATTCTATCACTATTCTACAGTATTATTTTACTATTCTATCACTGTACATAAATAATAATAACAAAAGAAATAAGGCTGTGATACAAGCTGCCAGACCACATCATTACCATTGGTTTATAGCATAAATTTCCAGGCAAATTTAAGACAATTTCCAAATAGTAAAGCGTAAAAGACAGATAACATTATTAAGACAAACAGAAAAAAGTATGAATGTTAACTTGTACCTTACGAAATTAAATGACTTTTGTTGCAGATCAGAGGTCGACCGAAATGGGATTTTTAAATACCGATATCTAAAAAAAAATTCAGCCGATTGCCACTATCCAAAGCCAATATTTGAGGCCGATTAACTTTTTTAAAGCATCTACATACATTAGAAAGGCTTTTTTTTTTTAATTGCTCCAACAGCTTCAAATTTTCAATGTTAGCCTGAGATTTAAAGGATTAATTCAGTCTAGTGCTAACATACCAATGAACGCAGCACTTCTTTTTATGATTTTACACTCAGCAAGAACAGTACATTATTTTCAAATAATTAAACCCACGAAGAGGTCACGACGAGATTTAAACAAGTGAGAGTTTAAGAGGACACTTGCCATGTGAAAGCTAGTGCTAACGTAAATGTCATGCTAATGCTACAAGTTACATTTAGAGGGAAAGGATCACTGAGCAAACACCTTAAAGGGCTAAAGCAACTTACAATATTTACAAAACAGGCAAGACTGTAACTTCCTGTAGCAGCCTGCCTTCAAGCTGCTGCGGGGTCCTTCCTAGGTCCTACTGTCAGTCAGCGGCGGCCACAGTTTCCCACACAGATGCCTGATCAAAATCCTTTTTTTTTTTTGTTTGTTTGTTTTTTAATCATCTAATTTTTTTTGTTTGTCAACCAGCTGATTTTTTTTTTTTTGTTAATCGGCCGATGTTGGAAAAACTTCCATATATTGGCCGGCCGAGATATCGGTTCACCTCTTCTGAAGATACACTCCTATCGCTAACCTGGAAGTAAGTTGAGTGATATCAGTGTGAATAGGGCTTATTGATGTAAATCAAATCTTTTGACGTTGGCAAAGCTACTGTAATTCTGTTCAATGCAACACATGGATTATATGCAGGTTAGTAAGAGGGAAACTATTTAAGAGTACTCTATCGAATGTAACTTCACTCAATGTTACTGGCATAAAGGAACAATGACATAATATTTATAAGTTAGCAGTGTTGTTAATCTTACTTTAAAAAAGTAATTAATTACAGTTACGAATTACGTCCCCCAAAAAGTAATTGAGTTAGTAACTCAGTTACCTGAATACTTACTTGGCAAAGTAATTGTTGTTAATTTTCATGTTTTTTTTTTCCATTCAAATAAAAAAAAAAAAAAAAAAACATAGGTCACACTATGTGAAGTTCAAAGATTTTTTGGGACAATTGGCCCTAGCCCAATTCTTTACCCTAAACTTAATTAGACACAGGGGTATTGCGGTTATTGCGATAACTAGATAGTAACCTTTGTTATGTTTGGAAGTCATTTAATGTTGTGAATCAACCGTTAAAGTTGTTAAAATTGCTCCCGTTATTGCATTAGTTCCCTTCTGTCTAATTTCAACATGTGAAAGTTTTAAAACTGTTTAATCATTTAAAGATAGATTCAAGTCAAGATTTTGTCGATCTAGGAGTATTTTAGATAAAATGTTACTTAGGTTAGCTAGGAAGGTTCTCTACAACAGAGCCTTCCTGAGAAGTCTACTGGTTTAAGATGACGGCTGTTTACTAACGCCAGCGTGTGTATCATTTCGCATGTACTTCTCCATACATTTGCTAACACTGCCGAGTCATTTCGCATCTAGTTCTATATACATGTGATATCTAGCATAGCATCATGTGGGCGGAGTTTGTAGGCTGTCGGCGACAGTCAGGTATTATTGGAGCCACTTAGCCTAGCATGGCGTTTGCAACTCCCTTCACTCCTTCCCACTCCCGCTCTTCTCTCTCCGTGGCTCAGACTTTTCTCGCGTCATTGAACCAACGTAGTAACGCATAGTAATGCACACCTTCACATCCTTAGTTACGGTAACAGCGTTGCAAAGATTAGAAAAGTAATTACTTAAACAGCATTAGTAACGCCGTTGTACTCTAACGCAGCTATTAACAACACCGTTAGTGAGTAAATGATTTGGAGCCTAAGTAAGGTAAATTGGATCATTTGTTTCCACTCAACTCATGCACTCTCACAGCACATTAATAAGACTGCATGGGAATGACTCAAATCTGTATTTTGAATCGTTGTTCACCTCTTACAAATTTTTAATTGCAGGAGATGTTTGACGCCTCTCTGAAAGATCGAGAGATGAGTTTCAAATCGGCACCCGGCACCACCATGTTCCTGCACTGGCTCGTGGGAATGGTCTATGTCTTTTACTTTGCTTCTTTCATTCTACTTTTAAGAGAGGTAAACCGATTTGCAAGAAAGGTACTTTTGGCCACTTAAAGAATAGCATTAAACTTATTTTTTTCTTCATTGGCCAGGTGCTGCGGCCTGGAGTGCTGTGGTTTTTGAGAAACCTAAACGACCCAGATTTTAACCCAGTGCAGGAGATGATCCACCTTCCCATCTACAGACACTTGCGGCGGTTTATTCTGTCCGTGGTGGTGTTTGGTTCCATTGTGCTGTTAATGCTCTGGCTTCCCATCAGGTTGATTAAACTACTGATGCCTGCCTTCCTACCATACAACGTCATGCTTTACAGGTAAACAGTGCTTGATTTAAACTGAAATTCAAATTGTACCGTAGTTTCCAGATTATAAATTGCACATTTCTTCATTTTTGGGGGGGATTGGCTTGCAACCGACCTATTGAACGCTGAAAATAGAATGTTTTCTCTCACTGTTTTGGCTTGTTTATTTCCAACTATACCAGCTGCAATCAAGTGTCAAAAGTTGGCCTTCATTTTGAATCGAAGTAGGCTAGTGCTGTATTTTTCGTGCTTGTTTTTGACAACGCGTGCAAATTTATAAACATAAACAAAATAGGCACAGAAATTTGGAGATGGTTATGTTGCCTATGGAGCCAAGTGAAGGAAAACATGAGCCCTGAGTGGAAAATGGACGACAAACAGACGCATTTGTGGCGAGCTGCACTTTAAGTCAGAAGCAAATATGGTGTAGTAGCTAAGCGATTAGCATGTATTATCCAAAACTGTGAATAAAAGGCTGTGAGCATGGTACGAAAGTTGAGAAATGCTTGACGAAGTACACATTACTGATTGAAGTGCTGTAATGTGGCTTGCTAAACTGAAGGAAGTTTGTTAGCACTAGCACTGCGTGATAAGCAGACATGCTAGCGGCTGACCTTGAAGATGGAAGTTTTGCAACTATTCAATTCTTTTGTACAGCTATTTTTGGCTGTTTTTGGCAGCCCTTTTAATTTTCATTTTATTCTTTGTCTTTTGGACGATAATACTTAACAGTCTTAGTCATATTTTAGTCATCTCAAAAAGTGTTTGTCTCGTCTACTTTTTGTTGAGGAAAACTCGACTATCAGTCTAGTTTTATTCGAGGTTTTCGTCCGTAAAATAAAATTTAAAAAAAGATCTCCAAAGAATAAATAATTAAATAATGGTTTCAAACTATTTCCAATGAACATTGACAAGCGAGCACGTATTGTAGCATGTACAAGGACACCAATTTGGTGATAGTACACACTCAGCAGTAAAACAGTACATTATTTTCAATTAATTATACCGACCTGGACGCCACGAACTGTATGTAAAAAAAGGTGTCAGCGATTAAACGAGGACACTTGCCATTAGCATTAGCCTAATGCTAACGCAAATTCTATGCTAACGCTACGACTTGCATTTAGTATATCACGTAATCGGATAAGAAACATAAAAAAATAAAATACCTGAGCTGAGCCTCAAACAGTATGAAAATATAAGTACATGAGGATCTAAGTACAACACAAGAACAATTGGCTAACTTGCATAGCAAAAATCCGCTAGCTTAAATGCTATAAAATGCAAACTTTGTTTTTTTTTTTTTTTTTAAATAATGGTCTTAAAAATGGTTGAGACACATATTCCCGCGAAAAATGGCTAAATATACCTATAAACTAAATTATGTAAGCATTAAAAAAACATTAGCTCAAACAAAAACTTAGCTTAGGTTGGTCTTAACAGGCAGCAGCTGGATTCAGCCATGTGAAATTAGTTATGTCATATTTACTATTGCCATAAGAGGGCAGTGTATCCACCCAAATCAATAAAACTAAATGCAAAGACTTTCAAAACAAACCATTATTACACCACTTTAAATTAAACGAATACTCGAAGCAGCAAAATTGAATTCGAATCTATTTTCTAATCGAATTACTCGAGTTGATCAATTAATCGTTGCAGCACTACACACAAGTATAACTTGATGCATTTTTTTGACTGGTGCAACTAAGTCTTATAGTCCGTAAAATACTGTACTTATTTTGCTTTTTCTATGTCATTGAAATGGCATATTCTTAATCTCTCTCCCTCAGCGATGCCCCAGTCAGCGAACTGTCTTTGGAGCTATTATTACTTCAAGTTGTGCTGCCAGCTTTATTGGAACAAGGGCATACTCGACAGTGGCTCAAAGGCTTAGTCAGGGCCTGGACAGTCAGTGCTGGATATTTATTGTAAGTCCCATAGCCGGTATACTGCTTCAATGCACTCAGCACCCTTTTAATTTCAATATCATTTGTGCCACCAAAGAGATCTCCATTCCTACCTCCTTGGGGAGCAAGAGGACATTGATGCCAACCAACCTGTGAACAACAACAACAATCCTCCCCCGGGACACCATAACAACAATAACAACCCTCCACCAGCTGTTGGTGAGGGACTACATGCGGCCCACCAGGCCATTTTACAGCAGGGAGGGCCCGTGGGCTTCCAGCCATACCACAGACCTCTTCGCTTCCCATTCAGAGTGAGCTGATCCCCATTTTTTTTTTTTTTAAGGTTTTTCCATGCTGTTTCATAGTAGTTTCCCTATAATTAAGACAAATGTTTAACAAGGAGCATATGTCAAATTTGAAAACATCGGCTACCGATTTGTCCCTTGTGATTTTCCAAGTTCTTTTCGTTGTTTCAAATGTGTGCATCATGTTTATACTTGAGCAAGTAACACTAAAATATGGCTTACCTTCCGTCTAGATTGTGCTGCTGATAGCATTTATGTGCATCACCTTACTGGTGGCCAGTCTTGTGTGCCTGACACTACCAGGTGAGAGCGCTAGCAAAACCAGCATTTTTTTCCACTGCGCTCATCCGCACCGATTGACCATAATTGATAGTTTTGTCTATTTATAATTGTGTGATACTTGTGTAGTTCTATTTTGAGCTCAAATAGCATTTCACCATTGCACAGGACCGACTTGAATTTAAAATGATTCTGCATCTTATTTTTGGCCAGTGTTCACCGGACGCTGGCTGATGTCCTTCTGGACTGGAAGCTCAAAAATTCATGAGCTGTACACGGCAGCGTGCGGTCTGTATGTATGCTGGTTGTCCATCCGCGGAGTGACTGTGCTGCTCGCTTGGATGCCCCAGGGACGCACAGTCATTGTGCACAAAGTTCAGGAGTGGACTTTTATGGTGGGTGTCAGGAAGGAACCTCTTATATAGTCAAAGATATCAGCTTTATGTTAAGGAAAATTCGAGTAATTAGATGGGGCTGTGCAAGGCAAAGGCCCAAATAGTAAAATTCCTTTTTTTTTTTTTTTTTCCCGAATGGTGTTTCTTGGCGGCGCCGTACAGCCCAAACCATTTGACCGACCGTTACAGTTAGAATATCAAAATGACTGGAGTTTTCACGCAACCCAGGAAATTCTTTGAATGACCCCCAAGTTTTCTGTTCGCCTGTAAACGTGGGGTTTTTTGGGGGGAAAAAAGTTAAAAATGTATCTCGTCCTAAAATTTTTTGACCAAATTGCATAATTTACACATTACATTACGATTCCCCCAAATTTGCCAAAAACTGTTCCATTCATTTCTAGTGGTATGCCGTTGACAGCCATGTATGTCCAAATTTCCCATTCATTTTCAAAGGCAGGAAAACATAGGTCCTTGTGATTTTTGACCATTTACCATGATAGGCCATTGACATTAAACTGGTGCCCAAGTAAGTTGATGCCTGCGACAGCCATGCACGTCCATGCCATTGACGGCCATGTATGTCCAAATTTCCCATTCATTTTCAATGGCAGGAAAACATAGGTCCTTGTGATTTTTGGCCATTTACCATGACAGCCATTGACATTAAACTGGCGCCGAGGCAAGTCAATGCCCGTGACGGTCATGCACGTCCATGCCATTGACGGCCACGTATGCCTAAATTTCCCATTCATTTTCAATGGCAGGAAAACATAAGTCCTTGTGATTTTTGACCGTTTACCATGACTGCCCATTAACATTAAACTGGCGCCTAAGTAAGTCGATGTTTGAGACAGCCATGCACGTCCATGCCATTGACAGTCATGTACGTCCAAATTTCCCATTTTCAATGGCAGGAAAACATAGGTCCTTGTGGTTTTTGACCGTTTACCATGACTGCCCATTGACATTAAACTGGCGCCCAAGTAAGTCGATGCCTGTTACAGCCATGCATTCTCATGCCATTAACGGCCATGTACGTCCAACCTGTGTGGTTGTGATTTTTGGCCAAAAATTTACCATTACAGCCCATTGACATTCGGCTGGTGCACAAGCAAGTCTATGCCATTGACAGCCATGCAACAGGACGTGTGCCCGAAATGTCCAAAAATCAACAAGAAATGACCTGATATCAACAGGACGTGTCCCCGAAATGTCCCCTAATCAACAGAGAGTTTTAGATCTGTATCTACCACAGTAAAGCCCCATCGTAATTTCTCCAGAAGTTGCAGTTTCTGGTTTATTCAGTATTATTATTATATTACTATTATTGTAAAGAAATAAAAACAAGCTCTTTTTTCCTTCTGCTGTGAATTGGAATGGGTTTATCACTAGTACAATGAATGAACATTCATTTTCTGTCACCCTCCCACTTCAAACTGATTGGACGTTTATGGCCGTCAATGGCAGCCAATGCCAGGCAAAGAGAATTTTGTGGCATTTCGCGTCATTTCCTGTTGATTTTCGGTCACTTCTTTTTCCTTTTGGGACACTTCCTGTTGATTTTCGGGCAGTTATGGGTCACTTCCTATTGATTTTGTGTTACTGTGAAAGAGGTGACTCAAGAATGTCCTCAAATGAACAGTAAGTGACGTGTTAATGCACACAGAAGACTGCCTGTAAATGCTGTTTCAGCGCCATTGACGGCGCTCCAGTCAAAATGAATTGGGTGTCTAGCGCCGTCAATAATATCCAGTGAGATAACATAGACACAATTGTAAAGGAAGATTTTGGTAGCAACCTATTAATTCCTTTTTTTCTCTTTTTTTAAAACAGTGATACTTCTTTAAAGCGTTTTTTAAAGAGTGAAATTTTTGTAAAGCGAAATATCGATACTTAGTGGGAGCATATGGATAACTTTTTGGGCTACAAACGCACGCGATATATTGTTGCACCCGTAATTGCCATTGTCCAATTTGCTCAATTGTGTTTAAATGACATGTTTGTTTAGATCCTTAAAACCTTGGTTGTTGCTTTGCTGGTTGCTGGAGTCATCCCACTGTTGTTGGGTCTGCTGTTTGAGCTGGTTATTGTAGCACCACTCAGGGTACCTCTGGATCACACGCCCCTCTTCTACCCCTGGCAGGTAATTTTACCCACTGTAATGATAAAATATCTCAATTTTGAAACATTTGGAGCAGAGTAAAAACAATCTATAAAAGAGCAAACTGATTATCTTTGTGTTTAATGAAAATATTACACTTTTCTCCTGTCTTCTGCCTTCAGGATTGGGCTCTTGGAGTGCTTCATGCCAAAATAATTGCAGCCATTACACTAATGGGTCCTCAGTGGTGGCTGAAAACTGTGATTGAACAGGTAAAACATAAATATATCTCATTGTAAAATGATATATTTTGGCAACACTTTATCTGACAGTGGCGTCATAAGACCGTCATAATTGTGACATGACACTGTCATGAACATTAATGAATGCTTATGAGAAATGTCATTAACTGTCATCCAGTAAATTTTGTCACACACTCCATTCATGTCCAGTCCGCATCTTTTACAGCCATTCAAAAGTGACAGAATTTGCCAGATGGCACTTAATGACATCGGTCGTCAGCACTCATTAATGTTAATGACACTGTCATGTAGCGTTGCAGCTATTGATTCTTTAAGTAGTCGATTAAGCTAGGGCTGCAGCTATCGATTATTTTAGCAGTGGATTAATCGATGAAGTGGTTACTTCGAATAATCGAGTAATCTGATAAGGAACAAGAAAATTTTAAATACCTGAGCTGAGCCTCAAACGGTATAAAAAAATTAATTATTGAGGATGTATGTACAACAAAAGAAAAATTGGCTAACTTGCATAGCAAAAGTCCGCTAGCTTAGATGCTATAAAATGCTAATGTTTTTACAATGTTCTTAACAAATGGTTCAGACACATATTCCCACAAAAAAACGGCGAATATATTTATAAACTAATTTATGAATGCATTAAAAAACATTAGCTCAAACAAAAACTTACGTTTACGTTGGTCTTGACAGGGAGCAGTTGGATTCAGCCATGTGAGATGAGGCAGACCAGAGGGCAGTGTATCTATCCTAATCAATAAAACTAAATGCAAACACTTTCAAAATAAACCATTACAAAGCCACTTTAATTAAACGAATACTCGAAGCAATATAATTTATGGTTTCTTCTAATCAAATACTCAAGTTAATTGATTAATCGTTGCAGCACTGGATTATTCTATGGATTAGTTAGTTCGGATAATCAAGTAATGGGATAACAAAACATTTAATGCCTCGCATAATTTTATTTTGGCATGCTAAGATTGCACTTTCAAAAGACCATTAAATGCCAATACAGAATAAAATTCCTGAATGTTTCTTCAAACTATGCAGGATTGCATTTTCATTAAAAAAATTAAAATACCTGAGCTTACCCTCAAACGGTATAAAAAAATAAATAAATGGGGCTCTACAACAAAGAACAATTGGCTAACTTACATACCAAACATACCAAAAGTCGGCTATCTTAAACGCTATAAAATGCTCTTAACACATCATTCACATATTTGAATAGAAAAAAATATAAATACACTTCTACAAATGCATAAACAAACATATAACTCAAACAAAAACTTATAACCTTCTGTTGGTCTTAACAAGGAGCAACCGGATTCAGCCATGTTAAATGAGTTACGTCATATTCACTGTTGCCACTAGAGGGCAGTGTATCCACTCAAATCAATATAGCGAAATTCAAACACTTTCAAAACAAACCATGACAACGCCAGCCTAATTAAACGAACCAGGAAAATTTTGATCCGCACCTTTTTTCTAATCGAATTACTCGAGTTAGTCGATTAATCATTGCAGCACTAGCGTCATGTCATAAATATGACGGCCTTATGACAGTCTTGTGACGTCAAATAAAACTATATTTTCAACAAATCACACGCCCTCTCAAACTGAGCCATGCAATAATGAATTGAATTTTAAGAATCGTAGTCCCACTGATTATACCGATTCGTATCGCACCACGTTCAAAATCTTATCATCCTCGAATCACTTCACACCCCATATATGGAGCTACATCTCGAATCGTCCATATTGGAGAGATGCACTTTATATAATGTATGTGGCAAATCTGTTTAGCACATTAAAATTGTATGTTACTGGACTATAGCCATTTTCATACATTTTTAATGACGACATTTTGGCCCTTAGGTGTACGCCAATGGAATACGCAACATTGATCTTCATTTCATCATCCGTAAACTGGCTGCACCAGTCATCTCAGTCCTGCTGCTGTCCCTTTGTGTGCCCTACGTGATTGCGGCCGGAATCGTGCCTGCTGTCGGTGAGTCTAAACGCTCCTACAAACACACGCTTTATTGCCTTAAAATGCCTATGAAACCAAAAAGCACGTTTATTTCATATGATACGCAGGAATTTTATGCTCCTGAATGAAATGGACTGGTTGGATGTGCGTAGAAGCGATCGTTTTATTTATTCAATTGAGGAGGAATGTGAATGTGACGTCACCCGGGTCAGCATCTCACAATACAGCATTGCTTTATAGCATGCAGATGGACTGCGGATTCAGCTGATTTTGTGGATTATTTCGTTTATTTTTCGCATCACGCCAGCCATATGTGCTGCAGGGATTTGTTGCTGCACCAGGGAGAGGCGTGTGAGCCTTTTTGGGTTTCAAAAAGTTCCCGTTCACCTTCATAGAATGGGGGCCCATTGGACTTACCAAGTTTTAATACGGAGGTGGCTTGCATTTTGTGGCTGACAATGCCCATTGTCCACCGAGAATGCCAGTCGGCCGACAACCGGCTGCTTGTCGCACACCCCCCTCAGTCCTTCGCGTGCCCGCGGGGAGAGCGCTATACTCGTCTTATTCCCCTCTTCATGCGCCCTGTGTTCTGTCAAATTTTCCGACCAATCAGAAATTGCAACTTTGAGTTAAAAATAGCCGCGAATACAGCGATTACAAAGTAAACAGTGCAAACTTTCTTTAAATAAAGGAATGTCCACTTATGTTTGATCATTGACGGACATGTAGAAATGTTCTCCTCAGACACATCCTGCCATGTTAGCTGCACAACAACTGCACGCCGCTCTCTCACTGTTTACGTCTTCGCCATGTAGTTAAGCATTAATTCATGCCATATTCATGTTGAGCATGTGGCAGCTGTGCGATCCTCCGACGTCGGCCGGTTTATCCGGGGGTCATTCTCCAGCTGTCTTCCCCGGCAAACGAGCTCTCCTGCCCGCAGCAGGGGAACGACGAGCTGTAACTTGCATGCCGCCAGGCGGGTTGCCGATCGGCGAAGACAAATCGACAACCCCGCCATCGTGTGAAATGATCCCGGGGTAGATTTGTGTGATTTTTAGCTTCGAAAGGCGAGAATATGACTTTGAAACATCAATCGGTTCCGGTTAGCATGTCGGCTAGCTGACACGCCTCCTGGTTTGTTTACGCTCACCGAAGCCGGGGCAGGGAAATGACAAAAGCCAGACTAACTCCGGTGGCATAAAATATCGTTCGGGAAAGTGCAAGAAGTAGACAGTTTTGACCATTATGGAGTAATTTTTCCATGTCGTACTGAATAAATGCATTTTTAATATATCATATTCCATTTAGCACAAGACTGTTATTTGTCATGACCATACCAGTTATTTAGCAATTGAGGAAAAATACTGAGATAAAAAGAATATCCTGTAAAAATATGATTGTAATTCACATAATATTGCTATTTAAAACTTTTTTTAAAATCCTGTCATAGGCACTTTAAGTCAAATGAGTTTATTCAGCACATATTCACCAATATATGTTCAACTAATTTGATGTATTGCTTCCATAGGCGTGACCCCAGAGATGGAGATTCTGATGCAGAGGAGGATCTATCCCTTCCTCTTGATGGTGGTGTCACTTATCGGCATCCTGTCCTTCCAAATTCGACAATTCAAACGCCTCTATGAGCACATCAAGAATGACAAGTAAGGATATTTTTAGCCTCTTAAAGTGTTCCAAACTGACATTTGAATGACAGATACAATCAAATATTTTGTTTGTGTGCAGGTACTTGGTTGGCCAAAGGCTCGTCAACTACGAAAGGAAAGGAAAAGCAAGCTCGGTCCCCCCTTCCAACCCGATAATAGAATAGATTTTTCACCCACTATTTGTGTACATGACACGACTTTCCCTCTTTTGATTTGATCAGTCACTGGACTGTAATCCTTTTAGAATCGCCATTGGATCTTGGTGGATTTCATGGATGTTATTCAGTCCCCCTGATTTCCTTTTAATGCCCATTACAGTCGGGAAGGGAAACATGTATTATAATCACGGGACAGCAAAAGTAATCTCCTCGAACAGAGCGAGAGCGAGAGGGTTTTGATTTTGACTTTTCGTCTGTTGTTCTCGCCTTGCTTTGTAAAGTGCTGCCTGATAATTGTACATGTGTAAATACTTTGAATGCAGATTTTGTCTTAAAAAAAAAAAAACAAGAAGACTTGGATTAACGCAAAGACCATTGTACATCTTTAAAGTGTATGTATAATTTATTAAATCAAACCAGCAATTTCTTGTTGTTTTTATGATTGATTTTATGTGAGTGAATTTATAATTCAACATCTGCTGCGAACGCACCAAGAGCTACGTTTTCTGCACCATGTGTCATTTTTTCCTCACTGCAGAAGGGGAAACTTTGGTATTATTATGATGATGATGATGATGATTATTATTATTATTGCTACGCTAGTTGTTACATTTATCCTCTTTATTCTACGTGCTGCAGCAATTAATCAATTGAGTAATTTGATTAGAAAAAGGATTGGAATTAAATTTTGCTGCTTTGAGTATTCGTTTAATCAAAGTAGCGTTGTAATGGTTTGTTTTGAAAGTGTTTGCATTTAGTTTTATTGATTTGGGTGGATACACTGCCCTCTAGTGGCAACAGTGAATATTATAACTAATTTCACATGGCTGAATCCAGCTGCTCCCTGTTAAGACCAACATAAGCTAAGCTTTTGTTTGAGCTAATGTTTTTTTTAATACGTTTGTAACTTAGTTTATAGGTAAATTTAGCCGTTTTTTTTGTGGGAATATGTGTTTGGACCATTTGTTAAGAGCATTTAAAAAAAGGTTAGCTTTTCATAGCATTTAAGATAGCGGACTTTGTTGAACTTGGATCCTCTTTTTTTTTTTTTTTTTTTTTTAATGTTTGAGGCTCAGTTCAGGTATTTTAATTTTTTATGTTCCTTATTCAATTACTTGATTATTCAAACTAACTACTTCATCGATTAATCGACTACTTTAGTAATTGATAGCTGCAGCTCTACTACATATTGACTTAATTTTTTTCCCAGATGCTGACAGTGGCCGTCTGTTTCACCAATGAGACGTTGCAATAATAACGACTTGACTCCCATTATACCAATCAAAGTAGAGGTGCAACAATTAATCGACAACTATTTTGATTACCAATTAATCGTTTAGGACCTTTTTCACCTTAGATGTATCTAAATTCTTGAAATTATGACATACATATAACTTCTCATTTGTAAAATCAGATGTTTTAAGTATATTTTAAGTCAAAGTAGGACATGAACAAAAATCAGCTTTTACTTTGGAAAACAACAATTCACTTTTTTGCCAATTTTCGGACATCTTACTGTCTAAACTAGCTTCTTAATAAGGTTGCAACAACTAACCAATTAATAGATGGCAAACGAACTTGATAATTGATACAGTTGTAGGCTCCAGTTAAGTCAGGAAGCTGTAATTTTTTTGTTGTTGTTGTTGAAGGAAATAGTCATCCATTTTGTCTTCGTTACTTACAACATGCCCAAAACAAGTTCAAGGTAAATTTTGAAGTTAATTGAAAAATGTTATTCATCCGATTAAATCAATTGTTTAATAAATCCCCTGGTTAATCGATTATGAAAATAATCGTTAGTTGGAGCCCTAAGCCAACGGGAACAATGATTTTTCTACACGAAGGTGCACTGAAGTGTTGTTCTGGTCTGAATTCGATGATTTTCGTGTCCTCTTTTTGGTCTAATATGGTCATGTAATCGGTTATCGTACAGTATATTTACAGTTCATATAGATGAAGTTATGCAGGAAAGAAATATATTAACATAAATCAGACATTGTAAGCAAATACCTATGATGTAACTCATTACTTAATTATTATTTTCAAAAAATACTTTTTTACTTGAGTACATTTTTGTATAACTAGTTTTACTTCTAGAGTAATATTATTTAGAATTAACACTACTTTTGAGAAAAATTTTGGCTACTCTACCCACCTATGTTGATTCCTTGAAATATTTCTTACAATTCCATTTTTATTTTTAAAAAATTAGCTAATCAAACTATTACATTTTATTTCAACATCAACAATTTGGTTTATGTAAATAAATTGTAAAATACACAATTGTACACACGGACCAAGTGTAATATTTTAGTTTATTAAGTAATTGATTCATTAAAAAGAATATTTGATTTTTTTGCAAGCTTGTTTTACAGGTGTTGAGGTCATCAAAAATGGCCGTTCAGGTACAAAAGAGCTCACCTTAGAGACGGAATAAATCTATATAAATTCAAGGTTTTAATTATTTTTAACTGTAAAACTGTATAATTATATATAAATGCATTGACGGCGGTATGTATTCTATTTTATTTTGTGAATTTATGTCATACGATAGCATTTGTTTAACAAATAATTTCCGGGTTGTGTGCTTCGCTCAAATGACGTCACACGCGGTCACTCCCTTTCTCTCAGTTGAGGGAAAAAGATGGCGCCCACTCACGTATTGAGATGCTGTCAACGGGGATTAGCATGGATACCTGTGATTTTTATCGCTATGGTCGTCTGCTGGTCCTATTATGCCTACGTGGTGGAGCTCTGCATATGTGAGTAGATGCCTTGCTTGTGGGTTTTGACCCTTTTTTAGCCGCTGTTTCTGTTGTACTCGCCATCCAAATAGGCGACCGCATTTAACCAGAAGGAAGTAAATGGGCAGACTGCAGCCCAATAATTAAACTGGCAATCCACTGTTAGTCTCCCGGTGCTGCAAAATGATTGAGAAAAAGAATAATTTCATTTGAGTAAAAGTGATGAATATGCTTTGGACCGAGACAAACTTTCCCTGAGCGTGCTGTCAATTTTAGGTTTGAGCTCGGTGATGAAGTGGAAATCTTTTTTCCGCTGAATTTGGAAACGATTTAGTGCTTTTCTTGTCATTGCAAAGGCCAGATTTTTTTTTTTAAATGCTTGATATTAGTATGACTTTTGTCCGTAATAGAACGGAAGTGTATGGTTTTGAAGGAAGAAGACAATTTTGTTTGCCCGAGAGTTCTCAAACAAAATTATGTATATGACAAAAATGTATTTAACTTGAATTGTAATTACTGGTCTATTTATGACAATCTCCATCTCTGCTACTAGCAATGATTATGAATAATTGTACCTAAATACGCATTATTAGACGAAACCATTCACTTTTAGATTCCTCAACAGGTATCTGTGCCTCCTGAGTTTTGAAGCTTTTCATCTCAAAATAGGAACTAACTCCTCTGGGTGCAGTCATTTTGCTGAGAAATAGTGTCGTCAAAGGAAATAAAACATCCGGCGGTTCTGATGTATTCTTTCAATGTGGCTCTAAAAATATGCTTGATTGACTACTTACACAATTCTGCCTTGTCAGATCTACAAACACTTTTTTTATGTCTCACTTATATTTTGTTGTCATCTCTTACAGTCACCATCACGAGTATAGGAAAACAGGGTAAGCTTCTTGTTTATTGCCTTTAAGAATTACGATGACTTTTTTTGTTTGCTTAAGGCCGTTATGAGATTCTGATGGTATGATAACCTTAAGCCAGAATATCACGGTATCACTGTTTCACAATATTGCAATTACAGCTCTAAAAATGTGTTATTTTGAGATATCTGGGTTAAAAAATGATTTAGCAAATTGGACCATAAATGTAATGTTAAGTTAAAAAATAACTGAAATATTCTAAATAAGATTAAAATAAATGCTGTCCTTTAGCCGAAACCCACAGCCACAGCTCAACATTATTACCATCAGAACAAAAATAATTGAATTATTTTCCAGAAAAAAGCTTGTGTGTATGACTCGTATCATGTTTACATTATACAAACATCTTCTTCGTCAAAACAGTTACCAGAGAGAAAAAAAAAAACAAATGTTCTACCAGCACTAGACACACTAAACACACTGGAGTTAATTCCAATAGTTGGTAGGAAACGTTCGTGACAGGGTTTACTTACCTTTAATTTTGTATACAGTGATCCCTCGTTTTTCAGGGTTAATGGGGACGAGAACCTGCTGCAATAAGTTAAAAACCGCTAAGTACCACCACCCCCTCCTCTCAAAAATATATATTTATTATATTTTATATACATATATATTACATTCTAAAAAAAAATTTTTTTAATTTTGTGTGTGTTCAATGTATTTATTCAGATTTATCATTGGAAAGATAAGACGTTTTTCACTTTTTTTTTCTCAAAGTATAATAAAAAAAAACTTATGTATACATATATTTTTTTCAGAAATGGTTTTAAAACACTTCAAATGTTATATTTATGATAAGTTTTAAACATGTTACTGTCCCACCGAATTATTTTTAAACAAGAATAAAGTAGTAGAAAAATGCTTGGCTTTAATAAATGATTTATTGAGTGAGTCCACTAAAATCGCTCAAGCTGCTCACTTACAATGAGTTGCCGCAGCAACTGTTTAACAAAGTTAAACGATGATTGACGTATCCGGCGCTTTTGAAATATAAAGTAGTAGAAAAATGCTTCGCTTTATTAAATGCTTCACTGAGTGAGTCCACTCAAATCCGCTCAAGCTGCTCACTTACACACAATGAGTTGCCACAGCAACCGTTTAACAAGTTAAAGATGTTGATGCATGCAGCGCTTTGAAGTCTTGATTTACCAGCATCTCAGGCAAGATCAATGCTTAACTGTCTACCAGTCATCGTTAACTTTAATAAGCAACTCTAGCGCACTCACTGCCTGACCGACAAAGAGCAGGGAGAGAGACTACGTGATCAGCTCGGGACAGCTCATCTATTTTATTTTTTTATTTTTTTTTATTGAAACATAATCCGCGATAGACTGAGGGCCGCGTAGTTTCAAGCGTGAAGTAGCGAGGGATCACTGTAAATGCGAAGTCATATTGGAGGTATTGCTTCCTCAGCATCCACCCTCCGTAAACATGTTTTACATATTGGTTGGCCCTCCTCCTCTAAGCCTCGGCCATCTGTAACTTTTTTTGTAGCCGAAGTATTCCCATAACAGCGATTTCGTTTTATTCGATGGGGGGAAAAGTTCTGGAGTTTCAGCTCCTCCAGCCATCGTGTAGCACAGATGACTCACTGACACTGAGCAACACCCGGTGGGGGAGGGTTGAGCCTTGCAGGGATTTCGTTTTGGGGCATAAAAAATAGCTAATACCGTAGTGACGGTATGACAGAAAATGTTTTGCGGTTGAGGTTTTCATACCACGGTATACTTTGAAACCAGTAATCTGTACATGTCTAGTTTGCTTATTTTCCTTGTGGACTAATGTGGTTATTTTTAATCCCCCTCAGTTGCATACCTCATCCTCTTCCATCTCTCCTTCATTATGTTCGTGTGGTCCTATTGGAAGACCATCTTCACAAGGCCCAACAACCCTTCCAAAGAGGTATCTTGTAATCTGGAGCAACCCTGCTGTGCTATTTAGGTCAATAGTCTAAATTTGAATGTTTTTTTTAATATAAACTTCCTGCAGTTCTGCTTGCCCAAGGCTGAGAAGGAACACTACGAGAAGGAGGAGAGGCCAGAATCTCAGCAAGAGATTTTGTGGCGAGCCGCCACCAACCTGCCAATTTACACACGCACCGGAGCGGGAGGTTTGTAAAACACGTGGACACGCTTCTTAGAAGATGCATGTGTCCAGGAACAAACATTGGGATAGCCCCATGAATAGCTGATACTGTATGTCCAGCAGTAAAGATGTCCCGATCGTTCGGGTCCGATCACGTCATTTTAAAAGTATCGGAATCGGCAAAAAAATATCGGACATGCCTTTTTTTAATAGATATATACTTTTTAAATCAATCGTTTTCTAATTGTATTTAACGTTACAGACAACATGTCTTACATTAATCCGGAGTGTTTAGTTTTGGCTTAATGTAGGGCTATCAAATTAATTGGGATAGACAGTCATTTTTTTTTTTTTTTAATGAATCACGTTAAAATATTTAATGCAATTAACGCATGCGCTGCACGACCCACTCACGCATTGTCGCGTGCAATCCATAATGGTGCCGTATACCTATATATGGAGCTAACAGGCAGCGTAAAATGAGTAGAGAGAATTTTGGGAGTCTTTGGAGCCTCTTTTTAATTGGCTAAAGCCTTAAAATCCCTCTCTCAACAATTAGATATATCGTGGGAAGCAATGTGGGGAAGAACGGTAGTGATTGATCTTTTCCTTAACACCCTATGTTACTTTCCAACGCAGAGAAGATATATCAATTGGTGCCACGACGCACAGTCATGGTTGCACTTCCCATCATGCATTTGGGCAGAACAGTTAAATGGCTACAGTATCATTTACTGAAAGCTCAACAAATACACTAGATGGCAATATTTAGTCACAATATACAAAGTCACATTTGTCCTTTAAGAATTACAAGTCTTTCTATCCATGGATCCCTCTCACAGAAAGATTGTTAATAATGTAAATGCCATCTTGAGGATTTATTGTCATAATAAACAAATACAGTACTTATGAATATGTATATATTCGCCCAAGTTTTATTCATTTTTTTCTTAATGCATTGCCAAAATGTATATGATCGGGAAAAATTATCGGGAATGATTGGAATTGAATCGGGAGCAACAAAAAAAAAAGCAATCGGATCGGGAAATATCGGGATCGGCAGATACTCAAACTAAAACGATCGGGATCGGATCGGGAGCAAAAAAACATGATCGGAACAACCCTATCCAGCTGTGTTGTTTTTGGCAGCATTTTCGTCTTAGTCTTTTGGACAAAAAGACTTTTTCTTCTTAGTCATTTCAAAATGTGTTGTCTTCATCTGATTTTCGTTGACGAAAACTCAAGACTAGTTTTGCCTAATGTTACTCAAAAAGTTTTTGTCCAAAAATAAAGGTTTCCACTTTTTTCCAACAATTTCCAATGAACATTGACAGAAGAGCACACATTATAGCATCTACAAAGACAACCCCCACTTCCTGGTGATAATACACTCTATAATCAGCAAAACATTTCAGTTAATTATCCCCACCTAGAAGCTTTGTACAATGAGTAAAAAAAATTGTCATTGAGTGAGAAGTGGAAAATGCTTGCCATTAGCACTAACGTAATACTAACGCGAATGCAATGCTAATGCTACGAGTTACATTTAGTGTGTGATGATCACTCAGCGCAGACCTTTAAAGGCTTAAGCAGCATTGCATATTCTCTCTTGCCAAGATAAGAAAACAAAACTTGCTGTTTGTAGCAAAACAAACAAGCCTGGAGAGGAGAGGACACCGGTGAGTTGGGGGCTGGGGTGCTGCAGCACGTCACACGTCACACAACCAGACACTGCTACGAATCTACGATGCAGGCTAACTACACATAAAATGTCACACATTGTGAACGTTTGACAGAAACCATGTCGCATTTTTGTCTCGTCAGACGAAAACTGACATTTGTTTCATTATGTTTTAGTCTCCTAAGACATGTTTTTAGCTTAACATCTCGTCATCGTCATGAAAAAATTGTTTGTCGACGAAATATTATCGTTAGTCATCGCTGACGAAAACAACACTTCTGTCCAGTAGTTGTTTTTTTTTTTCTTAGGAAAATAATTCAAGTGGTTAGTACAGTACATAGAAAATTATAGGTGCAAATTAATCGATTAATTTGAGTAATTTGATTAGGGGAAAAAAGCTTTAAATCAAATTTTGCTACTTCGAGTATTCATTTAATTAAGGTGGGCGTTATAATGTTTTTTTTTTTTTTTTTTTTTTTTTTTTTTTTAAGTGTTTGCATTTTGTTTTATTGATTTGGGTGGATACATTGCCCTCTAGTGGCAACAGTGAAAAAGACATTACTCATTTAACATGGCTGAATCCAGCTGCTCCCTGTTAAGACCGACATAAGGTAATTTTTTTTAGCTAATGTTTTTAGATGCATTTGTAATTTAGTTTTTAGGTATATTTAGCTGTTTTTCTGGGAATATGTGTTTGAACGATTTGTTAATAGCATTGTAAAAAAAAAAAAAAAAAAGGAGCATTTTATAGCATTTAAGCTAGCAGACTTTTGCTATGCAAGTTAGCAGATTGTTCTTTTGTTGGCCTTAGATCTCCTAAAATTTGTTCTGCAATGCATTAAAAGTTCCTAATTCGATTACTCGATTATTCGAACAAACTAGTTGACAAATGAATCGACTACTCAAATAATCGATAGATGCAGCCCTAGAAGCAAATCACAACAATACCAATGTCTAAATCTAATTTTGTGTTGCAGCAATTCGCTACTGTGACCGCTGTCAAGTGATCAAGCCGGACCGGTGTCATCACTGCTCTGCGTGTGACATGTACGTTTTTATTTTCACTTTTCATTGGAAAGAAAAGTAGCAGTTTTACGTCTTTCTGCTTGTTTTATCCATCTCCTCCTTACTTTACTTCATAGGTGTGTGCTGAAGATGGACCACCATTGTCCCTGGTACGCAACTGTCAGTGTTTACGCTGAATGCATTTTTTGTGTCACAGGCCAAAAAATTAGGTGTACCTTCAAGAGTTTTTTTTTTTTTAGTTTTGATTTACACTAACAGAGAGGAATGACAGTGTCAGAAAACTAAGGATTGTAAGAACATATTTAGGTTATTAGCATTGGATGTTACATTTCCAGTCAAAACAGAGATGAATGCAGCAAAAGGACAGGACATTGTTGTTTTGGAATCTGAAGGCTATGTTAGGCATCCGGAATGTTGAAAGTTGGACTAATTTCTGCGCTTTGGCTAACTGGACTGGGTACTAGAGGTGGGAATCTTTGGGCACCTAACGATTCGATTACCATTACGATTCAGAGACTCCGATTCGATTATAAATCGATTATTGATGCCCCCCTCCCCCCATTTTAAAAAAAAAATGTTTTGTATATTTGTTCCAAAATTGTTCAAAAATCCTCTCAGGCTAAACAAACCAAACTACTATTTTAGTATCAAGTTACCGGTTAAAAACAGTAAATAAAGAACTCAAGTCCCCATTCTGTATCAGCAACTTTAAACCACATTCAATTAATTTAATGTTGTGAATCAACCGTTAAAGTTGTTAAAATTGCGCCCGTTGTTCCATAATTTCCCTCATGTCTACTTTCGACATGTGAAAGTTTTAAAACTGTTTCATCATTTAAAGATAGATTCAAGTCAAGATTTTGCTGATTTAGGGGTATTTTAGATAAAAAGTAATTAGGTTCTCTACAACAGAGCCTTCTATAGAAGTCTACTGCTTTAAGATCTACTATAGCCGTATGTTGCCGCATGTTTGTAGCAACTAGCAACTGGGCGCTGTTTGTAGCGGCTGACGGCCGCAGTCAGGTATTTTTTATTTTTTTTACCTAGCGGCATTAGCTGCACATGATATTTACTCTTGGTCCGTTCCTCATTGCGTCCCGAAGACCGCGCTGACTGCGTTTTATTTCCGCTTTACCTGGTATAATTCAATAATCGGAATTTGGATGTTTGTGAATCGTTCTCGAATCTTCCACGGCCGAATCGCGAATAATCTAAGAATCGGAAATTTTGCACGCCTCTACTGGGTACTAGAGCTGGGAATCTTTGGGCACCTAACGATTCGATTACGATTACGATTCAGATGGTCCGATTCGATTCTAAAACGATTATAGATGCAATTTTTTTTTTTTTTTTTTTTTTTTTAAATGTTTTGTACATTAGTTCCAAAATTGTTCAAAAATACTCTCAGGCTAAACCAAACTACTATTTCAGTATCAAGTTAACATATAGTAGTAAACAAATATACAAAAATAACAGTAAATAAAAAACTCCAGTCCCCATTCTGTATCAGCAGCTTTAAACTACATTCAATTAATTTAATGTTGTGAATCAACCGTTAAAGTTGTTAAAATTGCTCCCGTTAATCCATAATTTCCCTTTTGTCAACTTTCGACATGTGAAAGTTTTAAAACTATTTTAAAGATAGATTCAAGTCAATATTTTACCGATTTAGGAGTATTTTAGATAAAAAGTTAATTAGGTTTGCTTGGAAGGTTCGCTACAACAGCCTTGCAGAGAAGTGTACTGCTTTAAGATGGCGGCCGTTTACTACGTCTGCATCTAGCTTTTTGTAGATATGCTGCAAACGCTACCGCTACCGTAGTGCATCTAGTCTTATATAAATGATATCTACCGTAACATTATGTGGATGACGTACTTTTGTAGCAGCTTCAGGTATGTTGTTGTGTCTTTTTATCTCGTGGCATGAGTTGAGCTAGAGCCGTGAGTTGAGCATTGGCATTACCCGAGGGGCCGGGTAATGAGAAGCAGGATGTTTAGCTACTCTCGCTCCGTTGCTCATTGACCGCGCGGCGCGCTGAGTGTGTTGTACTTCCGCTTTACTTGGCATATTTCAATAATCGGAATTTGGATGTTTGTGAATCGTTCTCGAATCTTCCACGGCCGAATCGCGAATAATCTAAGAATCAGAAATTTTGCACACCTCTACTGGGTACCATCTTGAAGATGTGGGCACTTTGGTTTGTACTTGTTTAATTTTGCTGTTATACTACCTCACTTATTCACTTCAGTTTTTCAGTTATTCACTGAACAGACTCAATGTTTTTTTTACTGTTCTCAACTTGGATTGAATTGTCAATTTTTAGGAAAGTCGTTAGAGATTTTCTTCATATTATCCAAATTGGTGTTCTTGGAATAGAGTTTCTATTTTCCTATTATTTATTTTTTTATTTAATACATATTTTCTGTACTGGAGTGCCACGTCAAATTTCGTTGTAGACAACATTCTTGCTGACAATGACAATAAAGTTGTATTCTAGACCACATACAGTGGTACCTCGACATACGATTGCTTCGACACACGATCTTTTCGACACCCGACGTAAAATTTGACTCGCCATTTGTTTCTACATCCGACGACATGCTTGAAATACGAAGACATGACAGCACTTTGCTGTGCTGATGTACAGCAAATTTTTTTAGGAGGCAAATCAACACAGGTTTCAAAAAGGTTGGTACAGGTGGTCAAAGAAGGAAAAAGGGAAAGCTTACCATTGAAATGTAGATGCAAATTATAGAAAACATAACATAGTACATCTAGGTTGCTATTTGATGACATCTAGTGCGGAGTGTAGAAGTGTTGTCGGGGCATTAAAAAAGTTAACATACGCCGCAGAAGTCATGTCTGCTCATTACTGGAAGCAATGCGCAAAGGAGTAGAAGGAATAAATAATTAATAAATAATAATTAAGGATTTGTCTGCGAGCCAGATGCAGCCGTCAAAAGAGCCAGATCTGGCTCGCGAGCCATAGGTTCCCGACCCCTGATGTAGACGCTTACAACATAGTCCAGTCTGACCTGTAGAGGTATATGTTCATTATGCTTGGTACATTCATTTCTATATCGTTTTGCGTTTGTGACTGGATAAGATTTGTGCAGCTCTCAGCTTATTCTCTGAAGCAAGGTCATAAACAGATAACACAGCTGCTGAGTAAAATTCCAATTTCTTGTGAGCCACTTCATGGGTTAACGTGGGGGCTTGCCAATTCGCATTGGAAATAACAAAAAGTGCGTTGAGAGTTTGGGACACATCTTCTTGAAGGCACTCGAGGACATCTGTCCTGGCCGGCCAGCTCAACAAATGAGTGTATCTTAGGTGATGATTTCTTTCTTTTTGTTTCTAAATTGTGCGTCATTATCTTCTGTTCTTTAAGGGAATATAAGAATTTGTGAAAAAAACAAAACAAATTTTTTCTTCTTCAGACCTTAACCTGTCTGTCTTTTTCCAGGGTGAACAACTGTGTAGGGTTCTCCAACTACAAGTTCTTCATTCTCTTTTTGGCCTACTCGCTGCTTTACTGCCTGTTCATTGCAGCCACCGTGCTGCAGTATTTCATCAAGTTCTGGACTGTGAGTATGAGTAAAGACACCCGCGTGCACCCTAGAAAGTAGGCTTGCTTGGCGATGTTTTGCTACTTTAACAAGCTCTACCCTTGTTTATCAAAGCCGTAACTCCTGCGGCAGAACTGTCGCTTTTCCTCCTTTTCTCTAGAGGTCGACTGAGATGGGATTTTCAAAGGCCGATACATATTTTTTAAAAAGACATTCAGTCAATTGTAGATAACTTAAGCTGATTTTTGGAAGCAGATATTTGAGGCCGATATGCTTTGATTTATGCTTTATTAGAAGCAGGTTGATTATGGAAGGCAATTGAAACCCTAATTATATACCGTAATTTTTTAACTTCACTGCTGGCCAAAAGTATTGGCACCCCTGCAATTCTGTCAGATAATGCTCAATTTCTCCCAGAAAATGATTGCAATTACAAATGCTTTGGTAGTATTATCTTCATTTATTTTGCTTGCAATGAAAAAACACAAAAGAGAATGAAAAAAAATTTAATCATTATCATTTTCCACAAAACTCCACAAATGCGCCGGACAAAAGTATTGGCACCCTCAGGATAATACTTGGTGGAACAACACTTAGACAAAATAACTGCGAACAACCGCTTGCGGCATCCATCAATGAGTTTCTTACAATGCTCTGCTGGAATTTTAGACCATTCTTCTGTGGCCAACTGCTCCAGGTCTCTGAGATTTGAAGGGTGCTTTCTCCAAACTGCCATTTTCAGATGTCTCCACAGGTGTACGATGGGATTCGGGTCTGGACTCATTGCTGGCCACTTTAGAAGTCTCCAGTGGTTTCTCTCAAACCATTTTCTAGTGCTTTTTGAAGTGTGTTTTGGGTCATTGTCCTGCTGGAAGACCTATGACCTCTGAGGGAGACCCGGCTTTCTCACATCGGGCCTGACATTATGCTGCAAAATTTGTTGGTAGTCTTCATAATGCCATGCATACGGTCAAGCAGTCCAGTGCCAGAGGCAGCAAAGCAACCCAAAAACAGCAGGGAACCTCCGCCATATTTGACTTTGGCTCTACTTTAGCTCTACTTTTGTCTCATCTGACCAGAGAGCATTCTTCCATAACCTTTTTGGCTTTCTCAGGTAAGTTTTGGCCAACTCCAGCATTGCTTTTTTTATGTCTCTGGGTCAGAAGTGGGGTCTTTCTGGGTATCCTTCCATAGAGTCCCTTTTCATTCAGACGCCGATGGATAGTACGGGTTGACACTGTTGTACCCTCGGACTGGCAGGACAGCTTGAAATTGTCTGGATGTTAGTTGAGGTTCTTTTTCCACGATCCGCACATTCTTTCGTTGAAATCTCTAGTCTATTTCTGTTTTCCGTCCACATCTAGGGAGGTTAGCCACAGTGCCATGGGCTTTACACTTATTGATGCGCACGGTGGACCTTGAGCAAGATACTGAACCCCACGTTGCTCCTGGTGCTGCGTCACCAGTAGGTGGATGGCGAGATAGTGTAAAGCGCTTTGAGCGCCTTGAAAGGTGGAAAAGCGCTATATAAGTATAACACCATTTAACACCATGTTGAGTCAACTTTAATCCATTTTAACTGGCTACAAGTGTGATTTAGTTATTGCCACCACTTGTTATGTGCCACATGTAAATAACAGGTGCTGTTAATTACACAAATTAGAGAAGCATCACAGTTTTTCAAAGGGTGCCAATACTTTTGTCCTGCACATTTTTGGAGTTTTTTGTAAAATGATAATGATTTTTTTTCCATTCTGTGTTTTTTCATTGCAACCAAAGTAAATGAGAATATTAATACCAAAGCATTTTTAATTGCCATCATGTTCTGGGAGAAATTGAGTATTATTTGAAAAAATTGCAGGGGTGCCAATACTTTTGGCCAGCAGTGTATCTGCTATATATTCTTGACAAAAGTCCATATATCGGCTGATCGATATATTGGTCCTTTGCTTTTCTTTCGTGGCTTAAATTTTCCCATTTGCCTGCTCGCCATCCTTTCCTGCCTATTCTCTCCCAGTGTTGATAACAAGTCTCGTCTCTGTTTGTACTAAAGCTTTGCCGGAGAAAATCGGCTGAGAACTGCCCAAAGGTAACATGGCCATCCTGCAAAGCCTTTGCGCTGCCTTATGGGTCATCTTTTTGTCGTGATACGCGCATGCCCGCCTCCATGCCCATCTTTACCCTTTATAATCATACCATGTGTTTTCGATGCCTCTCTCATATTTCACTTTTCCCGTCTCTTTTTCTCCCCAGAATGACCTGCAAGAGACTCACTCGCACGCCAAATTCCATGTCTTGTTTCTCTTTTTTGTGGCGGCCATGTTCTGCATCAGTATTCTCTCCCTCTTCAGCTACCACCTGTGGCTCGTCGGAAAGAACCGCTCCACCATCGGTAAGTAAGGGTGGGAACCTCTGGGTACCTCATGATACGATACGATTTGCAATACAAGGTTCATGATAACGATGATCTCACAAAAAAAAAAAAAAAAAAGACATTTCAAATAGGGTTGTTCCAATCATGTTTTTTTGCTCCCGATCCGATCCCGATCGTTTTACTTTGAGTATCTGCCGATCCCGATATTTCCCGATCCGATTGCTTTTTTTTTTTTTTTGCTCCCGATTCAATTCCAATCATTCCCGATAATTTTTCCCGATCATATACATTTTGGCAATGCATTAAGAAAAAAATGAATAAAACTCGGACGAATACATACATTCAACATACAGTACATAAGTACTGTATTTGTTTATTATGACAATAAATCCTCAAGATGGCATTTACATTATTCTTTCTGTGAGAGGGATCCACAGATAGAAAGACCTGCAATTCTTAAAGGATAAATGTGACTTTGTATATTGTGACTAAATATTGCCATCTAGTGTATTTGTTGAGCTTTCAGTAAATTATACTGCAGCCATTTAACTTCTGCCCAAATGCATGATGGGAAGTGCAACCATGACTGTGCATAGGGGCACCAATTGGTATATCTTCTCTGCGTTGGGAAAGAACCTAGGGTGTTAAGAAAATGATCAACTACTACTGTTCCTCCCCACATTGCCTCCCACCTTATTTTTAATTGCTGAGAGAGGTATTGTAAGGCTTTAGCCACATAACAAATGACTCCAAAGGCTGTCAAAATTCTTTCTACTCATTATACGTTGTTTTTTAGCGCTAATTATAGGTAAAACGGCGTCTTTATAGATTGTACACGACAATGCGTGAGTGGGTCGTGCAGCGCATTGTTAATTATTTAATGTGATTCGTTTTTAAAAATTAATTACTGCCGTTAACTTAATAAATTTGATAGCCCTACTTTAAGCCAAAACTACTCTGGATGAGGGTAACACATTATGTCTGTAACGTTAAATGCAATTAGAAAACGATTCAATTAAAAAAAAATATATATATGTATATATATATATATATTTATATATTAAAAAAAGGCATGTCCGATATTTTTTTGCTGATTCCGATACTTTGAAAATGACGTGATCGGACCGATCGGGTCCGGCATCTCTAATTTCAAATGGTCATACTGTTGACCAAAAGGTTACTGTTTTTGACCAAATAACTTGCTGATCATAATCCTAGCATTCCTACACAAATTCTCCATAAATTGTATTTTCTAGTTTGTTAATGTGACGTTTTTTTGTCGTTTTTTTTCTTAGAGGCATTCAGAGCACCCGTCTTTAGGACCGGGTCAGACAAGAACGGCTTTTCCCTTGGGTTCCGGAAGAATATCGCTCAGGTGTTTGGAGACCAAAAGAAGTATTGGCTACTGCCAGTTTTCACAAGGTTAGCGTTGTTTTTGGCAGCCATTTTAATTTTCGTCTCAGTCTTAGGGTTAGGGTCTTTTGGATGATAAGACTTATTAGTCTTAGTCATATTTTAGTCATTTCAAAATGGGTTTGTCTTCCTCTAGTTTTTGTTGATGATAAACAGACTAATTTCACCTAGTTTTAGTGGAAGTTTACTCAATAAAGTTAAACTCCAAAAATAAATACTGTAAAAATTGTATGTAAAATATAGTTGTCCGAGAGTTTAAGACAGGGGTCGGGAACCTATGGCTCTTTTGACGGCTGCATCTGGCTCACAGACAAATCTTCAATTATTAAAAAAAAAAAAAAAAGTTTCGTCATGTAATGGGAAGGGTGCTAGGACCTCGGGGGAAACCTGGCGGGCGTAAGAGCCACAGGGGAACTGTTAAAAAGAGCAACCAGTAAGGGGCGCTCACATTTTTTTATATGCAAGCCAGTGATCAGGCGACATTCGGGTCGGGACACTACAGACACTTCAGGTGCGGCTGTGGAGGACGTTCGAAGTCTGATGATGCGTGTGGCAGTCGGTTGAAATAATAGCGATGGATCTGTAGCGTGGTGCAGACAGGGATTAAATGCTTCAGTCAATTTGGCTTTATTTTCGTTTTTCTTTCTCAGCTGAAACATGAGAAAAAACAACGTCCGTCTCGCATTACTGCCAAGACGGCTCATTTCTTATTCGCTCTAAAATGCAGATTCTTATATAATTATATGAATAAACAAATGCAAGTTTTTGTGACAAAACATTTTAGACACTACTAGCATTCACTCGTCGTCCGCTCGCCATTACGAACACATCTGCAGTCACACATAAACATACTGTAATAGCCCCGAATGTGGAAATAGGAAGGAGAGGAGTCGGTGATTACTTTCCCACTTTATTGTGGCAACCATAGAAATAATAAACAAAATAACAGTGACATCCGCAACATGCTAACTCCACTCTCACGCCATACGCTCTCGCCTCCTTGCTTCCCGCTACGTCACTACTTTGCCATCTGATGGCCTCTTCAAGGGCCCACAAATAGTTACGGACATTACACTACTTAACGATGAACATATTTCTGAACTACATTAAAACACAGCACAATCACAATCATCATAAAATAAAGCAATCTGCTAATATACACAGTCAAATTATACTTTTTCTCACCTTAAACAAGAAAAAAAATACTAGTTTACAACGTCCGTCTCACATTGGTCTAAAATGCGAACATTTATAGCCCATGCACGCCACGTAGCGAACGCCTCCCCCCTGCTGGTTTAAAACCGTAAGTACAACAGTCTATCTGTGGACACAAAATATTAAAATAACTATTTTAATATTATTTAATAATTGTTATTTAATTTATTATCATTTATTAAAGTTTTTAAAAAGAATTCAGAGACTTATTGTTCTTTAAAAGTGTTGAAATTACATAAAATGCACATATTACTTGTATTTTTAGTTTTAAACATATTGTATGGCTTTCACAGAATTACATTTAAAAATATGTGCTGTTCATGGCTCTCTCAGCCAAAAAGGTTCCCGACCCCTGGTTTAACCCTTTAAGGTCTGGGCCTATTTTGTCTGATTTTGCATGCCTTTGAAGTTGCCTTTATATTTCAAAGACAGAATTGTTTACGATGGCCTGGTTTGGTCCCTTTTTTTGTGACACCTTGAACTTCATGTCCAAACTGTTGTTTCCTTCACTGACCAATTATAAGTCATAATTTTGGGCCCAAAAAGACCAAAAATTCCAAAATCGTTTTGTCAAAATTTTTAATATTGATGTCCAATTGACAACCAAACATGCGTAACGAACCGTTTTGAAACTTTGTAATATTTATTCAACATGTTAGGATGAACATTCAACCAAAAAAATTTAGAATAAATAGTCTTTTATTTGACAATTCAACATAAACAACAGGTATAGCCATAGGCGTTTTTTGCATTTATACATGCTCTAGTCAAAACAGGTTATATACAGCAGACCAAACAGTGAAGAACAGTGAAAAAATATACCATCTAACACAAAAAGTGTTTAGAGGCCATCTCTTTATGAGTTTAGGTATTGCGGCCCATCGCCTGATGAAAACTATATACACACAATCAAGCTTCTTGAACACACATTTATGTACACAAATTGAGAAGACTGATTGTGGGAAAAAAATATATATATATATAACATTGGGGAAAAAAGTATTTTCAAAAATATTTACAATAAACAAGTTACATTTTTTTCAGGCATGCCACTCCGAAAAGCAGTTTCGTCCTGGAATTAGACACAGGGCTACATCACAGCCCACACTTCCATGGGGTGTCGGTCCTCTTTCCACCCTTCCATTTTCATTTCACTTTACTTTCATTGTCACTATAAATGTACATGAAACAAAAGTCAGTATTTATGAAAATAATAAAGTATAAAATAAAAATATATACAGCAATAAATAATAATGGAAATCTATATGTATGACAATAGAAAGAATACCGTAGCTGAATATGTGCTACATCCCTAATCTTCATATAGAAAGAAGACCACAAATTATACTTTGATCTGATATGCACATCTTATTATTACATACACAAACACGCACTTATACTGCATCAAAATTAACTTTGTCTTGCAATATCAAAAGAAACTTTTACAGCATAAAAAAAAAAAAAAAAAAAAAGTGAGTTGGCTTACCTCTGCTCGTCGATGGCGTCACCCACGTGTTCAAATCCGTCACTATCTTCACTCGAGGACTCTTCCGAAGAAGACGATGATGACGAATTTGGACCACCCTCTTCCTCAAGTTGATCAAAAAGCACAATTGCTTGCGCTAAATTTAGTTTTCCGTTCATCCTCAAAGTCACACAAAGTCGTCGCTCGCCCCCTCGCTGCTTCAGATTCACTCCTCCCTCTCGTTCGGTGGAACCTCGCGCGGCAGTTATATTTATAAAAAAAAAAAAAAACGCATTTTGTGCTTCCACTGTGACTTCGAAAGGGTTCGTTTGATTTGTGTTTTTTTCATGGAGCTTCCGTTTTGAAAAAGGACAAGAAATGATGGAAATATAGACATAAACAAATGATCCATGCAGCGTTTTAATGTTTTTTTGAGAGGACAATAAAACTATAAAACTTAAATGACAATATCTCACGTTTTAGTTGGTCGATTGACTTCAAATAACAACGAGAGTAAACCGCAACTTCCGCACTTTAAAACGAGACCAACCAACGGCATGTGGGTGACGTAATTAAAACGCGAGGGTGCTTCAAAGACGACGTGCGCTGAGGACGCGCCGGCGCGTCCTTCGACTCTCAAGGGTTAAGAGGACGCTCACCATTAGCAATAGCCTAATAGTAACACGAACGTGAATGCTATGCTAATGCTATGAGTTACATTTAGTGTGTGATGATCACTCAGCACAGAAAGGCTAAAGTAACTGCACATTTTCTCTTGCCAAGAAAAAACGAATGGAGAGGACACTAGTGGGTGAGTTGGGGGAGGCGCAGCACATCACGAGTGACACAACCAGACACTGCTCCAATGCGAGCTAACTACACATAAAATGGCACACATTGTGAACACGTGACAGAAACTGGCGCATTGTAGTCTTGTCAGACAAAAACTGACATTCGTGTCGTTATGTTTTAGTCTCCCAGGACATGTTTTTAGCTCGTTATCGTTTTGTCATTGTCATGAGAAAATTGTTCGTTGACGAAATATTTTCGATTTAGTCATCGCTGACGAAAGCACTGCACAAGGTGTTGTCTCACTTAAAACAAAAACGTTTTTTTCGCTGTGAACTTTTGTGCGTAGCTGTTTCTTGAGCTGACTTTGCTTGCTCTTTGCAGTCAAGGCGACGGCGTGACGTTCCCTACTCGCCTGGTCAACATCGATGTCGAACAGCCTACAGCTACTTTGCACCCGGACCATAGTAAAAGGTGATCATTCAGAGCTTATTTTTGTGGAGGTTTCCAGGTTGGTTTAATCGTTTTGTTTGCAGCGAAGTGACCGTGAGCCCCCTAAGCGAGTCGCAGAATCGCCTCTTGAGCAACGAGCAACTCACCAAAAGCATGGGGGACCATGTGGTTCATAATCCTGGTAAATCAGGTGAGTTCCTCTTCAGAATACTGAAAATAAACGTGTAGCAGTTGTCAGAAACGTTGGCTATACTAATATCGTTGGAACAGCCAGATAGCAGATGTGATCTATACACTTTTGTTACATATAACAAACAATTGGTTGATCATTTCGCCTCCAGTCGTCTTTTTTTTTTTTTTTTAGTCGCATAAACGGTACCTTTTTGTACCTCATAGTGTCTTATTTTTTCCTTTACTTTATTAATATGATGTGTTCTGTCCTCACTAAACATGAAGTTGTTCAGCTTTACAAACATCAAACAAGGCAATTGTGCTTTTTGACGCCTTTTCCTTCCTTCACTTTTGACAATTTGTAAAGCTGTAACACACATATGTACACTTATGTTCAAAATGACCCGCATATTAAAAATAAAACACTTGACACAAAACAGTTGGTGTTCAAACGTCCATCTAGTCTGATCAATATGTAGCTTTAGTACTTTAAATTAGCCTAATTTGCCTAACAAAATTCCGCTAGCTTAAATGCTACGAATGCTAACGTATTTACAATTGTCATAGCAAATCGCTCACACCTAACTCCACAAAGAGTAGCTCCAAACGTAATTACAAATGCATTCTCAAACACATATTAGCTGAAACAACTAACAGCCATGTGTGGGCCAAACCAGAGCGCAGCAATCCTTTATCCATGGCAGACTTCGGCGTCTGCTAAGTGATACAAGGCGACAGTCCAGCCAGACCCAACGTTGCCACCAGTGGGCAGTGTATCCTTCATCATTGAAAAAAAATACAATACTTTTGGACTTTTTGGATAGTTAGTTCCAACTTGCCAGTGTAGGAACTAGTGCTGCAACGATTAATTCGAGAAATTTCATTAGAAAAAAATTTGAATTACATTTTGCTGCTACGAGTATTGATTTAGTTAAAGTGGCATTGTGATGGTTTGTTTTGAAGGTGTTTGCATTTAGTTTTATTGATTTAAGTGGATACACTGCCCTCTAGTGGCAACAGTGAATATGACATAACTCATTTCACTAAGTCCAGCTGCTCCCTGTTAAGACCAACATAAGCTAGATTTTTGTTTGAGCTAATGTTTTTTAATGCATTCGTAATTTAGTTTTGGGTATAGTTAGCCCTTTTTTGTGGCAATATGTGTTTTAACCATTTGTTAGGAGCATTGTGATATAAAAAAAAAAGTTAAGCATTTAAAAGCATTTTATAGCATTTAAGCTAGCGGACCTTTGCTATGTAAGTTAGCCAATAGTTTTACTTAGATCCTCATTTATTTATTTTTATATGGTTTGAAGTTCAGTTCAGGTATTTTAATTTATGTTCCTTATCCGATTACTCGATTATTCGAACTAACGAGTTCAGCGATCAATCGACTATTAAAATAAGATACCTGCAGCCCTAGTAGGAACGGAACACGTTAGTAACCGGGGACTACATGTATTCACATGTGAAGACTGAGGGGAGGCAGGTGGAGCACTGCCCCCCTTCGTGGCCGGAAAATGTCATTGCATGTGTTTGAAGTCATTGTAGTTAATCATAATCTGCTAGGGTATATAGTTTTAAACAAATATATGGCGGAAAACACTCAGGTGACTTGAAGTTCTGCTCTGAGACCCCCAATTTAGCCAACTTTCAAAATTGTCCGATATGCATGTGTGATACATCATTGGAAAGCTTAAAATCTCAATTTTCTGGGGGAAGAATAATTTTGAGCAGGAGGGAATTTAAAAAAATATATATTTTTTTTAAACAGCAAAACCCTAACCGGGCGGTGAGAGCACACAAGAACAGAATTACAGACGCCATGACTTTAACTAGATATTATCGCGTGCGTACTTTGTTTCAATCCAAAAACTCCATGTAGCATGTATCACTGAGTTTCAAGACACAGCTGTGAATGGCCACAGCTGGACTTTTTGGGGATTTTATGGGTGAAACATGGTCATATAACAAGGGTCGCAAAGCAGAAATTGCAGACATCAAGGAGTGGTCGAGATTTTCTTTTTCATATATTTACCCTTTTAAACGTTATTTTTTTCATTTTTTTGTTTGGATCAACTATCATCTAACATATCGGAGAAAATGCGACAGTAACAAAAAAAATACAATTAAGCGATAGTTATGAGGTCGATATCCATGACTTTTTTACAGAGGCCATTTTTTTCATTGTGACATAATTTGTTTAAAAGTTTAAAATATGTTAGTGAATAATTTTTAAATTTTTTTTTTTTTTTTAATAAACCAAAATGTGAGACATTAATGAATTATTCTAAGCTAAAAACGACAGACATTTAGAATAATAAATATAATTAATTACCTTCGTTTTATGGCTGGGTTGAAACAAAAGCGGTTGCGCGACGTCTGTAAACGGGGGTTTTCAGGGTAAAACGGACAAATTAAAAATAGTTCAGGAGCTTCATGTGCCATGAATCTGCTCTGGCAGCATATAGACATATCGTTCTATCAAACACAACAGTTGTTTTATCTTAAAATATAGCAGTTTCTTTTAAAGAGGGGTGCAAGAGCAGAAACTGCTTTTTCAGTCTTGTCTGTGTTTTCCGCCATATACTGTATATGTATACATATATGAAATTAAATTAATTGAACATGATGCTGTATTGAGGTGGATGCATTATAGTCATGAATTTACAACTCTAAAATCTGTTAAAAAACATATTTTGTTTACAAATGGTGGGCAGGGGCGCGTAATAGACATAATTATTTCAAGTTTTCATGACTATATCCTTTAGGGCTGCAGCTATCGAATATTTTAGTAATCGAGTAATCGACTGAAAATTTTATCGATTAATCGAGTAATCGGATAAAACTTTTTTTTTTTTTTTTTTTTAGGTAAAGAGCAATTATAAATATACATGAGAAAAAAAAGACATTTAATCCAATATTGAATCATTTTCAGTCAATCAATGTCTTTATTTTCGATGTACATTGTTGAAAACAGCCAACAATTGCATCTAAGATGTGACTAGAAAAACAAATTCACTGCTTTCACTCCAAAAACTTCTAGATCTTGTAAAAAAAAAAAAAAACATGTTTCTTACCTAAAAATGTAAATACGCTTGATAACACACATCACTTGAAAGCTACGTGTTTTTCCAACGTGTTTCAATTTAATTTTTAAGTTTTAGTTTTAATTTAGTCTAAACTGTAAGTACTGGTAGGATTTTGAGTTTTTGCAGTGTTCAAAATAAATGTATGATACCAGCTGTATTGGAGCACATTTATTCAGCAATGACTACTGAGCTAAAACTGACAGTTAGCTTTATTATGTTTTAATTTTACACCCTCATCACTCTACAGCGCTATGTTTTTACAGATTAAATAAAGCCTGTATGTAAGACACGTTAGCGACGCATCGACAGTGGTCATAATCAATGGAAACCTAGCCCTCCGAAGGGCTAACGTTACATGAGCGAGTGACAGTAACGTTATATTTATTAGCGATGAGAAGTCCACTGCTTAAAGATGGCGGCTGTTTGCTAACGCTGCCCAGACGCGGATCAGTCTGTCATTTCGCATCTCATCCTAAATGCATGCGATATCTATGAGACGCATCGGACACTACCTGCTACCAAACTAGCATCATGCGGGCGTAGTTTGTAGCAGCTGTCGGCTGCAGTAAGCTTTTTTTTTTTTTTTTTTTTTTTTTAATTGCTTCTTCCTCTACGCACCTGACGTCAGCGCGTTGTTCCGCATTAAAAGTAGTCCGGGCAAAACGTGATGCTTAAAGCTGGCAAAATTAAACGATTCCTCGAGGTGAATAAAATTACTCGGATCAGTTTTTAAACTCGAGTTACTTGAGTTGCTCGAGTATTCGTTTCAGCTCTAATATCCTTAAAATCTTCAAAAATGAGCTTCATGAGAATCACCCAATGATGTCTTCTGTTTGGTTTCGCAGCTTCAAACGACACCACCACCCTCTCCATGGAGAGCGAATCCTAACCAGGTGATTTGCTCTTCCGACTTGTGCAACAGCAGTGATTAAACTCCCGCCTCATTGGCAGTTTTCTCCTCCCTCGCCACAGGAGCGACGCCTCAATCATCCAGTCTGATGCCTTAAGCCGCGCGACACTTTTGCTCATCACCATGGTGACGGACCCTCCGTGCAACCTCAGAGTAACTATGGAAATGCATTCCTTTCGCCTGTTGAAGCACAGAGTCCACGGCATTGGTGTTTTTTCCCGCATTTGGCAACACCAGCTGTCCCCGTACACACACACAAACACGCACACATGTATTATTATTCTTTTACTGGAATATTTATGGGAACGGAAATGCAGGAGTTAAAAGCTGCTTTTTTTATAATTAGTATTGTTTTTTTATTTTTTCGTTTTGTTTGTGCCAAAAGCTACCTGGATCCACATTCAGATGGTCTCAGCACAAATCTGCAGTCAAATGTATGAGGAAAAACTGGATATTTACCTTTTTGTGTTTTTGTGAAGAATCCAATGACGATAGGATCATTGTTTTTCTTCTCGGAACTTTGATTTTGAACGATTTTCGGAGGGAGAAAACACGATTTTTCAGCACAGATGTCCCAGACGCGTGGGTCAACGGACTGTTTTTGTCTGAGCACAAGATGGTGCGTTTGCACTGCAGAGATCATTCATGTCCATCATATAGTGATAAAGCAACACATCTTTGGTGTCTGCGCGTGTGTTTACAATATGCAGCCTTTCTGTTTTTACGTGCTTGCTTATCTAGAATTCGTCCTTTATGTTCTGTACCGCCCGCAGTCGTTGACGAATCTATTGCCAAAATAAGGGCTTGAACCGTCAGGAGTTTAAAACTTCTGAACCACAGATGTTTACAGCATATTTAGCTTAGTTTAACCATTGTGGGCCCAACCACATTAAAAGTCATTGCGCGTTTTTTTTTTTTTCCCCAAAATGGACCTGTCGTATTGTCTTACTATGACCAGCAGATGGCAATGTAGTGTTAATTTTGCCTCTATTACACAGACCTAATGTTTTTGAATCGTGGATTAAAATTAAAATGAAAAAAATAGTCGAATTATAATGACGTAACATCACCAAGTCACTTTGGCCTTGTCTGCTTGTCCGAAACGTAGTTCGTGTTGATAGGTGAATCGTCTCGTGTCCGTGGCAACGCAGGGAAATCATTTATATCACAGTAGCTCCAATGTATGATTTTAATCTTTTGTACAGCAGTTTAATTTTTAGAACGATGACCTAATATACCAAGGAATTTTGTTACATATATGCAACATTTACCCTCACTCGCACGTTTTTTTTTTTGTTTGTCCGATCACATCTCTATCCTATCTTACATCTCATGCTGTATCTAAGTTTACAGCCATTTATATATTGTACAGAGTGGCCTGTGGTGTTGTACATTGTTTTTTTTATCATAGCTGTGCTACGTGTAAGCAAAAATAGATCGTATTTCATGTGGTGTCGCGGTTGATACTGTCGCAGTTTTGTTACCTGGCACCGTTCAAACAAGTGACAAGCTCATCATGAGTAGGCATGTGTCGGTTACCGGTTTCAAGGTATCCCGTGGTATGAAAACGTCAAGGATTTAAAACCGCTAAAATTTTCTGTCATATCGTCCCTACGGTATTAGCTATTTTATACAACCCCTAGCAAAAAGTGTGGAATCACCAGTCTCGGACAAGCACTCACTCAGACATTTTATCATGTAGAACAAACTCGGATAAAAAGCTTGGAAAAAAATAATGAATTGTTTCAAAAATGGAACTTTTGTTTGGTGCTGTTCCAGTGAGATTTACAAAGATAACTGCCTGAAGAAAACATCAAAATTCCCTCAGTCCTTGATGATATGGTGCTGCATGTCAAGCAAAGGCACTGTGGTTGAATCTTCTATAAATGCACAAGTTTACATTGAAATTTTAGACAGCTTTCTTATCCCTTCAATTAAAAATATGTTCGTCATTTTCCAAGATGACAATGCATCATGCCACAGAGCTAAAACTGTTGAAGCATTCCTTGGAGAAAGACTCATCCAGTCAATGTCATGGCCTGCAAATAACCCAGATCTCTACCCTATGGTGAAAATCAGGGGGAAAAAAATGTCCACAGCAAGGATGATCTGGCAACTGCAATCATAGAGAGTTGGCACCAAATTGATGAAGAAGCCTCATCAAGTCTATGCCTCAGAGACTGCAAGCTCTCATAAAGGCCAGAGGTGGTGCTACTAAATATTAAAGATCATTATTTCTTTGTTTGTTTCTCATGATTCCATATTTTTCTCCCCAGAATGGAGTGTTTCCATATATATTTCCCTGCACTTGGTCTATAAAAGTAACATTTACTGACCACCACCACGATTTTTTTAATTTAGTGTTTCTGAATGCTAAAGAGTTGCACTTTTGAACTAATTCCTTTTTTTTTTTTTTTTCCCAACCTTTTTATCAGTTTGTTCTACATGATGAAATGTCTGAGTGAGTACTTGTCCAAGACTGGTGATTCCATACTTTTTGCTAGGAGTTGTTGGTATAAAAAATGCAGGGCTCACCACTCCCCCTTAAGTTGTTGTTCAGTGTCAGTGTTGGCTGGGTCACATGAAACACTTTAATTTTTTCCCCCCATCAAAGAAAACAAAGTTACTGGTATGGGAATACTTTGGGTACAGGAAAGTTGCAGACAGCAGCGGCTTACGTGGGCCAACCGACATGTAAAATATATTTGCGGAAGGTGGCTACCAGAGAAGGCAATATCTCCAATATGCTTTCGCATTTATACAAAATTAAAGGTTACTAAATGCTGTCATGAACATTTCCCAGTAGCTACGAGAGTTAACTCCAGGGTGTGTAGTTTGTCTAGCAGTGGTAAAACATACTGTAACATCATCTTGTTAACGAGGCAGATAACGCGACTAATTAGCATGCGATTTTAATTTTATTTAGAATTTTTTTTTTTTTTAACTTGATACTTACTGTAATTTTCACACTATAAGGTGCACCTTACTATAAGCCGCCACCCACAAAATTTGACACGTAAACAGCATTTGTTCATAGATAAACTGCACTGGATTATAAGCCACAGCTGTCCTCACTGTATTATGGGATATTTACACCAAAAGATATCAATTGGTAACACTTAATTTAACAGCAGCATCTAAGACTGTCATAAGACCAAATGAACCACCATGAAGCTTTGATCCAATTGGCTGCAAAGCTTCATTGCTTCAAGAAGCTTCATTTGGCCATCACTGTTCGATTGGGGGAGATGGTCAACCTCTGCTGCCACCTACTGTCAACACTGTTGTCGTCCAACATGCCTCCTAGCCTGCATTGCAGCGCTACAGATGTAAATAACAATCAAAATTCATGTTCTGTGCTAATTATTTCTTCAGTTATTGTTCCAGTTCTTTCATTAGTTGCTACGTAAGGTACTTGGTAACACTTTATTTGACGGTGGCACCATAAGACTGTCATTAGGCAATCCTAATTATGACAAGACACTGCCATACGCATTAATGAATGCTTATGACAGATGTCATTTTTTGTCATCTGGCAAATTATCTCCATTTTGAACGGATGTAAAAGATCGTAGCTGGACATAAATGGAGTTTGTGACATAATTTGTCGGATGACGGTAAGCATTCATTAATGCCCATAATTCTGTAATGTCATAATTATGACTGTCTTATGGCAGTCTTGACGCCGCTGTCAAATAAAGTGTTACATATTAACACAAATCAACAATTAAGCCGCACTGGACATAAGGATTCAAAATGAGGGGGGAAGTAGTAGCTGCTTAAAGTCCAAAAATTACGGTATATTCCAATTTGCTCATATGTTGTTTTGAAAAATAAAAATCCTGTTCACTGGAAAAAAGGTTTGATGAACATCCAGACAGAAATCAATATATTTTAGAGCTGTAATTGCAATGCAATACCGTGACACTTGATGCTTAAGGTTATCACCGTCATAACCTCGTACCAGCACATGCCTAATCATGAGTTTATAGCAGCCCAACACTGAGCCTTCTCTAAAGGGAACAAACCAAAACTTGGTTAACAAATTCCGGTAACACTTTTTTTGACGGTGGGCTCATAAGACTGTCAAAAGACTAGAGAAGTCCCGATCGCATATTTTTGCACCCGGGTCACCTGATTTTGAGAATGTGCCGAGAACGAGTCCTGATCCGATACCGTAAAGTTTTTGGGAAAAAAAAAAGAAAAAAGTTCCAAAAATGTCACTGTCGCACCGTGCCGCCTTAATATGAATTATTTTCAAACAAGAATAGTATAGAAAAATGCTTGTCTTTATTAAATGCTTTATTGAGTGAGTCCACTCACGCTTTGACGCTCACGCTGCTGAGAACAGCCTCTCACTTACACAATGAGTTGCCACAGCACACTTATGCAAGTTTAACGATGATTGACACATTTGCGGCTTTGATCGTAGTGCTACACTGCAAAAACACACTTCTTTAAAGCTAGTTAAATTCCCTTGTTTTCAGTGTAAATCTACTAGAAATAACTGAAATTATCCGCAGGTGCTTTAAGTCAATTTTACTCAGATTTCTAGAAATAAGAAAATTAGCAAGCTGAATAAGATTAACAGATAGGGCTGCAGCTATCGATTATTTCAGTAACCGATTAATCTATCAATTAGTTACTTCAAATAATCAAGTAATCGTAATGTGCAACAAAGGCTTGCGAAGACTGGACTTTCAAAAGAGCATTAAATTGAAGTACCAAATAAAATTCCTGCATTTTCATTTAAAAAGAAATTAAAATACCTGAACTTAGCCTCAAACAGTATGGAAAAAAGTACTACAGGATCAAAGTACAACAAAAGAACAGTTGTCTAACTTGCACATCAAAAGTCCGCTAGCATAAATGCTACACAATACTTTTTTTTTTTTTTACAATGTTATTAACACATCGTACAATACCTCTAGACTAAATTATGAATGCATTATCATATTAGCTCAAACAATAATATATATATACTGTGTATATATATATATATATAATCTTATGCTGGTCTTGACAGGGAGCAGCTGGAACTTAGATGACTTGTGTCACATTCACTGTTCCCACTAGAGGGCAGTGTATCCACCCAAATGCATACAACTCAATGCAAAAACTTTTTAAACAAACCATTACAACGCAACCTTAATTAAACAAATCCTCGAAGCAGCAAAATATTATTCGAAGCTTTTTTCTAATCGAATTACTCGAGTAACCAATTAATCGTTGCAGCACTATTAACAGATTTATTTTAAGCAGAACATTAGTATATTTAATCTTTAAAGAGTTTTGAAATGCAAGAAATTAATTCATTCAAGAACCGATATTGTTCAAAATATTATTTGAAAGCAAATTTTTCTTGATTTAGGTGAAAAATGACCAATTTTTAGATGTATGGGCTGAATAAATAAAAAAATATTATTTACTTCAGTGGAATAATCTGACGCAGTAATCTACGAATTAGTCTTTCGCACTTGAAACAAAATGTTGAAAATTATTTATCTAAATTTAAGAAAAATAATCTGATTTAGACATGATAAATTTGCAGTGGACCATGCGTCTCTGGCAAGGTCAAAGCTACAAACCTGTCAATCATCGTTAACTTTAAAGCAACATTTAGTATCTTTTCAGTTTTGGTCGATTTTAGCGACGCCGGTGGACAAAAGAGGTAGTGTTTTGCCTTAAGGAAGACTTTGACGCGATCGGCCCAATTTCCAATCACGTGATCTGATCGGGACATCCCAACATAAGACCGTCATAATTATGACATGACACTGTCATGAGCATTAATGAATGCTTATGATCTGTAAGTATCATCTGGCGAATTTTGTCACAAACTCCATTAATGTCTAGTCCGCACCTTTTAGATCCATTCAAGTGCCAAAATTTGCAAGATGGCACCTAATGATATGTCATAAGTATTCATTAATGCTTATGACTGTGTCATGTCATAATTATGACAGTTTTATGACCGCACTGTCAAATAAAGTGTTACCCAAATTCATTTACAGTCATTACAAACAAGCTATTATTCCCCTCATTTGGAGCCATCATCCTCTTATTTTCTATAAATAGCCTGTAATCATTTTCTGGGCTGTTGGGCCTTGAGATCGATGCGTGCGTGTGTATTTTTGCACTTTGCTGTTTTGTAATATTATCGTCGAGACACATGGTTCAGTGCAGCGAACTTATATTTTGTTTTTTGTTTTTTTCATACGTTGTGCGATGTGCATCATGCCAGAATAAAGCCCCTAAGCATGGCGTCTCACTGTCAGAAAATGTGACTTTAGCCTTGTGTCAATGTGGTTGAAATTGAAGGTGCATCATGTTTGAAAGCAGCTTTACTCTGGTGTGTCCTAATAAATGAAGCCATAAAACCACGAAAAGCAGTGTACATTTGTCATTTTAGCATGAAGTCAGTTGTTGTGAGACGTTTTGTCCTGTTATAGGCAAATAGTCCAGACATACCAATTTGCTCCTTCAGTGTGCATGGATTAAATTCTCTGTCGTAATGACGGAAATCCATCAGCAGGGATTGGTGGTGGGTGGTATGAAAATGGAGGACTATGATTAATTTTTTGTTGGTTGTTTTCTGGTTTTTTTTTTTTTTTTTTGGTATATTATGACCAAACACAACTTAAAAAGGATAACGTAAAGTGCTCATTAACATCAACATGTCTACTTAGGAATGTTAAAAAAATGAAGTTTCAGTCAAATGATTGTTTCCCTTAAATCCACAAGTCGCTTTTTAATTTTTTTTTTTTATTATTAACATTATTTATTAGCGTAATTTTCAGACTATAAGGCGCACCTCACTATAAGCCGCCACCGACCAAATTTGACACGAAAACGGCATTTGTTCATTGATAAGCTGCATTGGACTATAAGCCAAATCTGTCCTCACTGTATTATGGGATATTTATACGGGTGTGTCATTTTAGGCACCCCACGATTCGATTCGATTACGATTCAAGGTGCTACGATTCGATTTTTGAACGATGATCACGGTATTGATGACGATCACGGTTATCGCGATTATTGCGATCATCATGATTATCGATGCATCGTACGTTACTGATTAATAAAGTAGCCAAACAAATTTATGTCCATTATTCATTTAAAATATCCTTATGATTCAACAGGACCAATGGAAACATGCTCATATAACAAAAAGCTGCCCTTAAGCTGCTTTTTTATTTATTTTTGAAATTATTTCAAAGGGAGGACTTATTTCTTTCAACAATACAATATAATTTACACAGGGGGAATGAATTCCACATTTTTTGTACACAAACAGTGTTTCTTTAGAAATAAAACTTAACCAATATACTTTGTTTTCACAGTGTTACCTCCCTTGTGTAACCCTTGGAGTGACAGGTGGAAATCACAACTGCTCTTGATCCCTTTTAACTTGTGTCGTTTATTGCCGAACACATAAAAAGGTCCGGCAGCCTCCAACATCGCCATACACACACTCATTACAGCACATGCACTTTCTTCTCTCCCTGCCCGCCCACGCGCACACACGCCTGTCAGCTCCCAGGCAGCACTTGCAACAAAAGATTTCTGTACTACTTCGCATGTTTGTAGTGTTAACGCTGTACTTAATCATGGTTTTACACGTTCTGCATATGAAATACACGTTAGCAAATTAGCTTAGCGCTCGGCGCTAACTATTAACATCTCAAAAACAACAACCATAAAGGCTAAACAGTAGCAGAGGGTTTGTGTACTCAAATCTTATAGACGCACAAATGTCCTAGCAACACACTCAGGACATTTTTCAATTGAAATGCCTTAAAACTACTGCTGGACATCTGAAAGACAAGGAGCAAAGAACTCTCTTCCCCTCTTGCTCTAAAAATAACTTTAAAAAACTTAAAAAATAACTAAAAGCGAGCTTCTGTTCCTGCCTGTCTCATACACAAATTTATTTTCCAGTCTTTTAAAAAGATGTAAATCTCTCTCACAGTAACCGGGAGCATCCATCATAACGTTGTGCGTGCGTCCCTTAACGGTGTACGGGCGGCAAACGTGTTTTGAATTTCGTTCCGCGACAAGCGGCTGTCATAAAGTTATGAGGGAAAATAATCGTTTTTGAACCTTTATGAATCGTAATCGAATCGTCACGTGTCGAATCGCGTTGCATGTAATAATCGATTTTTTGGAACTCCTCTTTACACCAAAAGATATTAACCAGTAACACTATGTTTGAGAGCGGCATCATAAGACAAAACAAACTCCCATGAAGCTTTGAACAAATTGGTTGCAAAGCTTTATTGCTTCAAGAATCTTCATTTGGCCATCTCAGCATTCTTGAGGGAGAGAGGCAACCTCTGCTGCCGCCCAACATGCCTCCTAGCATGCATTACAGCGCTACATATGTAATCAAAATTCATGTTCAATGCTAATCATTCAGTTACTGTTCCAGTTGTTTCATTTAATTGCTAGTTATGGTATTTAATGACACATTATTTGATTGTGGTGTCATAAGACTGTCATAAGACCATCATAATTATGACATGACACTGCCATGAGCATTAATGAATGCTTAGGACAGCTGTCATTTTGTGTCATCCGGCAAATTATCTCACTTTTGAATGGATGTAAAGATCTGAGCTGGACATACTGTAAATGGAGTTCGTGACATACAGTGTCTTGCAAAAGTATTCGGCCCCCTTGAATCTTGCAACCTTTCGCCACATTTCAGGCTTCAAACATAAAGATATGAAATTTAATTTTTTTGTCAAGAATCAACAACAAGTGGGACACAATCGTGAAGTGGAACAACATTTATTGGATAATTTCAACTTTTTTAACAAATAAACTGAAAAGTGGGGCGTGCAATATTATTCGGCCCCTTTACTTTCAGTGCAGCAAATTCACTCCAGAAGTTCAGCGAGGATCTCTGAACGATCCAATGTTGTCCTAAATGACCGATGATGATAAATAGAATCCACCTGTGTGTAATCAAGTCTCCGTATAAATGCACCTGCTCTGTGATAGTCTCAGGGTTCTGTTTAAAGTGCAGAGAGCATTATGAAAACCAAGGAACACACCAGGCAGGTCCGAGATACTGTTGTGGAGAAGTTTAAAGCCGGATTTGGATACAAAAAGATTTCCCAAGCTTTAAACATCTCAAGGAGCACTGTGCAAGCCATCATATTGAAATGGAAGGAGCATCAGACCACTGCAAATCTACCAAGACCCGGCCGTCCTTCCAAACTTTCTTCTCAAACAAGGAGAAAACTGATCAGAGATGCAGCCAAGAGGCCCATGATCACTCTGGATGAACTGCAGAAATCTACAGCTGAGGTGGGAGAGTCTGTCCATAGGACAACAATCAGTCGTACACTGCACAAATCTGGCCTTTATGGAAGAGTGGCAAGAAGAAAGCCATTTCTCAAAGATATCCATAAAAAGTCTCGTTTAAAGTTTGCCACAAGCCACCTGGGAGACACACCAAACATGTGGAAGAAGGTGCTCTGGTCAGATGAAACCAAAATTGAACTTTTTGGCCACAATGCAAAACGATATGTTTGGCGTAAAAGCAGCACAGCTCATCACCCTGAACACACCATCCCCACTGTCAAACATGGTGGTGGCAGCATCATGGTTTGGGCCGGCTTTTCTTCAGCAGGGACAGGGAAGATGGTTAAAATTGACGGGAAGATGGATGCAGCCAAATACAGGAACATTCTGGAAGAAAACCTGTTGGTATCTGCACAAGACCTGAGACTGGGACGGAGATTTATCTTCCAACAGGACAATGATCCAAAACATAAAGCCAAATCTACAATGGAATGGTTCAAAAATAAGCGTATCCAGGTGTTAGAATGGCCAAGTCAAAGTCCAGACCTGAATCCAATCGAGAATCTGTGGAAAGAGCTGAAGACTGCTGTTCACAAACACTCTCCATCCAACCTCACTGAGCTCGAGCTGTTTTGCAAGGAAGAATGAGCAAGAATGTTAGTCTCTTGATGTGCAAAACTGATAGAAACATACCCCAAGTGACTTGCAGCTGTAATTGGAGCAAAAGGTGGCGCTACAAAGCATAACGCAAGGGGGCCGAATAATATTGCACACCCCACTTTTCAGTTTTTTATTTGTTAAAAAAGTTTAAATTATCCAATAAATTTTGTTCCACTTCACGATTGTGTCCCACTTGTTGTTGGTTCTTGACAAAAAAATTAAAATTTTATATCTTTATGTTTGAAGCCTGAAATGTGGCGAAAGGTTGCAAGGTTCAAGGGGCCGAATACTTTTGCAAAGCACTGTAATTTATGTCATTAATGACCATTATAGTGTCATGTCATTATAATGACTTTCTAATTGCAGTCTTACGACACCGCTGTCAAAGAAAGTGTTACGAAATGATATCAATCAGTTGAGAAAAAAAAAGATCACTTCCTTCCCATGTTGCAAGATAACCAAAGTGTTAGCAATGTAAGCAAATGCTTCATCTTACTCATTTTTGGGCATATTGACAAATTCTGTTATTTTTATTATAAATATTATTGCCTGGTTGTTATGCTAAGTATGTAATTGGTCTTGTCTGATATCTTTGTTGTTGTTTTTTTTCATTCATTCGTGACAGTTCTTAATATGATTTAATACTTTAACACCAAATTACATGAATTTAATACCAATCTCATAACTTGACATTCAGGATTTTTAAAAATGCGTACGCTGTACAAATACATTTTACGCTATGGCTTGTAAGCGTATGATCATATTTTAAAGTGAGCCAACTTTGCAGTTGAACTTATTTATCTAACATCCAGGCTCTTGACCCCTGCTGGAAGGTTGTTCAGTCAATTAAATGCGGGTCACGTCAACTCCGGTTCAAACGGCACTTAAATGTTTCAATTCCATGCAAAGGAGTTGAGGGTTAAAATCAACAAGCAAGCACGTTCAGTCAGTCGCCGTGATTCTGTTTTTGCTTGTTTAGCGCGCACCTCTTTGCTCCCAAGGCAATGGCCTCCATGTCAGTTATTTTTTTTCCCGACTTGTTGAAAAGCAAACACATCAAGGCCAAAGTGGCCTCACTGATTGAACAACTTTGGAAGGCTTATCTATTACGTGTAACACAAAAAATCCGCTGTTGAATAGCTGTTTAGAAATGAAAGTGTCAAGTGAAATTTGGCTTGAAATTTTGATGGGGCTGTAACTGATGAGCTGATAACTTCAGTATTGAAAGGTTTATCTTTTATAGAGTGGAATTGCGAAACATGAACGGCAACAATCTATTTGAGCGGGGCATGTGCGTTAATTGCGTCAAATATTTTAACATGATTAATTTAAAAAATTAATTACCGCCCATTAACGCGATAATTTTGACAGCCCAAATTTTATTATGTGTTTATATTCTACAAATGTGATGTATTCATTTATATTGTATATTTTATGTTGTATAACTTTAGTTCCTATGTGAATATTAGTTCCTACTTGTTTTGTTGTGGTAGGAGGGTTTTGTATTGAACACGGGGCTGTGTTGGCTATTATTATAGCAGAGAAGACAGCAGTAAATCAACAAAGACAAGTCAACTGTGCCCCTATCTACCACTCAAGAGATCTGATGGACTCAAAAAGTGGGTTACGATTGCATGTTAGTTTGAAAATCGACCGGATCCACCATATTTTTACACGAGTGACTTCCGGTCTGCCCGATCCTATCTAGTAGTATTGACGCAGGAGGGTCGTGTCTCGCGTCAAATAATAAACCGTTCTGAACCGAGCACCACGTACCGAAACGGTTCAATACAAATACATGTACCGTTACACCATTAATTTGTATTCAATATTTCTCACGGAAAAGTGACATTAGTTAAGCAGAGAGGTGGGTAGTAACACGTTACATTTACTCCGTTACATTTACTTGAGTAGGTTTTTGAGAAAAATGTACTTAGAGTACTTTTAGCACGCAATACTTTTTACTTTTGCTTGAGTAGATTTGTGAAGAAGAAACACAACTGTTTGGACTACACTAGAGTCGTTACATTTTCCTCTTTATTCTACATATTGACTTTATTTTTTGCCAGAGATACCGACAGTAGCTGTCTGTTTCACCAATGAGATGCAACAACAACCACATACGCCATTCAAGGTAACCATGTTTTTTCTCCACCAGAGGGCACTCATGCTGTGTTGTTCTGGCCTGAATTAGATAATTTTTGTGGCCTAAACTTTGAGGCCTAATATGGTCATATAATAGGTTATAGTACATTTTAATTATAGCAGTTCATATAGATGACGTTGTGCCCATACTCGGAGTTTAAGGGGGGCCCTGGGGGGCATAGCCCCCCCCCCCGATGGCCTAAAATGTCATTGCATATAATACTTTCCAATATATGAATCTAAAATTCAGACTGCCTGTAAAATGTTATCTATAAAAATTGTAAAGCAATAAAACAAACGACAAAAATGAATGAAATGAACCTTTTTTTTTTTTTTATAATGGGTCAAAATTATTTTTTAAACAGATCATGTGACTAGCACCTTAGAGACAGTCATTTGCTTTGCTTAGCCCCCAAAAAACACCTAAGGACAGAAGATGCAAGATGGATGTATGTAATTTTAAAAAAAATAAGCGTTCAAATGCGACAACAACTACTGAGCGAGAACCAAGGATTGAAGATCGAGCGGAGTTTCAGTTTGCTCCACTAAAGACTAAAATCACCTCAAAAATGATGGGAAACAAAAAAACTTTCATTTTCAATGTATTCTTATAAATGTTGCTAGCTGGACTATTCAGTCAAAAATGTGGCGTCTAATTCCCCACTTGGTCAGACAAAAACGCGTGTGCTCACACACATACACACACACACACACACACAGCTGGGATACCTGTATGTACAGTGGGGCAAATAAGTATTTAGTCAACCACTAATTGTGCAAGTTCTCCCACTTGAAAATATTAGAGAGTTGACAAGTGTCAGCAATAAATTTAAATTACAAGACCATGCTTATACAGTGGGGCAAATAAGTATTTAGTCAACCACTAATTGTGCAAGTTCTCCCACTTGAAAATATTAGGGAGGCCTGTAATTGTCAACACTCTAATATTTTCAAGTGGGAGAACTTGCACAATTAGTGGTTGACTAAATACTTATTTGCCCCACTGTATAAGCATGGTCTTGTAATTTAAATTTATTGCTGACACTGCGATTCGGGGTCATCAACATTTTTGCCCCTCCGCCACAAAAGTCAAACTCTGCCTATGGTTGTGCCGGGAAAAAAAAAAACAACATTATTAAAAAAAAAAAAAAAAAAAAAAAGCGGACATTGCAAGTATAGTTACTCACAATGTTACTCATTATTTGAGTATTCTTTTCAACGTGGTCTTTTTTACTTGTTCTTGAGCAAATTTTTGAATGACTACTTTTACTTGAGTAATATTATTTAGAAGTAATGCTACTCTTACTTGAGTAAAAATTTTGGCTACTCTACCCATCACTGGTTATGCATTACATTTTGAATAGTTTCAAGCTTGTTTTTTTTTAAGCCAAATAAAGTTTTAGATCAGATAGATATAATACAGTGGGCAGAGAACATATTTTTAAAAAGTGATTGTCTTTGCTTGTGTGTGTGTGAGTCAGAGAGTGCGTGCGCACGTGCTGGAGGGGGGCGGGCCTACGAGGCTTGCATCAAATGAGGGGATGCCCCAATCACTGCCCCCTAAATGCACATATGGCAGCACTGCCAAGTAGCTGCACGGTCTTTTCGCTGTGGAGACACGCCATCGCGACTTTCAAGTCCCGCGTGTTACCGCGGACGCCGACTCTGGACTAGCACCGACGCTAAAGTTCGATCGGTGAAAGTTTCTGGAACCTGCAACATGAACGAGTCCATCCCCGTAATGGACCCCCGTTGCACGGGGAAACCTCCGCTGGCCATGGACATCATCCTCCGTGAGTAGGCTGTTTTTCTAACATCCAGAGGGGGGCAGAAGTAACAATTTCCCACTTTGTTTATTGGAAAATATAATATTAATGAATCTCTCACCCTTGTTTTATTTGTTTCCAAATCCCACTTTTTAAATAGAAGTGTTGATTACTCTCCTTTCAGGAATTTATGAGAAAAGACTAATCCAGAACACATGTAGCTGACAAACTCAAACGTGTGTAAGCTTTTCTGCGAATAAACTTGAGTTAGACGAAATCATGGCTTAATCTCTCATGATTTTGATCTTGAAAGACAGAATTCTGATTTTGAAAACTTGACTTCAAGTTTAGATTAGGGGTACCTCACGATACCATACAATTTGCAATACAAGGCTCACAATAATGATCACACAATATGACGAGAACAATAATCAGGAAATCCTTCTAGAATATTCTACAAAATAACTAATAAACAGAGTGACTTCATCACTAGTAGACAGTAGGCATGTGCCAGTATGAGATTTTGACTGTATTATAACTAGGATTGTTCCGATCATGTTTTTTTGCTCCCGATCCAATCCCGATCGTTTAGTTTGAGTATCTGCCGATACCGATATTTCCCGATCCGATTGCTTTTTTTTTCTTTGTTCCCGATTCAATTCGATCATTCCCGATAATTTTTCCCGATCATATACATTTTGGCAATGCATTAAGAAAAAAATGAATAAAACTCGGACGAATGTATACATTCAACATACAGTACGTAAGTACTGTATTTGTTTATTATGACAATAAATCCTCAAAATTACATTATTAACATTCTTTCTGTGAGAGGGATCCACGAGTAGAAAGACTTGCAATTCTTAAAGGATAAATGTGACTTTGTATATTGTGTCTAAGTATTTCCATCTAGTGTATTTGTTGAGCTTTCAGTAAATGATACTGCAGCCATTTAACTTATGCCCAAATGCATGATGGGAAGTGCAACCATGACTGTGCGTAGGGGCACCAATTGATATATCTTCTCTGCGTTGGGAAAGAACATAGGGTGTTAAGAAAATGATCAACTACTACCTTTCTTCCCCACATTGCCTCCCACGTTACATTTATTTGCTGAGAGAAGTATTGTAAGGCTTTAGCCACATAAAAAATGGCTCCAAAGGCTGTCAAAATACTCTCTTCTCATTATACGCTGCCTTTTAGCGCTATCTATAGGTAAAACGGCATCTTTATAGATTGAACACGACAATGCGTGAGTGGGTCGTGCAGCGCATGCGTTAATTATTTAACGTGATTAATTTAAAAAAATGAATTACCGCCATTAATGCAATAAATTTGATAGCCCTACTTTAAGCCAAAACTACTCTGGATGAGTGTAAGACATTTTGTCTGTAATGTTAAATACAATTAGAAAACGATTTAAATAAAAAAATATATATATTAAAAAAAGGCAAATCCGATACTTTTTTGCTGATTCCGATACTTTGAGAATGACGTGATCGTGTAGTATAATGTTTAAGTGTTATAAAGTGTTAAAGAGGGTCGGGGGGACAACTGCCTTGCTTCTGGGACATCTTCAGCATCTTACGTCTAGACTTTCGTCTAGACTTTCAAGGACATCTTCCATTCGAGGACATCTTCCATGGCCGCAGCGTTGCATAACTGAAATGTCTGGGTCATTATGACCACTTTATCTAAGTGCTTTTGCTTACACACGTGTATTTAGTTAGTTCCGCCTACATGCTCACACATAGCCAATCAAAATCACATGGGTGTCTCCAGCTTGCTTTCCCCCTCCCTTTAGAGCGGCACCTTTCTGTGTTAGGACAAGCCCCTAATAAAAGAAAGAGCAAGGAGTTTAGTTTAGATCAATTTTGGTGGTTAAACAGGGTAATCTAGCATTTCACTGTCTAGTCCCTCCTTGCTCTCCTTGGCCAAGAAAACTGAGTGTCTTCTCTCTTTATTTTTGGGTAATTTTACGAATGTCTACCTAAGGGTCTATTTTTGAACTTGACATAAACAAACGCCTAGAGACAACGGCGGACGAGACTCCGGTGTCGTAAAGATGAAATGGCGTAAGACACGTCCATCGTAACCCAGGGACTACCTGTAACATTGCTATTCTCAAATCTGATTTCAAATGACATGGGAAAAATCTAATACGGTACTTTTGAAACCAGTCAATGTTTGGAATGAACAAAATTATGCAACACAAATGACGACACTCATGTGGAAAAATATAATTGTTACTTGCATTCACACAATATAAAAGTAAGCATTCCCGATTGTTTAATTTATTTACAGTTAAGTTTGGATACCAGAAACCAAACATCCTTCTCCCCCACTTCTGACCCTCATTTACGGGCAATGACATAAAAGCATCGACTCAACGTTTCTCTTTCTCTTCTCGCATGAATAGCATGTGTGTATCATCACTTAAATGCACACCAGATGTGTGTTCTTTTCTATGGAAGATGTACACCATGCACATGCACTGCTGAGGGAAACACAGTTGCAGGTTGTTACTTCTACTTCTTTTTTTAGTTATTGAGCAAACTTGATCAATTCCAGTCCGTGTTGCAAACCTCTTGGATATCATATTGCAGCACAAATGGCCAGATGCTGCAAGATTATGAATCTTTTGTAGATGAGATATCTTGACTCTAGGAGGGCCAAAATCAAGGTTTTCACCAGGAACTTCCAAACACTATTTGTATATGGCGGAAAACACAGACATGACTGAAAAAGCAGTTTCTGCTCTTGCACTCCTCTTTAAAAGAAACTGCTATATTTTAAGCCGAAAGAACTGTTGTGTTTGATAGAACCATATGTCTATTTGCTGCCATAGCAGATTCATGGCGCATTAAGCCCCCAAACTATTTTTAATTTGTCCGTTTTGCCTTGAAAACCCCCATTTACAGACGTCGAGCGACCGCTTTTGTTTCAACCCAGCCATAAAACGAAGGTAATTAGGGCCCGAGCACTAAGCATGCGAAGGCCCTATTGTTTTGCAAAGGATTTTTTTTTTTTCTTCTTTTCAGGGCAAATGAAAACGGCCAATTTGGAGGCCTGAACATGCACGAAAAGTCACCAAAATTAGCACGAAAATTGTAAATTTCGATAATTTTGCAACGTTGCAAAAAAATGTAACAAAATGGGTCAGTGGCGCCCCCTTGAAATTTTAAAATTGGCCTATAACATTAGGGTCCGTCAGCGTAGAGCAATTAAATTTGGGGAGTCTCTACCTTGTCCAAAACCGCTCCAAAAAAGCATTGGCACCCATATTCCAAACCCAACAGGAAATCGGTTATTTTGGATGGAATATGAAATTTTTATCGATTTACAGGGTGCACATTTGAGACCTTTTCGCCGAGGGAGTTAGTTGGATCATCTTCAAAATTGGTGAGACTGTTCAGGAGACATATGAGAGCTTAAGTTTTTAAAATGGTGCGTTTTCAGTCACGGGTCTAAACCTGGGCGTGGTGCCCAAGTCGGCCATTTTTTTGGCAAAATGACAAATTCAGTAAATGACTAATAGCTCCTTGACACAACGTTCAATCTTTTTCATATCTGGCATGTATGTGCCGGATCCCACCCCGTAACACGACTGCATTGAAATATTACCCATTAGGCCTAGCGCCCCCTGAGTGAGAACAGGAAATGCCTACAAAAACAGATTACAATTACAATTAAACTCCCATTTCCTGCATTTTGGTCTTGCACCGGAAAAACATGCTTTTTGTCTCTCATTGAATAGCAATGCTTCCAATATTTTGGAATCAATTTTTCATCTGGAAATGTAAACTTGCAAAAGAAGAAAAGGGAACACATTTTCCCAAATGTATTTGTAAGATTTTGTTATGGACTCATAAAGTCAAAGTTGAATTTTTTTTTTCAACAAGGTTGAAGTTTTTGACCAAGATTTATGTGTGGCGCAAAGACAATATTGCTCAACACCATATGTAACAGTGAAGCACGGTGCTGGCAGCATCATGCTTTCGGGTTGTTTTCCTTCAGACAGATTTTTTTTAAATTCCATGAAAAGCTCTTCATATCCAAGGAATGAACATTTGAAATACCTCCCAATGTAATGTTACGTCAACTGAGATTAAAAAAAATTATTACAGCAATTTTTTAATTCCTAATTTTTATCGTTAAAATGTGCAATTGTACTTTCTTATTTGTTTCCTATTGTGTTTAATTATCACCATTTGCTTTCAGACTGTATTTTATGTGTAAAGATGTTTCTTGTAACTCATGTTTCCACAGAGTTGGACCTGTTTGGCATCATCTTGTACTCTGTCCTCACCTTCATGGCAGCCACCTCCATGCTCATCTTCCTTGAAGAGTGTCTTTATATTTATAAGAAAGTACCAGCCCATAAGAAAAGTACCATCATATGGGTGAACGGAGCAGCACCGGTAAGTGTAAAAGCTTGAATAGAGGTTGTCACTAGAGGTATGCACTGGCACTGCCTTCATGATTAGATTCGATTACGATTCGGAGGGTCACGATTCGATTCGGTTCGATTCGGCAATGCATCGCGATGCATTAAAGCCTAGGATACATTAAATTTTGGATTGAAACAAGGTAGGTATGCGATAATATCTCTTTAAAGTCGTGGCGTCTTTAATTCTGCTCTTGCGTGCTCTCACCTCCAGTTAGGGTTTTGCTGTTTAAATTTTTTATTAGGGTTGTTCCGATCATGTTTTTTTGCTCCCGATCGTTTTAGTTTGAGTATCTGCCGATCCCGATATTTCCCAATCCGATTGCTTTTTTTTTTGCTCCCAATTCAATTCCAATCATTCCCGATAATTTTTCCCGATCATATACATTTCGGCAATGCATTAAGAAAAAAATGAATAAAACTCGGACGAATATATACATTCAACATACAGTACATAAGTACTGTATTTGTTTATTATGACAATAAATCCTCAAGATGGCATTTACATTATTAACATTCTTTCTGTGAGAGGGATCCACGGATAGAAAGACTTGTAATTCTTAAAGAATAAATGTGACTTTGTATAATTGTGACTAAATATTGCCATCTAGTGTATTTGTTGAGCTTTAAGTAAATGATACTGCAGCCATTCAACCCAAATGCATGATGGGAAGTGCAACCATGACTGTGCGTAGGGGCACCAATTGATATATCTTCTCTGCGTTGGGAAAGAACATAGAGAGTTAAGAAAATGATCAACTACTACCTTTCTTCCCCACATTGCATCCCACGTAAATTTTAATTGCTGAGAGACGGAATGTAAATAAAAATAAAAATGTAAATAAAAAAAGGCTCCAAAGGCTGTCAAAATTCTCTCTACTCATTATACGCTGCGATTAACTCTATATATTGGTAAAACGGCGCCTTTATAGATTGAACGCGAAAATGCGTGAGTGGGTCGTGCAGCGCATGCGTTAATTATTTAACGTGATTAATTAAGAAAAAATAATTACCGCCATTAACGCAATAAATTTGATAGCCCTACTTTAAGCCAAAACTACTCTGGATGAGTGTAAGACATTTTGTCTGCAACGTTATATACAATTAGAAAACGATTTACCGTATTTTTCAGACTACAAGTCGCTCCTGAGTATAAGTCGATCCAGCCATAAAATGCCCAACGAAGAGAAAAAAAACATATACAAGTCGCACCGGAGTATAAGTTGAATTTTTGGGGGAAATTTACTTGATAAAATCCAACACATAGAACAGACATGTCATTTTGAAAGGCAATTTAATATAAAAATACAATAGAGAACAACATGCTAAATAAATGTACAGTGTACAGTGCATGAACAACGAAATGTGAATATACTATCCTACGCTACGGCTCGGTCCTGGCTACACAGCGAACTCCCAAAAGACAATGCTGGACGTCCGTATAATTTGCTGAATCAATTTGGTCCTTGATAGAAAACAGGTTCGCATCAACGTAAATAAATAATAATTAGGTACTATTAGTAATAAGTAACAGGTTAGCATGCGTTCGCTATCATTAGCACATCGTTCAAACAACCACACAACTGGCTCTAAGTGTCCGATCGCGGGTGGAAAACACACAACAACAACAGAAAAGATGATACACGCAGGCGTTGCCTCTGTAGAGATGATTTAAAAGCATAAACAAAGAAAGTAGGTTCGCAGCCGTCTATTCTCTCTCGCTAACTCGCCCACTCACTTACTCAGAGCTACGTAGCTGTCCGTCTTCTTCTGGCGTGTGAGCACTCTTCTTCACGTAAACAAGTGCGAGTGCGCCCTCACGTGGGCGTGAAAGCGCCACAAACTAAATGCATCCATTTCAAGATAAAAAAGTCAATAATACAATTGAACATACACTGCCAAAGGCAGAACGCGAACGTGGCCATAGCTATAAAGAGTTATTCAGATAACTATAGCATAAGAACATGCTAACAACTTGACAAAACCATCAGTGTCACGGCAAAACACCAAAATAACATGTGAAATTACATCATAATGTGTTAATAATTACACACATAAGTCGCTCCTGAGTATAAGTCGCACCCCCAGCCAAAATATGAAAAAAAATGCGACTTAGAGTCCGAAAAATACGGTAAATAAAAAATATATATATATATAAAAAAAGGCATGTCCGATATTTTTTTGCCGATTCCGATACTGTGAAAATGACGTGATCGGATATCTTTATTTTTAATTTTTTTAATGCCTTCCTGTTCAAAATTTTTCTTCCTCCAGAAAATTGAGATTTTATGCTTTCCCATGATGTATCACACATGCATATTGGACAATTTTAAAACTTGGTCAAATTGGGCGTCTCACAGCGGAACTTCAAGTCCCCTGAGTGTTTTCCGCCATATACAGTGCCTTGCAAAAGTATTCGGCCCCCCCTTAATCTTGCAACCTTTCGCCACATTTCAGGCTTCAAACATAAAGATATGAAATTTAATTTTTTTGTCAAGAATCAACAACAAGTGGGACACAATCGTGAAGTGGAACAACATTTATTGGATAATTTAAACTTTTTTAACAAATAAAAAACTGAAAAGTGGGGCGTGCAATATTATTCGGCCCCTTTACTTTCAGTGCAGCAAACTCACTCCAGAAGTTCAGTGAGGATCTCTGAATGATCCAATGTTGTCCTAAATGACCGATGATGATAAATAGAATCCACCTGTGTGTAATCAAGTCTCCGTATAAATGCACCTGCTCTGTGATAGTCTCAGGGTTCTGTTTAAAGTGCAGAGAGCATTATGAAAACCAAGGAACACACCAGGCAGGTCCGAGATACTGTTGTGGAGAAGTTTAAAGCCGGATTTGGATACAAAAAGATTTCCCAAGCTTTAAACATCTCAAGGAGCCCTGTGCAAGCCATCATATTGAAATGGAAGGAGCATCAGACCACTGCAAATCTACCAAGACCCGGCCGTCCTTCCAAACTTTCTTCTCAAACAAGGAGAAAACTGATCAGAGATGCAGCCAAGAGGCCCATGATCACTCTGGATGAACTGCAGAGATCTACAGCTGAGGTGGGAGAGTTTGTCCATAGGACAACAATCAGTCGTACACTGCACAAATCTGGCCTTTACGGAAGAGTGGCAAGAAGAAAGCCATTTAACAAAGATATCCATAAAAAGTCTCGTTTAAAGTTTGCCACAAGCCACCTGGGAGACACACCAAACATGTGGAAGAAGGTGCTCTGGTCAGATGAAACCAAAATTGAACTTTTTGGCCACAATGCAAAACGAAATGTTTGGCGTAAAAGCAACACAACTCATCACCCTGAACACACCATCCCCACTGTCAAACATGGTGGTGGCAGCATCATGGTTTGGGCCTGCTTTTCTTCAGCAGGGACAGGGAAGATGGTTAAAATTGACAGGAAGATGGATGCAGCCAAATACAGGAACATTCTGGAAGAAAACCTGTTGGTATCTGCACAAGACCTGAGACTGGGACGGAGATTTATCTTCCAACAGGACAATGATCCAAAACATAAAGCCAAATCTACAATGGAATGGTTCAAAAATAAGCGTATCCAGGTGTTAGAATGGCCAAGTCAAAGTCCAGACCTGAATCCAATCGAGAATCTGTGGAAAGAGCTGAAGACTGCTGTTCACAAACACTCTCCATCCAGCCTCACTGAGCTCGAGCTGTTTTGCAAGGAAGAATGGGCAAGAATGTCAGTCTCTCGATGTGCAAAACTGATAGAAACATACCCCAAGCGACTTGCAGCTGTAATTGGAGCAAAAGGTGGCGCTACAAAGTATTAACGCAAGGGGGCCGAATAATAATGCACGCCCCACTTTTCAGTTTTTTATTTGTTAAAAAAGTTTAAATTATCCAATAAATGTTGTTCCACTTCACGATTGTGTTGTTGATTCTTGACAAAAAATTAAAATTTTATATCTTTATGTTTGAAGCCTGAAATGTGGCGAAAGGTTGCAAGGTTCAAGGGGGCCGAATACTTTTGCAAGGCACTGTACATATTCAAACTCTTAATTTCCCTCACTATTTGTTTGTTTTTTTAGGTGATCGGCACCATGTCCTGTCTTGGAATGTGGATCCCGCGAGCCACCATGTTTACAGATATGACCTCGGCGTGGTGTGTGTGCCTTCCTATGCTACCTATTAATTACTGTCAACCGCTTCCCTACTACCACTTCGCATTATCCTTTCATTGCAGCTACTTTGCCATCGTGGTGTTCAAGTTCCTCATCCTGATGATAGAGGAGGTGGGCGGCGATGAGGCCTTCCTGCGGCGGGGGACGAAACACAAATTGAGGATCAGCACGGGGCCTTGCTGCTGCTGTTGTCCCTGCCTGCCGTACGCAGCCATCACACGGTAAACACGCCGATGTCTGATGCAATGCCTCTTGCTGAGTTGATGGGAGAACCTTTCATGAATGGGACTAATTGAAACCTCATGCGTTTATGATGAAGCACAACCTCCACATGAGAGCATGTGAGATTTTTTTTTTTCAAGGGGTTAACTGTTTGAAGGTCATGTTAAATACGGAGATCCTCAGCACATGCTGTACTAGGAAAGGCAGGTTAAACACACTTCTGGCCATTCAACTCTTACTAATAGAGGCAACTATTTTCTTCGCACAGTAAAAAGTCCACGTTTTTCCCATGGCGAAGACGCCCACTCGCATTTTAAAGGTGCACTTTTGTACTTTTCCACTATTATCTTTTAATCTTTGATGTGCTTTTATTGGGTTTGCTAGATAATTGCGTCGAAAAAGGCTCAGAATGTCTTTTTCAAGCGGTTCTAGTTGGTGCTTTTTGCCTGCCGCAACTAAGTGTGGTTGTCAATGTGTGGCTGATTGGTTCAAATTTCAATGTTCATCACTACAAGTACTTTAACACTCTACTCGCGTTACGTAATTGGTGTTTTTGAAGTCGAACGGACAGGGAATCTCTCCACAGGAAGACGTTTATTCTCCCAGCAGACTCCATTAGTCATCGAATCACCTTTTCCTACAGTTGCTTGTCAACACATTCCTCCGCCACTACCTTCGTTTACTGAGGTCAAACTCATTAAACAATCATTTATTTCCATAGAAACGTGCTTCATTCGGTGACTTTTGTTTAGTCATCATCGTGCATTTCAAATCCTTTCGTTTACAGAGACTTTTCACATAAAGATGCGATGGCAATCAATTGAAAAACAGCAAAAATGGCAAGATAGCCTCCTTTTTTGCCTCCTTGGACCATAGGTGGAGTTTGACTTTTGGGGCAGAGGGGGCACCACATATTGATGACCCCGAAACGCAGTATCAGCAATAAAATTAACTTACAAGAATATTTATAATAATGAGTTGACTATGAGCGTTTTTTGTTTACGATCATTCTTGAGGGGAATTCTAAATCAGGCTGCTTAGGCAATACTTTTAGCCAAGATCGTCATCCATTGAATATGGTACACCCGCCGGTGTCGTGCCAATGTAGTTACCCCAGTCAAAAATTGCATCCCTTGGGCAGAGCCATATGGAAGCAGATTTGTGTCTTTGTTATTCAATCAAAAATAAGTTGCTTCAATAAAAAATAAATATTTAGAACCCCCAAAAAGTCCCTTCAATCCAAAAAAAAAAAAAAAATGTGAATGCAAAAATAAATTTGAAACTCAGAAAAATGCATGTGAAAGCTATTTTTCGTTTTTTTTTTTTTTTTTTCCCCAAAAAATAAGTTGCTTCCAAAAATATGTATTTTCAAAAAGAAAAATCAATTAAAAAATAATAATAATAAATAAATAATTCTATCATAGAAAACTTTTTGGAATGCGAAAAAATATTTGAGATTGAAAAATTTGCATTTGAACACTTAATTTTTCATTGAAAAAGTTTTCTTTGATTGAAGCAATCTCTTTTGTGTTTGGGCCATATTATGGGTAGGACATTTGTGTCTAAATCATTCAATTCCAAAAAAAGTTGCTTCAATCAAAAAAAAAAATTATATATATATATATATATATATATATTAGGGCTGTCAAAATTATGGCGTTAATGGGCGCTATTTAATTTTTTTGAATTAATCACGTTAAAATATTTGACGTAATTAACGCACATGCCCCGCTCAAACAGATTACAATGACAGCACAGGGTCATATGCACTTGTTACTTTTTTTTGGAGTTTTGTTGCCCTCTGCTGACGCTTGGGTGCGACTGATTTTATGGGTTCAGCACCATGAGAATTGTGTAATTATTGACATCAACAATGGCGAGCTACTAGTTTATTTTTTGATTGGAAATTTGACAAATTTTATTAAAACGAAAACATTAAGAAGGGTTTTAATATAAAATTTCTATAACTTGTACTAACATTTATCTTTTAAGAACTACAAATCTTTCTATCCATGGATCGCTTTGACAGAATGTTAATAATGTTAATGCCATCTTGTTGATTTATTGTTATAATAAACAAATACAGTACTTTTGTACAGTATGTTGAATGTATATATCCGTCTTGTGTCTTATCTTTCCATTCCAACAATAATTTACAGAAAAATATGGCATATTTTATAGATGGTTTGAATTGCGATTAATTATGATTAATTAATTTTTAAGCTGTGATTAACTCGATCAAAAATTTTAATCGTTTGACAGCCCTAATACATATATATATATTCAATCAAGGAAAAAAGTCATTTAAAAAATGAAATTGCCCTTCCCTAATTTTTTTTTTTTTTTTTTTTTGAAAATTATATGCAAAGCAAATGACCATTTAAGGTGCTAGTCACATGATCTGTTGAAAAAAATAATTTTGACCCATTATGAAAATATTCTTTTTTTTTTTCATTTCATTCATTTTTGTTGCAGTTTTATTGTTTTACAATTTTTATATATATGGCGAAAAACACAGACAAGACTGAAAAAGCAGTTTCTGCTCTTGCACTCCTCTGAAACTGAAACTGCTGTATTTTAAGCCAAAACAACGGTTGTGTTTGATAGAGCAATATGTCTATATGCTGCCATAGCAGATTCATGGCGCATTAAGCCTTCGAACTATTTTTTTTTTTGTCCGTTTTACCCTGAAAACCCCTGTTTACAGACGTCGCGCAACCGCTTTTGTTTTAACCCAGCCATAAAACTAAGGTAATTAATTATATTTATCATTCAAAATGTCTGTCATTTTTAGCTTAGAATCATTAATTGATGTCTAACATTTCGTAAAAAAAAAAAAAAAAAAACGACTTTAAAAAAATTATTCACTCGCATATTGTAAACTTTTAAACAAATGACGTCACAATGGAAAAAAATGGTGTCTGTAAAAAAGTCATGGATATCTACCTCATAACTATCGCTTAATTGTATTTTTTTTGTTACTGTCCGATGTGTTAGATGATAATCGTTCCAAACAAAAAAAAATTGGAAAAAAAACATTTAAAGGGATAAATATATGAAAAAGAAAATCTCGACCACTCCTTGATGTCTGCGATTTCTGCATCACGACCCTTGTTATATTGCCATGTTTCACCCATAAAATCCCCCAAAAATCCAGCTGTGGGAATTCACAACTGTGTCTTGACACTCAGTGATACATGCTACATGGAGTTTTTGCATCGAAACAAGGTAAGTACGCGATAATATCTCGTTAAAGCCATGGCGTCTGTAATTCTGCTCTCGCGTGCTCTCGCTTCCAGATAGGGTTTTGCTGTTTAAAAAACTTTTTTTTTTAAAAATGCCCTCCTGTTCAAAAATTTCCTTCCCCCAGAAAATTGAGATTTTAACCTTTCCAATTATGTATCACACATGCATACCGGACAATTGAAAATTTGAAAATTGGCAAAATTGGGGGACTCAGAGCGGAACTTCAAGTCACCTGAGTGTTTTCCGCCATAGAGATGAAAGTCAACTTCATGCAATGACACTTTTTGGCCGGGGGGGGGGGGTCCTGGCTCCCATTTAAAATCAGCTTATGGTGTCAACTTTTTTCTTCGCCCACTCATATTTTAAAGGTGCACTTTTGTGCTTTTCCACTGTTATCTTTGATGTCCTTTTATTGAGTTTGCAAGATAATTACGTCGAAGAAGGCTCAGAATATCTTTTATCAAGCAGTTCTTGTTGGTGCTTTTTGCTTGCCTCAACTAACAGTTTGGTTCTTAATGTGTGGCTGATTCAAATTTCAATGTTCTCCATGACTACTACTTTAAAGTCCTTTCACACATACATGAACACCGTTAAAATCCCGGGATTTAAAGAGGTAGCCCTCGTGTGTGAAAGCAATTTCCCGACTGATTCGGAGATTACGTGGACATTTAACGGGTCGCGTCTTGGTATTATGTCCGGGACTTTCCTGGGACAAGCATGTGTTAAAGCACACGTTTGATTCCTGGGTCACCGCACGAAGGCTGATGATGACGTTTTTCTTTTTTTAATTGATGTAACTTTTACTATCTTGACTCTCAGGCGGTCCCTTTTCCTGCTCAAACTTGGCTCCTTTCAGTTCGCTGTGCTCAAGGTTGTATTCACCATCCTCTCCATCGTTCTGTGGACAAACGGGACATTTGACCTGGCAGATGTGAGTCAATTGTATGATTTTATCTAGTATATGTCATCACTGTGTATTATTATTATTATTATTATTATTATTGTAAATACTTGCTGTTAAAAAGGTTTACAGTTTGGCTTACGTCATTCCTTCCATATAAACACGAGTGGTGCAACAATTAAGCTATTAAATCGAGTAGTCGATCAGAAAAAAGCTACAAATCAAATTTTGCTGCGTTGAGGATTTGTTTGATTAGATTGCCGTGACGCATAAAGAGGACGCTGGGATACACATACACATACAGTACAGGTGCCTCTAAGACAATTGGATGCCGATAGAGGGCAGTGTATCCTCAATCAGTAAACAAAATACAATACTTTTTGGCTAGTTATTTTGGGGTACTTAAAGGGTTCATTTCAACTTGCGCGGAAATTTGGTTTACGGCGCCAGCGTAGGAACGGAACTCGTTAGTAACCCGGGGACTACCTGCATTTTGCATTCTTGCCTCTCGTATACTGAAATTTCTTTTGTAACAATAGGCAATATTTTCCCGTTGAGGCTGGTCGTAACCTGAAAATTCCGTTGTAGAGACGTTCTGAAATAGATGTACCACTGTATACCCGATGAAATTTGTCCCCATCCCAGTTTCTTTGTTGGAAAATGTTATTGTAGAATTGTTGTTGTTGCTCATATGTTCTGTTTTGTCCCGTCTTGTTCTTGGTGACTCCCCCAATGTTCAACTGATTCAGCTGAGCATCACCGGATCGGCAATTTGGATCAACCCCTTTGTGGGCATCTTGACAATCATCGCCTTGTGGCCCGTGGCCATCACGTTCATGCACCTCAGGACCACCTTACGCACCATAAAGATTATCCCCAAGTATGCCATGTACCAGGTAAGACTCTGTATGAAGCTCCACATCGCATCGCGATTGTCAGGTCCAACAAGTGTTTACATGTTCGCAGCTCGTATTGATCCTGAGCCAGCTTCAGTCTGCCATCATCAATATTTTGGCTTTGAACGGAACAATTGCCTGTGCACCGCCGTTCTCGTCCGCCGCCAGAGGATACAGTGAGTCATCACCTGTCATAATTGCGTTGCTATCCTCCATCACCAATGACTGTTGTTTTTTGTCCCGACCCCACCTTGATTAGACTTGTTAAAACTCACCGCTCCTTGTGATGTTCACACGTTTCTCCACAGTGATGAGTCAGCAACTGTTGATCCTGGAGATGTTCATCATCACGCTGGTAACACGTCTGCTGTATCGCCGTCTCTACGATCCACTGCCCGAGGAGGAGTGTGACGACAACGAGAATACCAAAATGGTTACCTTGCAGAAAGCTGTATGACTCGGTCGTGAATGTGTGTTTATGATATGTTCAATTGACGGAACAAAATCCTTCATTGCACAAACTTTATGGAGTGTAATAACTTTTGCTGCCAATTCGCTCGGGTTCTTAGCGTCGTAAAACCCTGGCAAGTTGCACAAGAGACATTTAGCACACAAGCAATGTATTTATACGAAAAAATCTTAGTCTTTGAAGAGGGAATGTAAAATGTTTTGTATTATGATGAGCAAACTAGCAAGTAATCTCAACATTTTTAAAATATCAGTTTACCTTGTTTGCCGTTGATTAACCTTTGACAGTATTTCACGTCAGTGTTGTCTTCATAAAATTGTACAGGAAACAGATTTTATTTCCATTATTGATTGATGATATTTTTTTGTATTGTTGTTATCATGATTATCATTAGATTGATGCTGCCACTCTTGTCATGCACAAGACGACTACAGTTGACATTCCAAAGACCAGTAGTATTTTGTGTATATGTAATGTCTTTCCACTAGGTGGCAGTAAAATGCTAAATTTCATGTTTGATCTTGAAGAGCTTTCATAATAATAATAAAAATGTTGAGTGGGGAAAAAAGTATGAAAACTTTTATTTTAACACGGCAATAACCAAGTCCTGGAGTACAGTGATCCCTCACTATATCGCGCTTCAAACTTTGCGCCATCGTGGATTTTTTTCAATTAAAAAAAAAAACAAAAACAAAAAAAACAGTGCTTTGTTCAAAAATATTAAGGTATATGTATATGTATATGTAAAAGGTACATGTATAACATACTAAGACTGCAGCGATCAATTAATTTAGTAATCGATTTGATTGATTAGTTAGTTTGAATAATTGAGTAATCGCATTATAAACTTTTCATGCCAGCAGAATAAATTTTTGGAGATGTAAAATGAGAGAAACAAGTGTTTATGCTTGCAATAATACTTATTTCGGCTTGCTAAGAAGCCTAAGATTGCACTTTTAAAAGAGCATTAAATGGGAATACAAAATAAAATTTGAATGTTTTATTTCAAAAGAGCAATAAAGGAATTTAAAACTAATTAACAAATATCTGAGCTTGGCGCCAAACAGTTTAAAAACAATAAATGAATGAAGATATAAGTACAGTACAACAAAAGAACTGGCTAACTTGCATAGCAAAAGTCCGCTAGCTTAAATGCTATAAAATGCTCATGTTTTTTTTTTTGTTTTTTTTTACAAAGCTCTCAACAAATCGTTCACAAAACACAAATTCCCACAAAAAAAAACCTGCTAAACTAAACTAAATAACGAATGCAGAAACAAACATTAGCCCAAACAAAAACATACCTCATCAGTTTGATTCAGCCGTTAGACGAGTTAATGTCAAATTCAATGTTGCCACTAGAGGGCAGTGTATACTACGATGACCCCGTAGTGCAAAAAAAAAAAAACAACAACAACGGCAAATCAATAAAACTAAATGCAAACACTTTCAAAACAAACCATTACAATGCCACTCGAAGTTAAATGTATTGCTTTGTTTCTCATTTATATCATAAGTATTACATTTGCAGTGCTAAAAAAATTATAATATGAAACAAGGTTTTTGTTTTTCCTTTTTTTTTTTTTTTTTTTTGGGGGGGGGGGGGGGGGGGGACATGTCTTATAGTCATCGGTTACCAATGCTGTTAAATCTGAATAAATACATTGAACGCACACACATACAAAAAATTACTATTTTATGTGAATTAACTCCGCCTGTACTTCGCGGGTTTTCAATTTCCTCCACCGAGGGGTGGCACTCCACAATTAACCGCGAAAAACGATGGATCACTGTATTCAAACCGTTTTGTTTTTTTAAGTAATTTTGAACGATCCTTCCACTGTCCAATAGGATGGCTACAATCCACTACGTCATGTCTTTTTGCGCCAATCATTTCAGTGTACTGTCAAGAAATATCATGTGAGGTTGACTCGTGATTTTCCACTGAACGTGCGAACGTGCTTTCCATGCGCTGAAATAGACCGGAAACAAATAAACGTGTTTAAAAATAAATGTTTTTAGTCGATTAATATCAATATTGAACAAACAAAAACGGTATACATTTGTTGTCTTTGATATAATGACGTTAAAACAACCGTGTAGTTAATTTGGAAAAGCTATTGATTGCGTTTGATCATTTTTTTCTAATATTTTTCGAGTTTTTTGCTTTTAAATGCTTTCCATCATATATTTTCGCGTTACAATTTCGGAAATGATGAATAATCTCTTCGCTTGAATTAAAAATAGAATGATAATAATGATAATATCAGACGAGAACTTTCGTGCTCGGGTTTTATTTTGAAAACCCTAAGCAGAAGTTGCTGTCGATTTTAACACTTGACCCCAGTTGTTTGACAGGTCCAAGATGAACAATGTAAACCCAGGAAGACCAGTTGCGAGATTATTGCTCCAATATCCATAAAACCGTATGGAAAAGAAGTGCCCGACTCGCTCCGTGTCCTTCGGGCCGAAGCTGATGTCTTCTCCGCCGAGACGCAACCGTCGACACCCGGCGTCCGATAGTCAACATTTTTCGGGGGATGAATGCTCGTGCGTTTCGTGAACGTCAATATTATTAACGCGCAAAAATGAGGATTTTAACGTCTCTGTTGAAGAACACCAACCCCAAAGTGGAGTATTATTCCAGGTTCTCACCGTCTCCGCTCTCCATCAAGCAGTTTTTGGATTTTGGTAAGTGGCAGCAAGTGGCAGGTGGTTGCGTTCAGTGGTTGCTTGTTATTTCCTGTGTTGTTATTGTTGCTGTAATATTGATGTGTCACACATTTAAACTAAACGTGGTTAGCATAGGAGGAGAGTACATGTTATAACATGTTCATGGTCCTGTTTCTTAAGAAAATATGTAGACTTAAAATCTTGAATCTGTTCACATAATGTCGTTTGAACGAATATTCCGGTTTCTTTATTGATTACATGTGCAAGCAGTTAAGCAATGTACTGGAAAATTGGATTATGCTTATTTAATTTTCTGAATCTATGTGTTTAATAAAGGAGTTTGGGTCAATTTTGGTCAAACTCACCAAAGCGACTGTTTTTAGGTTTAAACTAGGGCTGTGAAATGCTAAAATTTTTTTAATCGAGCTAATTACAGCTTAAAAATTGATTAATCGTAATTAATCGCAATTCAAACCATCTGTAAAATATGCCATATTTTTCTGTAAATTATTCTTGGAATGGAAAGATAAGACACAAGATGGATATATATATTCAACATACGGTACATAAGGACTGTATTTGTTTATTATAACAATAAATCAACAGGATGACATTAACATTATTAACATTCTGTTAAAGCAATCCATGGATAGAAAGACTTGTAGTTCTTAAAAGATAAATGTTAGTACAAGTTATAGAAATGTTATATTAAAACCCCTCTCAATGTTTTCGTTTGAATAAAATTTGTAAAATTTTCAATCAAAAAATAAACTAGTAGCCCGCCATTGTTGATGTCAATAATTACTTACACAATGCTCATGGGTGATGAAGCCGATAAAATCAGTCGCACCCAAGCGCCAGCAGAGGGCGGCAAAACTCCATAAAACACAATTAACAAGTGGGTATTTCACTATACTGTCAGTTAAATCTGTCCGAGCGGGGCATGTGCGTTAATTGCGTCAAATATTTTAACGTGATTAATTTAAAAAATTAATTACCGCCCGTTAACGCGATAATTTTGACAGCCCTAGTTTAAACTAATGTTATCTTTACCTAGGAGTTGCCAGTGGTGGATGAAGTAGTCACTTTTTTAACTTAAGTAAATTTTTGCATAGTACAGATGCTAAAATTGACTAACTTCTTTTACTTAAGTAAAAATATAAGTAAGAAAACAAAATACACGAGTAAAAGTACTTGCTTTAAGATTTACTTTTCAGGTACAAAGTAAAAATCCCGATGCAAAAATGTACGGTAATTTTCGGACTATCAGCCGCTACTTTTTCCTTTCATTTTGAATCCTGCAGTTTATAGTCCAGTGCGGCTTATTTGTTAATTATGACATGACACTATCAAAGGCATTACTGAATGCTTATGAATAGGGCTACAGCTATCGATTATTTTAGTAGTCGATTAATCAATGAACTAGTTAGTTAGAATAGTCGAGTAATCGAATAAGGAACATGAAAAATTAAAAAACCTGGGATGAGCCTCAAACGGTATAAAAAAGTAAATAAATGAGGCTCTACGTACAACAAAAGAACAATTGGCTAAATTACATAGCAAAAGTCCGCTAGCTTAATTGCTATAAAATACAGACTTTTTTTTTTTTTAACAATGCTCCTAACAAATGTTTCAGACTCATATTCCCACAAAAAAATGACTAGATATACCTTTTCACTAAATTACGAATGCATTAAAAAACATTAGCCCAAATAATAAATGAGGATCTTTGTACAACAAAAGAAAAATTGGCTAACTTACATTGCAAACGTCCGCTAGCTTAAATGCTATAAAATGCTTTTTTTTTTTTTTTTTTTTTTTTTTTTTTTTAACAATGCCCTTAACAAATGGTTCGAACACATATTCCCACCAAAAAAAGGGTAAAAATACCTATAAACTGAATTACTAATGCATTAAAAAACATTAGTTTAAACAAAAACTTGGCTAACATTGGTCTTAACAGGGAGCAGTTGGATTCAGCCATGTAAAATGAGGCAGACCAGAGGCAGTGTTTCCACCCTAATCTAAAAAACTAAATGTAAACACTTTCAAAATAAACCATTACAATGCCACTTTAATTAAACGAATACTCGAAGCAACAAAATTTAATTCCAATATTTTTTTCTTATCGAATACTCGAGTTAATCGATTAATCGTTGCAGCACTACTTATGACAGATGTCATGAAGTGTCATCCGGTAAATTATGTCACTAACTCCATTTATGTCCAGCTTGGATCTTTTACATCCATTCAAAAGAGAGAGAATTTGCCAGATAACACTAAATGACATCTGTTATAAGCATTCATTAATGCCCATGATAGTGTCATGTCATAATTATGATTGTCTAATGACAGTCTTATGGCACCTCTGTCAAATAAAGTGTTACGAAATACAATAACTAGCAATTAATGAAACAACTAGAACAGTAACTGAAAAAATAATTAGCACAGAACATGAATTTCTATTTTTATTTACATCTGTAGCGCTGCAATCCATGCTAGGAGGCATGTTGGACAACAACATTGTTGACAGCAGGTGGCAGCAAGGGTTGATTGTCTCCCCCAAGGGAGCAGTGATGGCCATATGAAGCTTCTTGAAGCAATGAAGCTTTGCAGCCAATTGGTTCAAAGCTTCAAGGTGGTTCATTTGGTCTTATGACAGTCGTATGATGCCGCTGTCAAATGAAGTGTTACCGGTTAATATCTTGTAGTGTAAATATCTCATAATACAGTGAGGACAGCTGCGGCTTATAGTCCAGTGCGGCTTATCTATGAACTAACCCAGATAGCAGACAGACATTGAATAAACGTTGATTTTCCATCAAAATCACCAGTATGTTTGACATCGAAATTTTTTACGTCCAGTGACGTTTAAACAACGTTGTTCTATGGTATGTCAGTCGATGGTTGGGTTAACATTGTTTTATGGTTGATGAACTGATGTTGACAAATGGTTGATTTATGATTGACTGGGAAATATGATTGAAAAGTCATTAAATTATGGATGAGACACTGATTCAGCGTTGTTTCAATATTATTAATAATCGAATGACGTTTAGGTTTTGTAAGGATTTCAACGTTGAAACAACATTATTTCAGGGTCCAAATTGACGTTGATTCATCGATATAAGATCGACGGTGGAATGTTGATCCAAAATCTTTTCAGCGTCGGTCTGCTATCTGGAAATGCTGTTTTCTTGCCAAATTTGGTGACTGAGGCCATAGTTAGGTGCGCGTTATAGTGCGAAAATCACGGTAATATACGCACAGTGTTACCTCTACTTACAAAATTAATTGGTTGTGGAAGGTGTTTCGTAACTGTGAAAATTCTTTAAGTAGAGACGCGCTTTCCATGTGAATGCCCTAATCTGTTCCAAGCCTCTCAGAATTTCAGCATAAATCTTTAATAATGCATTAAAATGCATAGAAACCTGGAACAAATACATGTTACAATTAGATTATTGCACATTAAACATAAAATCAGAGTTGTGCATAATGTAAAAGCCAAGAATAGAGTAAGGAATGAAAGGTAATGCACTCACATAAAACTGTCGGACCACGAGTGGCGAATGAAAAGGACGCTAGGATACACAGATACACATACAGTAGAGGTCCCTCTTAGCCAATGGGATGCCAGGAATGCTAGGCAATAGCCAATGGCAGAGCAGCTATAAGTATGTTACTTTCAGTAAACTCTGGGAGCTGTGAGTACCAGCCATACTGTATTTTTGCGTTTTGTAACAAGAGGCATGTTTTCCCGTTGAGGCATGTCTTAACCTGAAAATTCTGTATGAAGAAGTAAGTGAAGGTACACTGTATGTATTTTTAAAATATATATGGCGGAAAACAAAAAAAGCAGTTTCTGCTCTTGCACTCCTCTTTAAAAGAAACTGCTGTATTTTAAGCCAAAACAACTGTTGTGCTTGATAGAACAATATGTCTATATGCTGCCATAGCAGATTCATGGTGCATTAAGCCCCCCAAATATTTTCAATTTGTCCTTTTCACCCTGGAAACCCCCGTTTAAAGACGTCGCGCAACCGCTTTTGGATCAAGCCAGCCATAAAACCAAGGTAATTAATTATATTTCTTATTCAAAATGTCCGTCATTTTTAGCTTAGCATCATTAATCGATGTCCAATATTTCGTTTGAAAAAAACGACTTTAAAAAAATTATTCACTTGCATATTTTAAACTTTTAAACAAATTACATCACAATGAAAAAAATAGCGTCTGTAAAAACGTCACGGATATCTACCTCATAAATATCGCTTAACTGTATTTTTTTTGTTACTGTCGCATTTTCTCCGATATGTTAGATGATAAATAATCGATCCAAACAAAGAAAAATGGGAAGAAAAAAAAAAGTTTAAAAAGGTAAATATATATAAAAAAGAAAATCTTGACCACTCCTTGATGTCTGCGATTTCTGCATCGCGACCCTTGTTATATTAACATGTTTCACCCATAAAATCCCCCCAAAATCCAGCTATGGCCATTCACAGCTGTGTCTTGACACTCGCTGATACATGCTACATGGAGTTTTTGGATCGAAACAAGGTAAGTACGCGATAATATCTTGTTAAAGTCATGGCGTCTGTAATTCTGCTTTCGCGTGCTCTCACCTTCAAATAGGGTTTTGCTGTTTTTTTTTGTTTTGTTTTTTTTAAATGCTCTCCTGTTGAAAAATTTTCTTTCCCCAGAAAATTGAGATTTTAAGCTTTCCAATGATGTATCACACATGCATATCGGACAATTTTGAAAGTTGGCCAAATTAGGGGTGTCAGAGCGGAACTTCAAGTCACCGCCATATATACGTACATTCAGAGATCTGAGTCAATATTCAAAAAAAGAACCAGTGAATTCATTTAAAACTGTGCAGAATGGAAAAACACTATCAATAAAAATCACTGCACTGTAAATAGATGCTTAACATGCTCAAAACCTCCAAAACTTGGCTTAATGGCAGATTGCAAGCAGCTAACACGTGCGTACCGCCACCTACTGTACAAGAGTGTGGTGGTTTTTATTGGTCAATATCTTGTTCACCTGCCTAATCTCGCTTGTACTCGTGTTGCTGCCTCTAGTGCTCAGTTACGGTAAAGTTGCACGGGGCTTATCGATTGCGACGGAGGCATAAAAACATAAATATCAATTCACAATGAGAAAAAAACAAAACAAAGGTAACGTGTCACGCAGGTGACGATTTGAAAAGTAGCAGAGTAAAAAGTACAGATACCTGCTGTAAAATGTGCTAAAGTAAAAAGTATCACTTCATATTTTTACTCGAGTAAAGTACAGATACACAAAAATGTACTTCATTACATTCCACCAGTGGGAGTTCCACCATAACAGTTTAAATGTGTATGCAAAAGATTGGAGTATGTTGTTGTGTCACATAAATGGCAAATTGCCATTTAGGTGTGTACAGTGAGCAAATGTTATATTTTGATTAGGGCTGTCAAACGATTAAAATTTTTAATTGAGTTAATTACAGCTTAAAAATTAATTAATCGTAATTAATCGCAATTCAAACCATCTCTAAAATATGCCATATTTTTCTGTAAATTATTGTTGGAATGGAAAGATAAGACACATGACGGATATATAGATACAACATACTGAACATAAGTACTGTATTTGTTTATTGTAACAATAAATCCACAAATGGCATTAACATTCTTTCTGTTAAAGTGATCCACGGATAGAAATACTTGCAGTTCTTAAACGATAAATGTTATAGTTACAAGTTATAGTAATTTTATATTAAAACTAGTGCTGTCAAACGATTAAAATTTTTAATCGAGTAAATTACAGCTTAAAAATTAATTAATCGTAATTAATCGCAATTAATCGCAATTCAAACCATATATAAAATATGCCATATTTTTCTGTAAATTATATATATATTCTGTAAAATAAATTGTTGGAATGGAAAGATAAGACACAAGATGGATATATACAACCCATTGGCAGTGTATCCAATACTTGTTCTCCCCCACTGTACATTCAACATACGGTACATAAGGACTGTAGTGGGCATTTCACTCTACTGTCATTTAAATCTGTCCTCACTCCGAAGCGTCTACTTTTTCCAAAGCTAGACAGCCAGTGAAAGACGCCTTAATAATCAGACTTCTTCCTTTTTCATCTGATTTATTAATAAAATAGCCTCAAACCATTGTCCTCTTTAGACCGTCATAAAACTACCAAAAAAAAAAGTACACAAGCATTGCATTAGCAACAACGTTAGCTTAGCACGCTATACAGGTTCACTAAACATAAACAAAAAGTGTCTCATACAAAAAATATAACATTTTGCTTACTAACATAATATGTACATTCTTTACAACAACCATACTTACGGACAAATCTTGTCCAAGGATCATATAAGCACAACATTACAACGTAGGCGTCAGCCCGAGACGTCGTGCAGCCATATTGAACTGGCAAAAAAAATAAATAAACCATGTCACAAAGCGACCACAAGAGTTCGCTGTTAGACAGCACAAAAAGCCTTGCTGTAAACTTACCAAAAGGCAGAATACTGTCTGAGCGGGACATGTGCGTTAATTGCGTCAAATATTTTAACGTGATTAATTTAAAAGATTAATTACCGTGCGTTAACGCGATAATTTTGACAGCCCTAATTTTGATATTATTGTTTTAACAAAAATTCCTCGTGTCCCTGGTTTTGTGAGTTATTGTTTTGTTTTGTTTTTATCTGCAATGCAGAGTTTGTCACCACTTAGAAAACCTTAAGCCTTTGAAGTAAACCTTAAAGTGCAACATGCAAGCAGTTCTCCAAGCTTTGCTTAATCCATGTTTGATTAAAAGAGCTCGTTTGTTATGTCATTTCTTTTCACAGCTGTGTGGGAAGGAGGCCGTGCAGCGTTTGTGAAACAATTTCCTCAGTGATATACAGCATTTGTTGTTTAATGATCAACAAGCCACATCCTCTCTGACATTATCAGAGGAAGCTGAGTGGACTTTTAGTTCGATGATCTCATCTGGTTTCTCAAGGCAAATTTGATATTTGTTAATCTTAAATACAAGTATTACTCATTGCATTTCCAGAACCGATGTTTATAAGATATCCTTTCAGAATGAGATGTATGTAGAGATTGAACTCTTCTTTA